>NC_133655.1:183232637-183562691 GCF_009905375.1 Apium graveolens | reverse complement strand
TACTTTTGAATTTTGCATCAAACCCGCATTTTGCGATTTAACGAACAAATGTGCGGGTAAATATAACCCAAAAAATTCTGAAATAATTTAAAATTCTCAAAATATTCAAATACTAATAAAATATAAGTTTCATAATTTTTGAAATATCCTTGAATTTAATTTTAAATTCACACTTAAATACAATCAGAAAATCATTTAGGGATAAATAATTGACGAAATGTTACTTTATAAATTTATAAATCCCTATAAATAATTATTGAAATTACAAGGCCATGAAAATAATTTTAATGATAATTTCAATAGGTATTAAAATAAATCTTTAATAAATCCCTTTTTAAAGAATAAACATAAAATAATATGGCTCAACAATTAATGAGATAAATAATTCTCAAACACAACTGAGTCAAACCTCACGTAATTACACATTCCTCAATAGAAGCTTCATGCTTCCATTTAATTTCCATATTAAATCGTAAATATTCTCACTTTTCCATTTTCGTTTTATATACAAAATTCTGATATCTTTTATCGGTCACATCTTTACTTTATTCATTTAATCGTATCAACACATACAGGTCACTCAATCATGTACTCGCATATATATATATATATTTGTATTTTCTAATACACATTCATATCCAATATTTGAGAATATAAGTCATGAAATCCCTGGATATTACACTAATGATAAACTTTGTGATAGATTTACAAAGCTAATGCAGTCTAGATATCAAATGAGTATGATGGGAGAATTGAGATATTTTATGGGATTACAAGTAAAACAGACTGATGAAGGGATCTTCATAAATAAATACAAATGCACCAGGAATTTGCTCAAAAGATTTGGAATACAAGACAACTCGACTACATCAACTCTCATGGCCACTACAACCAAGTTAGATTTAAATACTGGTTCTTCAGTAGATATAACTAATTGTAGAGGTATGGATGGATCACTCCTATATTTGACTGCTAGTAGACCTGATATCATGTATGCTACCTGTCTCTGTGCAAGGTTCCAAGATGATCCAAGGGAACCTAATCAATTAGCTTTGAAAAGAATTTTTAAATATCTCAAAGGCACCATGAATTTGGGATTATGGTATCCTAGAGATTCAGATTTTAAGCTAATTGCATATTCGGATGGTGATTTTACAGGATGCAAAATAGACAGGAAAAACACTTCTGGAAGCTGCCAATTTCTAGGTGGCATATTGGTTTCTTGGTTTAACAAGAAACAAAACTCAATTTCCACATCAACTGCAGAAGCTGAATATATTGCTGTAGGAAGCTTTTGTGCTAAGATTCTAAGGATGAAGAATAGTTACTATATTATGGGTTAGATTATTCTGCTATTCCTATATATTATGATAATCAATGTGCTATTGCAATGACAGGATATCCAGTGCAGCATTCAATGACTAAACACATCAGCATTAGATACCATTTCATAAGGGAACATGTGGAAGAAGGTACAGTAGAATTGGTCTTTGTTCCAACAGATCAACAATTAACAGATATATTCACCAAGCCTCTCTGTGAAGCCACTTTCATAAGATTGGTGAATAAATTGGGAATGATATCAGGGCATTTCTCAAACTCTGATAATTAAGGAATAACTACAGATTGTTAGAGTATGGTATCTTATCATTATGTATCAATACTTGCTAGTTATTGATAATTGTGTTAAATTATGATGCCATGCAAGCATGCAATTAACTTCTAATAATCTCATCTAGTATCTGCATGTTAAACTCTAATTTTGTGTATTAAATCTGATATAGGTCAAACTTGTTTTGACTGATAGATCTTGACAGTAGTTGTTAAGTTCTGATATTGGTCAAACTTATGTTGACTAATAAATCCTGATATTTGTGATTAAATACTGATAATGGTCAAACTTTAATTGACTATTATATTTTACAGATTATTTTGAATTTATTCGAAATAAATGGTTATTCAGTATTTTTTAATTAACAGTGAGTTAGTGGTAAATCTTTTAATTACTTGTATGGGTTAAATATTGCTGTAAATTACTATCAAATACTTGAGTACTTACATTGGGAATAGGAATCTAAAGAGAGAGAGATTACTTTTTATTTACCTTGATACGCGTAAGAGTGTATGCATGTTGTGTGTAATTATTACATGGTAAATCAAAGAGTCTTTTTAGTTTTTATTTCTGTTTCCTATAAATACATACCCTCAACTTCCAAAACAACTCAATCCTTTCTCATACACAACTCTTCGTCTCCTCTAAATCATCACCATGAACCAAAACCAATTTTACACTCGCACTGAGGGTGGGGTTTACTATCTCGCTTTCAAGTTCGATGAGGGACGTATCTATTATGACCCTTGGGGAATTAGAGTCAAGATTAACAACCAAATATTTACTCCTCATGGCATTCCAACATCAATCTATGAGGAACTTTCCTTTTAATAGCAAATTGATCTCCAGTTCTTTCAACTGGAGACCATTTTTGAGGAGGAACGCCGAGCCCAAGAGGCTGAGAGGCGTAGGATTCAGGCTCTCAAGCTGCAAGAGAACATAATTTCTCTTTCAACAATAATCTCGGGAATTTATCATCGCCAGGCGATGACGGCTGAGAAGGCTGCGAAGAAGAAGAAGAATGAGTAGTTTATATTAAGTTAGGATTTTAACTTAAAATTCTACATCTTGTACTCATCTTCTTAATATTAATGAAAAATCTATTACTTTCCTTAATTTTGTAGTTGAATGAATGGTATTGATTGTGCTTAGCTTATTAAGACTGTTCATATTTCAATCAGTACTGCATGTTTAATTACAACAAATATTTCATAGTGCATGTGTACCACTAATCTCTGGTTGAGTTACATATGTTCACTATAATACAGATTGAGCACAACATTGCAGGAAGCAACCAATATCACAGAAGCAATTGATAAAAGGTTTAATTTTGATCTCATGAGAATTATGATCTTTGAGTGTTCTTGTTTATAAAAATGTCTTTATATATCTATGTTTCAAAAGACTGATATTATTGAACATGACATATTCTTTGAAACTTTCTTTATCTCTCAAAGAAAGTTATCAACACTCAATCTAAAATTACAAATCTTCGATCTCAAATTTCTTATTAAAGATGAAACACTTAAATCCATTTCTCAAATGTTGCCAAAATCAAGTGACATGGTTCCTAAAACTATGCTAACCACTCATAAACAACATTAAGTTGGTAAGATACTACATGTTGAGGTAGACCTTGATGACACTGTTAGGGCGAAAACATGCGCTAAAATTACACGCAAGTATACACGTTCGCAAGTAATATATAATACTTTCTAGTTCGTTCCCACATAGACTCTTTTTAGTTAACTTAAGGTTATGCACTTATGCAACAATGGTATGGCTATCGCTCAATGCTAAGACAATAACAAATTAAGTTTTGATTTAACTAAGAGATTATATTAATTAACATTAACTAAGAGAATTACGGTTGAATTAACTATATGAGACAAACATAGGATTCTAACTTCATTTAATACTTCATTCAAAGTCATTATTTTCAACCCTATCATGCAATGGTGATGATAACTAATCAGATAACACGAAACGAGTACATGCTGACTTTCGTTGTACGAATACCTTACTACCAGACATCCACAAAAGAGATAAAAGCTGAATATACACCAATTATGTTGAGACCCTATATGTCTATAGAATTTGACAATATATAGGTTTAATGCACAAGTTATATATCGTGATTACATAGGGAAAGTAAGATGGTCAAAAATACCTATGAATCATCCATAATGATTACACCTGAACCTAAGCTAGCATGGCAAGTTCTAAATTTCTATATTCACTGTCGCTTCAATAGAGATTAACACATTATCTTATAAGTTCGCGACGCTCATAAGACGAATAAGCACAACCAATACTAGGATATCATAAAATCGCCACACACCAAGATATTCAAATAAATTAGCTATAAAAATCTATAAGTAAATCCGTTAGAACCCCACGACAACGATTAGTTCATAACCAAACTCATTGTCATCATGGGTTCCAATGAAAGCATGTTATAAAAACTAGGTCTTTATAAACTAAATAATAATCAAAAGTATATTAACAAGTATATTAGGTTCAAACAAAGCAAAGAATCACAAGTAAAAATGAGATCTTCTTCTCCTTCGTTGTATTATGCTATTAGGTCTTCCTGCTGCTCTCTCCTTGCTCTCATATATGAAAAACGTCTTTTTAAAGTCTTTAAATACCAGCCAATTAGAGCAGTAGTCCAGAAAATCAATCTTCCATTAGAATCAGGATTCTGAAAAATCAACCTAGCGTGGCTGCCCCCAACTACAACGCGGCCGCCCTGAGTTTCTGTTAAATGAGTGTGACCGCTCCCAAAAGTAGTGCGGCCGCCCTGAGCTTCTGGAATTTCTGAATTTTTTTCTGTTTTCTTGAATTCACTTGCTGGTTTCTTTCGAGCACTCGACCGAGGCTCCATCCTAACACACTTTTAAGCATAAAACAATATAAACTCCATTCTTTGTTTCGAATATTCCCTGAAATGCAAAACACTACGAAAACACATAAAAACACAAACAACTTGAGAACAAAACACCAATTCGAGCCTTTATGAAGAATTCTAAGTGGATATAAATGCCACTTATCACACCCCCAAACTTGAATCGATGCTTGTCCTCAAGCATAACAGAATAAAAAACAAGAAATAAAAATGCATGAATGCAACTAACATGAATACAATGATCCCCTCAGAATAACTAAACCAATCAATAAGAAATATCTCAAAGAATGCAATTATTCGCACGAAGTTCAATCAAATCCCACAAATCAACTCACAAGCCAGAAACGTATGTGTGTGCAATTTCTTAACAGATATACTCTCGAAAGTAGATCAATAATCGTAACTCACCTCTCGTCAAGATAATCACAAGGTTATGAATAGAATAAATGATAAACTCAAAATGACTGATAACACTTCAATTTTATCAGAGTTATACAAGGATTCATGCTTTTATTGATAACACATAAAAAACACAAACATGCTTATTTGATCGTGCAATGAGTGAGGTCCACAAAAGACTTATGCAATAATACCCATGTAGCGAGCGTTAGGTTAGCGGATCCCAGACTATAAAAGCCTTAGGTCACTAGGCACAAAGTCCCCTGAGACTTAATAACTTGATTATTAAAGAGCCAACTCGTGATCAATTATGCACAACACATATATTTTTTTCCTTTTTTCTTTTTTTCATCATGTTTAGAACGAGTGCGTTTCGCTCCATCTCGCTCAACCCTAGACTACTCATATAAATATCAGCCGGCTACTAGCCATTGACGCCTAGCCACAATTAGCATTGATATCCAATATTTTTCTCCAATTTTAAAAATCCATGTTATTTCGCCACTAAGAGAATAACATAAATTCTAGACATAAACAAGTGATTAAACCTCGACAAACAAACAAGTCATGATCATGATCTAGCACTCAAGCAACCTATAAGACTTAGTAAAAAATTTCTTGTTTCTAGCATTCAAATCAATTCGTTAGGAGTTCACATTCCTCTATACGACATCACTACACTCAAACCAACATCACAAAATAATCAGAAAACAACCTAAAGGATCATGATATAATGTTAGTGCAACTATATGATAATAAATATGCAAACAAAAACAAATAACTACACGAAAAATATGCAAACTATATGAACTAACTATCATGAATATGCATCTATATGGACTCACACACAAATATTCCTTAACTACCACCCCCAAACTTAAAAATTTCACTTCCCTCAGTGAAGATAATAGCAAGGAATCAAGGCATACCTACTCGAAAGAAGAATTATCATCACCCTCCGTGGGTGGAGTGTCAGGAGCGGATACACAGAATCCTCTCCAAAAACTGGCCACTGAATGTCAACCCCCGTGGCTCGAAAAGCTGTACCCAATACTTGAGTCAGATCCTGCGCAAACATGCTATACGACTCATACATCGCATCCATCTGCCCCGTCAAATGCCTATACTGCGTCGAGCCCAAACCACAACTATCCTCTGCTTCCTGCGGCTGCTTTAGCGAAGAAGTAGCCTCACCAATCTGATATCTTCATGTTGTTCTGCGTTCCTGAGTTGAACCACTAGCATACGTCTGATCGGCTGGCTGGCCACCCGACAAATGATCATAGGTGTACCCAATTCCTTTCTCGTCAGCCTTCCCACCATACCACTCCTGCATGATCAAGATCATGGAACTGTCGATGGGGGCGCTCGATAACTAAAGCTGCTCGTGTGCGGGCCAATGAACACCCACCGCAACACAAAGCTTGGTCACAATCGAGGCATAAGGGATAGACCCCGTAGTGCCTCCATGCAAAAATGGCAAAATACCCTGATGAATAACAGAACCGAGATCCACATAAACTCCCTGCAAAATCCCCCACAACAACTTTGCACGATCCAAAGTCACATCATGCACATGAGAAGAAGGCATGATATTCGCACAAATAAAAGCATTCCAAGCACGAGAAAACCTGTGCATGAATGAAGCAGGGAAATTGAGATACTCGTTCGATCCCCATTTAAACTTCCATTTAGTCTTCAGGATACACAGCATAGCCACAATCAAATCTAAATCAAAGTCCCCCCCATCTTATTAACCCACTCCTCCTGAGTAGGCTATCTCTCAGGCTGGTTGATAACCCTGTGAATAGCCTCCGGGTTGTAATCCACTGTCAACCCACGCACGACCGAATACCCATTCTTATCAGTTTTTGCGTTCGCATAGAACTCGCGAACGATACTCATAGGCACAGCCACGGGTGCCTCACAAAACGAAACCCATCCCATCTCCAAGATCATCTCAAGAAGCTTACCATCCTTACCTGAAGGTAGAAAACCCCTCTCCTTCGCTATCTTCTTAGACAACAACCTTGTATTCTCTACTTCAGCCTTCGGAATAAGAAATCGTGGCCTCGTACCCCAAACACTTGAAGAATCGGTAGTGGTGGGGTTAGTGCTGCTGCTTACTTGAGTGCGGGCTCTCTTTGGTGCCATTGGAATTGATTAAGTGAGATAAGAGAGGTATGTAGAAAGATTTAAGGTTTGAGAGAATAAAAGTAAGATGGAGATGGATGTATGTAGGTGCAAGTATATATAGAGAATTAGAATTAGGGTTATAATAGAAGTAGGATATGATTGTGGGTTTAGTGGGAGTAATGAGGTGTATTTTGAGGGCTAGAAATGGGGTAGAAGTAGATTGTATAACTGTTGTGTATATCCCCTTTATTTATCCGATTTTCTGTTTTTCTATTTTTTTTCTGGGCACCAGCACGGTCGCCCCGTCTGGGAGCGCAGGCACGCTCACTTCCTGCTATTTCAGCGCGACCGCCCCACTTCGCAATGTGGGCGCGCGTACCTCATGTCATTTCAGTACGGCCGCCCCGCTTCACAGCACGGGCGCGCCGTGCTTCTGGAAAAAATGCCATGTTTTTTATTTTTTGTATTTTCCTTTGGTTTTTCTTCCTTCTATCTTCTTTTCTCAACTACTAATGTACAACAAATATGGGTTGCCTCCCAAGAAGCGCTTGGTTTACGTCGCTAGCTTGACGTAGAATTCCGAGATCAAGTTGACAATAAAACGGCACTAACCACCTCACGGTTTACCGTATCACCATAGTAATGCTTCAAATGATGTCCATTCACCTTGAATGCCTGGCCTAGATCATTCTCAAAAATTTCCACCGCTCAATACGGAAACACAGTTTGATAACAAATGGCCTTGACCACCCCGACTTCAATTTTCCAGGAAAAAGACGGAGACGAGAGTTGAACAAAAGAAGTTGTTGCCCCGACATAAATGATTTGAGCACTAGACCCCTATCTGAAAGAGATATGTCCTAAGTCCAATCATGTATGAGGATTTAGGAATAACTTTTATGTAATTTGTTTTGATTTCATTGATATTAATAAAAGACTCGTTTTGTTTTTATTGCGGGCTCTATCTATTTAAATGTTTAAATAAGATATACCACAGTTTAGAGTAAAGCTTTTTATGGATTGTGATAAGATCATAATAATGAGACCTAAAAGATGATAACTCTATGTTAGATATATTTGATAATGTCATGACTAATATGATTTATGTTTAGTTTTCAGATCTTAGTTAAACAGGACAAATCAGTACTTAACTGAAATCAGCACTTATACTGAAGTCAGAATTTAAGTCATCAGTACTTAAGGTTCAGGAGATATTTATCAGAAGATAATATCATGACTTAAAGGAAACATTCAGATAAAGAAGGCGGCTGATTAAAGAAAGAGAAGATAGAGACAAACGTAAGAAGAGATATGCATGAAGAAGGAATTCTATGAAGAATAGAATACTTGGAAGAAAAGATATCTGATTGATATATTTTAGGAAGCAGAATTATATTCCATATCAATTAGTGATTATCTTGTAACTATGTAGTATATAAACACAGACATAGGGTTTACACTATCAGTGTTATCATTATCGAGAATATTATTCATTGTAATCCTAGCAGCTCTCGTGATATTTGTTCATCACTGAGAGAGGACAGTTCCATACTGTAACAGAGTTTATTGATATGAATAAAGTCTGTTTTCTGTTACTTACGTTATTAGAATTCGATTTGATTGTGTTATACACTGTATTCACCCTCCCTCTACAGTGTGTGTGACCTAACAAGTGGTATCAGAGCCTATCTGTTAACACACAGACATTTTAAGATCCAAAAACAATCATGTCTGAAGTAGAAACTCCAACTAAGCCCACCAAAACTGAAGAACCTCCAAAGACACAAATCCATAGTCGATATGAGACTATTAGAGTTCCCCTTCTGAAGCCATCTGAATATCCCGTATGGAAGGTGAGGATGACCATGTTTCTGGAAGCAACTGATCCAGATTATCTTGACAGAATCAATGAAGGGCCTCACAAACCAACCAAGCTCGCTGTTGCAGTTGTAGGTGAAGCAGCAAAGTCAGTACCAAAGAAGAAGAGCGACTACACTGCTGAAGATATCGCTTCAATTGCTAAGGATGCTAAGGTACGACACTCACTGCATAGTGCCATTGATAATGTAATGTCAAATAGAGTAATTAACTGCAAGACTGCAAAGGAGATATGGGATGCCTTGGAAACAAGGTGTCAGGGAACTGATTCGATTAAGAAGAACAGGAAGACAATACTCACTCAAGAGTATGAACACTTTGACTCAAAGGCTAATGAGTCATTGACTGATTTATATGATAGATTTGTCAAACTCTTGAACGATTTGTCACTGGTTGATAAGGAGTATGATCTTAAATATTCAAACCTTAAATTCTTGTTAGCTCTTCCTGAAAGCTGGGATTTGAAGGCAACAACTATAAGAGAAAATTATAATCTTGATGAAACGACTCTTGATGAAATTTATGGGATGCTCAAGACTCATGAACTTGAGATGGAACAAAGAAGCAAGAGGAAAGGAGGAAAGTCAAGGATAGTTGCTCTTAAGGCTGAAGAAGAATCCTCCAAGGCAGCTACCTCAAGGAAAGGCAATGGAAAAGCGCTCATCACAAAGTCTGATACTGAGTCATCAAGTTCTGATAGTGATGATGACTCAGAATCTGAAAGCTTTCCTGAGACGGATGCTGATGAAGAGATGATGAAGTTGTGTGCTCTTATGGTGAAATGAATCACAAAGATTGCATACAGGAAGTTCAGGAAGGGAAAGAAGTTTTCCAGGAAAGGTGCAAGTTCTGATAAGAAGAATTTCAGAAAATCTGAAGGCAAAGGAGGGAAGTCTGACAGAGGAGATTACACAAATGTCAAATGCTACAATTGTGGTAAGAAAGGCCACATATCTCCTGATTGCAAGAAAGTGAAGAGTGACAAAGGCAAGGCTCTTATCACAAAGAAGAAAAACTGGACAGATACCTCAGATTCTGAAAGTGAGGAGAATTATGCCTTGATGGCAAATGCTGATATGGAAAGTGCTGAAAGCAGTTCTGAAGCTGCTGAGTTAAAGGTACCTCAAACTACTTATGCCTTTCATATTGATGATATTAATGAGTTGAGAAGATATCTTAAAACCATGTTCATTAGCTATAGAGATCAAACTTTAACATGTGAAAGATTAACTTCTAAAAATCTTGCTTGTAAAAAAAGGAATGATTATTTAGAAAAAGAGTTAGTCATGTTCCATTAAACTCAGAAAGATAGAGATGATGTTTTCTATGTTAGGGATGAATTACTTAAAATGAATGAATCTCTAAAAACTGAGTTAGAGAAGGAAAGAGAGATTATCAGGACTTGGACTAACTCTGGCAGAACAACTCAGAATTTGTTAAGTAGTGAAAACTGGAAAGAGGGCTTAGGTTATGGAGATGATAAGAATGATAAAGGAACTGTAGAAATTAAGCCTATACTTGTTAAACAAAAATCAAAGTTAAAACCTGTTAAGTTTGTAGCTGTAAAGTCTGATATTGAGAAATCAGAAGTTAAAAAGGAATTAACTTCTGACAAACTAAAACAGGAAAAGACAATTGAAGTAAACGTAGGCTTAATGACAAAGAAGCAGCTTAAGCATAAGTTGAAAGAAGTTAAGAATGCAAACAAGGTAAAATCACCTAGGAAAAATAGGAATGGAAAGGAAGGTGTGAATAAAAGCAATGATTATAAGCCTGTTCCTGATGCTCCTAGAAAAACGTGTCATAACTGTGGAAGTTCTAACCATCTAGCTTCTTTTTGCAGTCAGAATAAGAACATAAACTCCTTACCTTCAAAGTCAGGAGTTAAGAGTCAGTCTGTTAGATATAAGCCACAAAATCCTTGTTTTCATTGTGGTAGTTTATGGCATTCCATTTATACTTGTAAGGAATATCATAGTTTGTACTATGATTATTATCAATTAAAACCTTCTTTAAAGAAAGTTAGCATTGTTCCTTCTAGTATAAGTTCTGATACAAAGTCAGATAGTGTAAATGCTGATAAGAAAAATGTTAACATAAACTCTGATGCTAAATCCGCTGCAAATGTTAACAAACTTAATAAGGCCACAGGATCCAAGCAAGTCTGGGTCCTTAAAACTAATCATTAGTGGTCATTGTGATTGCAGGGCAACAGGAAAAACATCCTAGTTCTGGATAGTGGATGTTCAGGACATATGACTGGAAATAAAGCCCTGCTATCAGACTTTGTGGAGAAGGCTGGCCCAAGTGTTTCTTATGGAGATGGCAACATTGGAAAAACATTGGGATATGGCAATATCAATCTTGGGAATGTCATCATTAAAGAAGTAGCTCTGGTCTCAGGACTTAAACACAATCTGCTGAGTGTTAGTCAAATCTGTGACAGAGGTTATCATGTGGATTTCTTTGAAGAACACTGTGAAGTTGTAAGTAAATCTACAGGCAAAGTTGTTCTGCAAGGTTACAGGCATGGTAACATTAATGAAGCCAAGCTTTCAACAAGTACTGATGGTTCTGCAATCTGTCTGATGAGTAGAGCATCAATTAAAGAAAGCTGGAAATGGCACAAGAAACTCTCTCATTTAAATTTCAACAATATAAATGATCTGGTCAAGAAAGATCTTGTGAAAGGACTGGCAAAGTCAGTATTTGCTCCTGATGGGCTTTGTGATTCTTGTCAGAAGGCTAAACAAAGGAAATCTTCATTCAAGAGCAAGACTGAATCATCAATTCTTGAGCCTTATGATAATCTCATATTTTTACTTAATTTCATACCTATTTATTGCTTGATTTCATATTTAAATAAATTAATTTGTTGCATTCTCATCATTTTGTAGATATTTGGAAAAATGAGAAATGTGAAGAAAAAAAAGGAGAAAAGGGCAAAAATGGAAGAAATACAATTTCACAAAGCAACTTAAAGAAAAAGCCAAAAGAAAGAGTTGGTGGAAATCAAGGGTCAAGATCAACAAAACACACCCCTCACTTGGATGGCCAAGATTCACCCAACTCTACCCTAAACCCTACTTTTTAGCTATAAATACCCCTTATTCCCCCTTGTATTAACGACCTTAGCTTTATCTTTGTCTACCTTAAATTTAGTAGTTTTACCTCTTTTCAATTTCTAGATATAGTTTACTTTCTATTGTAGTAGCTCATAATTTTTGTAAGCACTCTTTTATATATCAATTCAAGCTTTCATCTTTTTTTTTTACATCTTGTTCTTCAATTTATATTTTGGCTATGAAATCTTTTACTAACTACAAGAAAATGAATATTGCTTATGGATTGAAAGGAGCCCTCTAAATATAGTTTTATTGTTGGTTTAATGTACTAGATTTTATTTGAAATTTTCCGGCTAGATCTACATTTTCCGGCACCTCTTTATTTACTTCGGAAGCTTACTCCAACACAAGCTCGATTTGTGTTTGAGGGTTTTATTTCTGTTGTAATTTTGATTCTAAGTTAATATTTCTGTCACTATTTTGTTCCATATCAGCCGCTGGTAATTTAGTTTTCCTTTCTAACAAAGTCATTCTGGCTCAAACTTGTTTTGGGCTGGTGTTCTTTTTATTTCCCTATATCCCGATCATCACATCTGTTGTCGCCTGAAGACTTATTATGTTTTTATTATTAATTCTTATTGCTTATAGTTTCGGTCATGTCACTGTGCTCATTGTTTGATTCATTTTTATGTTAAATTATTACTTTCTTTTCATTATTTTTCATTCCTTTTTCTTCCAAAAATTAAATATCTAGTAATATAAATAAATTTAACAATAGTTATCATTGCCATGTTTTTATGCCTCTGTCCATGTTTTTACTCAACAATTAGTTAGCTTTAATTTATCATTTTTTTTGTTTAGCATGATATTTATAGTTCATTTAATTTTCATTATCATTAGATTAATGTCCTGTTTTACTACAATAGAAGTGGGTAAGGTCTGTTTGTTTCTTTTCTAAGTCTTGCTAGCCTACATGTTATTAATATAATATTAGTGTTAGTTAGTGTTAATTAAGTATGTCATTAATATTAGCTTAATACTTTAATGGTAATAAATTAAAGATAATTAAATTCTCCATTTGTAAGTGTAGTTACGTAGTTTTTTTTTTGTTGTTGATTTTGTTTTGCTGGCCCCAAACCCAAATTCATTCTCGGCCCATTTACATTTTCCTTGGCCCGTTTAATGTTTTGGATCAAACTACCTTCCATGCGTAAACTTGTAGTTTATCACTATTAGCTAAAATTAATTCTTCTCATCATTATTTGCATTATTAGTTAATTAATCATTAGTCACTCATTTATTAGATGTATTTAGTTCTAGCCTCAATATTTTTCTCTTTAATTAACATCGTATGCTCATATTAATTTGTAGTTAATATTTTTTTGGTTAAAATAAATTCTCTCTCTCAAAATTAATTGTTCTAGTTCGCCTAAATTAAAATTAAGTAATTGCGAAAAATATTTAGTCTCTGCGGAACGAATCTAAATTATAAAAACGATGGATTGTGCGCATGCAAATTAAAATGTTTATTCTTGGTACATCAAGTTTTTGGAGCCGCTGCCGGGGACTATAATTATTTTTTGTGCCTTAATTTTTAATTTTTCGAATTAGTTGTACTTGTTCTCTTTGTTTATATTTTTTTTAGAAAATTGAAGATTTGGAAAACTCGTTGGAACTCCAAAAATTGCCGAGACTCGAAGGAATTTTTGGAAGCTTGCTTGGGTAACCCCTATCTCTCTCTTTTCGTATTTTTCACTAGTAAAAAAATCACAAAAAAATTGAAAATACAAAAAAAAAAATACAAAAAAAATTAGTTAGTTAAATACATAGTTGTTGCATCATGCATTTGTTCACCTAGGAGCACATCATCTTAGATTTTATTTTCTTGTTTTTAATTTTTCGTACCTTATAAATTGTGGTGATTGCTGGAGGACCCAAGGTGCGTTAAATTTCTTCTTTTCTTTAGTTTAGGACACGTAGTGTAAGCATCCATAATTGTTTATCGCTTTTATATCTCGTTGTGTGTTGCATCATTTAAATAAACTTTAAGGGCAAAACCACATCACAAGATAAGGGGAGGGGTTTCATCACTCTTTCCTTGGCCCACAACCATTAAACCCATCATTTTGCATACCATAGCCTTTTTAATAAAATTAAGTAGACATTAGCCCCTAGGACTTCACGCTCAACTAGGAAGAAAACCTGAAACGAACAATTCTCTAAGTATTCATTCTTTGGTGTCTAGGCTAGCGAAAGCTTACCTGGCCATTTAGATTGGTGACTAGGCTGGTGTTTAGCCTCTTGGCAATGCTTGCACCTACCTGGCCAATCAGATAGAATGCTTTTAGTTTTGTGACTTTTAGTAATATCTTTTTGTTAGGAGCAAGTCTAGAATTTTTAGGGAACCCTAGATTTAGAATTTTTCTTTCGATTTTTCACCCTTTCTTTTACGTGTTTTAAATTCGTGCACTTATTTGCTACTTGATTCCTATCCTGTTTATGCGTACTACGTGGATTAGAGATAATTCATCTAGGTTAGTGAGACCAATTGAGCGTACTTCCTCATCGGAATCCGAACCCGTAGAAATTCTTGAACCCGTAGTAAACATGGCAGTATCTCTTAAGGATCGTTATTACCCCGCCCGTTCAGCCCAACCTTCTTGTATTACTCTTCCACCGGTTAATGGTAATAATTTTGAAATTAAAGGTCATCATATTAGCATGTTACCTAAATTTACCGGGAGCGAAGGTGAGGATCCGTATCTTTTTATTCATGAATTCGAGGAGGTTTGTGCCTTACAAAAACTCCAGCAATTGACTGAGGATTCCATTAGGCTTAGACTAATCAATTTCGCTCTTAAAGAAAATGCTAAAAAATGGTTATATAGCCTACCGGTTAATTCTATTTCAACTTGGGATGGATTCGTAGTCATTTTTCTAAAAAAATATTTTCCAAATCATAAGACTACGAGACTTACAAATGAGATTAATCAATTTCATCAAAAGGAAAACGAGTCTTTTTGGAAATATTTTGATAGATTTAAAAATATTTTGTCCCAATATCCCCACCATGGAATAGAAAAGTGGAGACTTTGTAAGATTGTTTACGAGGTCTTAGATAGTTCTACAACCGCGTTGTTAGAGTCTATGTGTCAAGGCAAATTCATGGAAAAAGACGAGGATCAGGGATGGGAGTTTTTCGAGGAACTAGCAGAAAAGACCATGTTGTGGGAGTCTACTAGGGAGCCGAATAGGGAGCCTAGTAAGAATAATGAAACACTCGGTTCATTAACTAACAAAGGCTTGCATTTAGTGGGTAATTCTATAGCAACCGAAGCGAAGTTAGCTACTCTTACTAGAAGATTAGAAGCTTTAGAAACCACTAATGCCCCCTCCCAAGCGTCTATGTGTGCGAACTATAACTCTAATAGTCATGGACCTCAAAACTTTCAAGAGTTTGAGCAAGTGAATGCTATATTTCAACCTCGACCTAGGAATGACCCTTTTGCACCCACATACAATCCCGGGTGGAAGAACCACCCGAATTTTTCATGGCCCCAAGGCCAAAACTACCAATCTCCTCAACCCACTTTTCAAAAGCCTAATCCAAACTCTTACCCCACTTCTAGTCAAAATCCTTATCCAAACCCAATTCAAGCACCCTTGAATCCTCCCGGGTTTAATGATTCTGATAAGAGACTTAATTCCTTAGAAAAGAGTATTGAGGCTTTGCTAAAATCTCAAACTAATTTGACTCAATCTCAACAAGCCTTCATACAAACCATGACCCAAGATAGGCAATTATTGAATTCCAATGCCCAAGCCATATCTAAGTTAGAGGTTCAAATAAGTCAATTAGCTAACACGATTTGTGAGCGCGAGAAGAACAAGTTTCCAAGTCAACCCGAGGTGAATCCTAAATTTCCGCTTAATCAAAGACCTCATGATGTGAACGCCGTCATCTCTCTACGCTCGGGAAATCAAGTAAGAAATCGAGTTGGTGTTGATGCTAACGAAGAAGAGAATTCGAGTTCGAAACCTAATCCCTCACCTTTGAGTCCGAGTCTAGATCACTCGAAGCAACCAGAGAATTTCGAGTCTAGCGAAACACCTCACTCGATTGCACCACCTTTGAAACCTAGCCCTGATTTGTCTAACGAAAGAGTCTTTACGCCGAAAGCTCTGTATCCTCAATGACTTATTTCAAACAAACAATCGGCTCAAGTAGACAAGATCTTAGAAGTTTTCAAGCAAGTTAAGGTCAACATTCCTCTTTTAGATGCCATTCAATAAATTCCTTCGTATGCTAAGTTTCTAAAAGAGTTGTGTACTTATAAACGAACCACTTATGTTTCTAAGAAAGCCTTTTTGACATCTCAAGTTAGTTTGATTCTCTCAAATGAAATTCCCGTGAAATATAAGGACCCCGGTTGTCCTACTATTTCTTGTGTCATAGGCAACACTTTTGTTAACAAAGCTTTACTTGACTTAGGTGCTAGTGTGAATCTTCTTCCGTATTCTGTCTACCAAGAATTAGGTTTAGGTGAACTTCAAAAGACCAATGTCACACTTGAATTAGCTGACCGTTCTATCAAAATTCCTAAGGGAATAATTGAAGACATGTTGATTAAGGTTGGTGATTTTATTTTTCCAGTTGATTTTGTGGTCCTAGAAACTGAACCGGTCAAAAATCCTAAAAATTCAAATACCTATCATTCTAGGAAGACCTTTTCTAGCCACATCCAATGCCTTGATTAATTATAGGAACAGTTTAATGAAACTAACATTTGGAAATATGACCATTGATCTCAATATTTTTCATGTCGGGAACCAACCCAATGACTATTTTGACCAACACATGAAAATTAATTTAATTGATAAAATGCTTGATCAGGAAACCATGAATGTCAATGATGCTCTTGACTTTTGCTTAAATCATTTTGGTCAAAATTGGGTTGATTCCGATTACACTAATGAGGTCGATGAGATGTTAGAGTCCACCATTCCTATAACTAACCAAGAGCTTGAACCACTTTCTTTGTCCCTTTATCAAGATAGTGAACCAGTTGAGCCAAGTCCACCATAATTAGAACTCAAACCTCTTCCTAACACTCTTAAGTACATGTTTCTTGGTCCTAATGAGTCTTTTCCCGTCATAATTGCTTCTAATTTGACCCCATCTCAAGAAGAGGAACTTTTAAGTGTGCTTAGAGAGAACAAAAAAGCCATAGGTTGGAGTATTTCTGATATTAAAGGAATTAGTCCGGCAATTGTCCAACATAGAATTCACTTAGTTGATGATGCTAAACCAGTTAGGGAGCCACAAAGGAGGTTGAACCCAACTTTGATGGAAGTTGTTAGGAAGGAAATTCTTAAGTGCCCAGATAATGGGATCATCTTTCCCATTTTTGATAGCTCATGGGTGAGTCTGATTCAAGTAGTACCTAAGAAATCGGGTATTACTGTAGTGACCAATGAGAATGACGAGCAAGTTCCCACTCATGTTCAATCTGGTTGGAGAGTGTGTATAGATTATAGGAAACTCAATTCTGCCACTAGAAAAGATCACTTTCCTTTACCATTCATCGATCAAATGCTAGAAAGGTTAGCGGGTCATTCCTACTATTGCTTCCTAGATGGTTTTTCCGGCTATTTTCAAATCCCCATTGCTCCCGAAGATCAAGAAAATACCACGTTCACATGTCCTTTCGGAACATTCGCTTATCGTCGTCTAGCTTTTGGTTTGACCACGGCCCCTGCTACATTTCAACGATGAATGATGAGCATTTTTTCCGATATGGTAGGTGAATTCCTAGAAATTTTCATAGATGACTTTTCCATCTTTGGTTCTTCTTTTCATCAGTGTCTAAACCACCTTGACCTAGTTTTGAAAAGGTGTAAAAAAACGAACCTCATTCTTAATTGGGAAAAATGTCATTTCATGGTTAAAGAAGGAATCTTCCTTGGTCATAACATCTCGGAAAAGGGAATTGAAGTTGATAAAGCTAAAATTGATATCATTGCTAGTCTCCCTCCACCAAAATCGGTCAAAGCAATTCGCTCATTTTTAGGACATGCTGGTTTTTATAGGCGTTTCATTAAGGATTTTAGTAAAAAGGCAAGACCCTTGACCAATCTTCTTTCCAAAGATGTCAAATTCGAGTTCAATAGTGATTGTTTACAATCTTTTGAACACCTTAAGAAATAATTGACTTCATCCCCGATAATTAAATCTCCCGACTGGAATGAGCCTTTTGAGTTGATGTGTGATGCCTCCGACTATGCAGTTGGGGCAGTTTTAGTACAACGAATCAATAAGATACCTCATGTCATATACTATGCTAGCAAGACCTTAAATGATGCCCAACTTAATTACTCAACCACCGAAAAAGAGCTTCTAGCCGTAGTATTTGCCCTTGAGAAGTTTAGGTCTTATCTTATTGGTTCGAAAATCATTGTTTACACTGATCATGCTGCCCTTCGATATCTTTTCTTGAAAAAGGACTCAAAAGCTCGTTTGATTAGGTGGATCTTGTTGCTCCAAGAATTTGACCTAGAAATTAGGGATAAGAAGGGGTCTGAAAATGTCGTTGCCGATCATCTTTCTCGATTGGTAGTAGAGTCAACCGTTGACTTGCCTTTGAATGAATCTTTTCTGGATGAACACCTTCTTTCTATCTCTACCCTCCCTTGGTTTGCCGACATTGTTAATTACCTTGTCACCGGAAATATTCCGACTCATTGGTCCAAGTAAGATAAATCCAAATTCTTTTCACAAGTCAAATACTTCTTTTGGGATGACCCTTATCTCTTCAAGTATTGCCCGGATCAAATCATTAGAAGGTGTGTCCCAAATCACGAGTTTAGAAGTGTCCTTTCCTTTTGTCATGATCAAGCTTGTGGAGGTCATTTTAGTGCCAAAAAGACGGCGGCTAAGATACTCCAAAGTGGTTTCTATTGGCCTAGTTTGTTTAAGGATTCCGCGGAATTCTGTGCCGCTTGTAATAGGTGTCAACATTTAGGAAAGATCACAAGACGTAATATGATGCCAATGAATCCGATCCTAATTATCGAAATTTTCGATGTTTGGAGGATAGATTTTATGGGCCCATTTCCTAGCTCATTTGGCAACCTCTACATTCTCTTAGCGGTCGATTATGTGTCTAAGTGGGTTGAGGCCATTCCAACTAAGTCTAATGACAACAAGGTCGTTCTTAAATTCTTAAAAGAGAATATCTTTTCTCGATTCGGTACACCTAGAGCTATCATTAGTCATCAAGGCAAACATTTCAAGAACCATCATTTTGAGTCTCTCTTAAAAAAGTACTCGATCACTCATAAATTGGCCACCCCTTATCATCCTCAAACTAGTGGTCAAGTTGAAGTCTCAAATAGGCAAATCAAACAGATTTTGGAAAAGACTATCAACTCGAATAGGAAGGATTGGTCAACTAAGTTGATAGATGCTTTATGGGCCTATAGGACTGCGTATAAGACTATCTTAGGTATGTCCCCTTATCGGCTTGTGTTTGGTAAAGCTTGTCATTTGCCGGTTGAACTTGAACATCGAGCCTTGTGGGCTATTAGGGAGTTGAATTTTGATTTACCCACTGTCGGTAGTTATAGGAAGTTGCAATTGTCTGAGTTAGAGGAAATGAGAAATGATGCTTATGAAAATGCTAAAATCTATAAAAAAAGAACCAAAGTTTTTCATGATAAATCAATTTTGAGAAAATCCTTTTATCCCGGTCAAAAGGTTCTTTTGTACAATTCTAGGCTTCATTTATTTCACGGAAAATTGAGATCTAGATGGGAGGGACCTTACATTGTTAAAGTAGTTTTTCCTCATGGTGCTATAGAAATTGAAAATCCTAAAAATGGTGAAATATTTAAAGTTAATGGACAGCGTCTCAAACCATTTTTAGAGTTGCCAGTAGATTCCGAGGAAGAGGTCATTCACCTCTTTGACCCATGATCAAGTAAGTCTCTTTCAGTAGGTAGTTTTAACTATCTTCATCCCTTATCAGTTATATTCTCATCATTTTTCTTATTTCCCTCTTTTGCATACATTGAGGACAATGCATGATTTAGGTATGGGGGAGGGTTTTAGTGTAATTCTTAAAAAAGCAGAAAATCCAAAAAAAATCAAAAAATCAAAAAATTCAAAAAAAATAGAGACATTTTTAGCTAAGTTGTCTTACTCTCTCTTGAACTTTAGTAACAGTTGGTGTTAGCATGTTTTCAAAAACTTATACATAGAGTGCCTTTTAGATTATTTAAACGTAGTTGAGTAAGGTGTCTTTTTGAATCTTGTGTCGACTGATTTTCACTCTAGATTCCAAGACGGCACTTTTGCACAAGACCTTTTTTGGAGAGATTGTTTAGGGATGTTATTCGATACTTGAGAGAGAACCCACATGTTAAAATAATGTCGAATCAAGCCTTTGCGAAAAGAAAAAAAAGTAGAAAAAAAAGATGAATAAACTACTTCAATACCCATTGTTCTTCTAAACAAAACTCTTTAGATAATGGGCACAAGTAGAATTGACTAGTCTTGTTTTGTGGCCTTTGTTACTCGAGTTATTAAGTTCGTCGAGGGATTTCAAAACCTAGTGCCCTAAAACCATCTGGTTTGGGAGTCACTGACCTAAAGCTCGATACATGGGTAACATTGAAAGCCTAAGAAAACAGACATCATAAAGTCAATTGAAAAAAAAGGGAAGAAAAAAAAATTATAATTTTGTGAAGTTTGGCTAGATACTTATTTTGATAGAGAATGGGTCAGTTCAATATTAGTTGAAAAAGAGAAAATGTTCTTAGACAGTTAAATCCATCAAAGGCCTTAAATTCACTACACACCTTGGGATCTTTTGTAAAAATTCTAAGTCGACATAAGCAGATTTAAGTCACCTACATCTTGGCTATTATTAGAATACTCTTTAAGGCACATATTTTCCTTATAGAATCTTTTTGTTGACACCAATGAACATTAGAGTAAAATAGGAGTAGATGCTTGTAAAATTGTCTCAAAGATTTTATGGGTATATCTTCTGTAAACCCTTAGGAGACAACACTCCTCTTATGGAGATCGTCCATGGGTTTAACGGGTTGGTAAACCTAAAATTTCCCGTCACGCCTACGAAAAGGAACATAGGATTTTTCTTTGTTAGCATTTTTACCTTTAATTTTACTCGAGGACGAGCAAAAGATAGGTATGGGGGCATTTGATAATCTCATATTTTTACTTAATTTCATACCTATTTATTGCTTGCTTTCATATTTAAATAAATTAATTTGTTGCATTCTCATCATTTTATAGATATTTGGAAAAATAAGAAATGTGAAGAAAAAAAAGGAGAAAAGGGCAAAAATGGAAGAAATATAATTTCACCAAGCAACTTAAAGAAAAAGCCAAAAGAAAGAATTGGTGGAAATCAAGGGTCAAGATCAACAAAACACACCCCTCACTTGGATGGCCAGGATTCACCCAACTCTACCCTAAACCCTACTTTTTAGCTATAAATACCCCTCATTCCCCTTTGTATTAACCACCTTAGCTTTATCTTTGTCTACCTTAAATTTAGTAGTTTTACCTCTTTTCAATTTCTAGATATAGTTTACTTTCTATTGAAGTAGCTCATAATTTTTGTAAGCACTCTTTTATATATCAATTCAAGCTTTCATCTTTTTTTTTATATCTTGTTCTTTAATTTATATTTTGGCTATGAAATCTTTTACTAACTACAAGAAAATGAATATTGCTTGTGGATTGAAAGGAGCCCTCTAAATATAGTTTTATTGTTGGTTTAATGTACTAGATTTTATTTGAAATTTTCCGTCTAGATCTACATTTTCTGGCACCTCTTTATTTACTTCGGAAGCTTACTCCAACACAAGCTCGATTTGTGTTTGAAGGTTTTATTTCTGTTGTAATTTTGATTCTAAGTTAATATTTTGGTCACTATTTTGTTCCATATCAGCTCGTGGTAATTTAGTTTTCCTTTCTAACAAAGTCATTCCGGCTCAAACTTGTTTTGGGCTGGTGTTCTTTTTCTTTCCCTATATCCCGATCATCTCATCTGTTGTCGCCTGAAGACTTATTATGTTTTAATTATTAATTCTTATTGCTTATAGTTTGGGTCATGTCACTGTGCTCATTGTTTGATTCATTTTTATGTTAAATTATTACTTTCTTTTCATTGTTTTTCATTCCTTTTTCTTCCAAAAATTAAATATCTAGTAATATAAATAAATTTAACAATAGTTATCATTGCCATGTTTTTATGCCTCTGTCCATGTTTTTACTCAACAATTAGTTAGCTTTAATTTATCGTTTTTTTTGTTTAGAATGACATTTATAGTTCATTTAATTTTCATTATCATTAGATTAATGTCCTGTTTTACTACAATAGAAGTGGGTAAGGTCAGTTTGTTTCTTTTCTAAGTCTTGCTGGCCTACATGTTATATATAGTACTAGTGTTAGTTAGTGTTAATTAAGTATGTCATTAATATTAGCTTAATACTTTAATGGTAATAAATTAAAGATAATTAAATTCTCCATTTGTAAGTGTAGTTAGGTAGTTTTTTTTTGTTGTTGATTTTGTTTTGCTGGCCCCAAACCCAAATTCATTCTCGGCCCATTTACATTTTCCTTGGCCCGTTTAATGTTTTGGATCAAACTACCTTCCATGCGTAAACTTGTAGTTTATCACTATTAGCTAAAATTAATTCATCTCATCATTATTTGCATTATTAGTTAATTAATCATTAGTCACTCATTTATTAGATGCATTTAGTTCTAGCCTCAATATTTTTCTCTATAATTAACATCGTATGCTCATATTAATTTATAGTTAATTTTTTTTTGGTTAAAATAAATCCTCTCTCTCAAAATTAATTGTTCTAGTTCGCCTAAATTAAAATTTAGTAATTGCAAAAAATATTTAGTCTCTGCGGAACGAATCTAAATTATAAAAACGATGGATTGTGCGCTTGCAAATTAAAATGTTTGTTCTTGGCACATCACCTTATCACCTACGAAATGTTGATCTATTTGGTCCAGTGAATGTCATGTCTATTGCAAAGAAGAAATATGCTATGGTCATAGTGGATGAGTTAACCAGATACATAAGGGTGTATTTCTTGCACACTAAAAGTGAAACTCCATCTATCTTGATTGATCATGTCAAGCAACTGGATAAATTGGTCAAAGATTCTGTGAAGATAATAAGAAGTGATAATGGCACTGAGTTCAAGAATTTGATCATGGAAGAGTTCTACAAAGACCATGGAATTAAGCAGGAATTTTCTGCTCCTGGAACTCCACAGCAAAATGGAGTTGTTGAAAGAAAGAATAGAACTCTTATTGAAGCTGCACGAACTATGTTTGATGAAGCAAAGCTACCAACCTATTTTTGGGCTGAAGCTGTGCAAACTGCTTGTTTTACTCAGAATGCAACACTCATTAACAAGCATGGAAAAACACCATATGAGATGGTGAAGAAAAAGAAGCCAAATCTGAAGTATTTTCATGTATTTGGATGCAAGTGTTTTGTTCTTAAGACTCATCCTGAACAGCTATCCAAATTTGACTTAAAAGCTGATGAAGGAATTTTTGTTGGATATCCACTTTCCACAAAAGCCTTCAGAGTCTACAATTTTAGAACAAGGGTTGTCATGGAATCTATCAATGTCTCTTTTGATGATAAGAAGATTACTGGACTTGAAGATTTCAATGATCATGATCAGCTGAGATTCGAAAATGAAGACTCAAATTCTGATATTGAAAATCCTGAAAGTCTAAATCCTGATAACGCAAACTCTGATGGATTAAACTCTGATGTTATTGAAACTGTGGTGACTACGTCAAAGGAAGATGCACCTGTGCAGGGGGAGCATACTGAAGATATATCCACATCTCAAGAAGCATCAGAACATACAACTGGCTCTTCAAGTCTTGATTCATCAAGTTCTGATAAGCCAAGTTCTGATAGTTCTGAAAACTTAAATTCTGAAGGATCCAACTCAGAGAGCATAGTTTCAGGGGGAGCATCAGAAAATGTTGATGAAGATAGCGTGGATCATGGGGGAGCATCCAGTTCTAGGAAAAACCTTCCATCTGCAAGGAAGTGGACTAAATCACATACATCTAACTTAATTATTGGAAATCTTGATGCAGGTGTCAGAACTAGAACAACTACTTCAAGTGAATGTCTTTACAATTCTTTTCTTTCTCAGACTGAACAAAAGAAAGTGGAAGAAGCTCTTCAAGATGCTGATTGGGTGCAAGTAATGCAGGAAGAGTTAAATGAATTTGAAAGAAACAAAGTCTGGACCCTAGTGCCAAGACCAAAGAATAGATCTGTTGTTGGTACAAAGTGGGTGTTCAGAAAAAAAAACTGATAGTGATGGCATAATTACAAGGAATAAGGCAAGGTTGGTTGCAAAAGGATATTCTCAACAGGAGGGAATTGGTTATGGTGAAACATTTGCACCAGTTGCTAGACTGGAAGCCATAAGGATATTTTTGGCTTATGCTGCTCACAAAAAGTTTACTGTCTTTCAAATGGATGTGAAAAGTGCTTTTCTCAATGGAGAATTGGAAGAGGAAGTATATGTTGAACAACCTCCAGGCTTTGTAGATCCCAAATATCCAAATCATGTCAACAGGCTTGATAAAGCACTTTATGGCCTTAAGCAAGCTCCAAGAGCATAGTATGAGACTTTAGCTCAGTTTCTTCTGGAAAGTGGATTTAACAGATGAACTATAGAAAAAACACTGTTCTACCTCAACCATGGAAATGACTTACTTCTGGTTCAGATATACGTTGATGATATCATCTTTGGTTCTACAAATGACAGACTTTGCAAGAAGTTTGCCAAACTGATGTAGTCAAGATATCAAATGAGTATGATGGGGAAACTTAGCTATTTTATGGGCCTTCAAGTCAAGCAGAATGAAGAAGGCACTTTTATTTGTCAAACCAAGTACACCAGAAATTTGCTGAAGAAATTTGGAATGCAAGATTGTTCAAGTGCATCCACTCCCATGGCCACTGTAACAAAACTGGATAAGGATACTAGTAGATCAGTAGATATTACTGATTACAGAGGTATGATTGGCTCTCTACTCTATCTAACTACTAGTAGACCTGATATCATGTATGCTACCTGTCTTTGTGCAAGATTTCAAGCAGATCCAAGAGAACCTCACTTAACAGCTGTGAAAAGAATTTTCAAGTATCTTAAAGGAACAGCTGATCTGGGATTGTGGTATCCCAGAGAATTAGATTTTAAACTAATAGGTTACTCAGATGCAGATTTTGCAGGTTGCAAAATTGACAGGAAAAGCACAAGTGGAAGCTGCCAATTTCTTGGAGGCAGATTGGTTTCTTGGTTTAGCAAGAAACAAAAGTCTATTTCCACATCAACTGCAGAAGCAAAATACATTGCTGCAGGAAGCTGCTGTGCATAAATTCTTTGGATGAAAAATCAGTTACTGGATTATGGGTTAACATATTTTAAAATCCCTATTTACTGTGATAATCAAAGTGCTATTGTTATGACAGGTAATCCAGTTCAACACTCAATGACAAAGCACATCAGTATTACGTACCACTTCATAAGGGAACATGTGGATGAAGGTACAGTGGAATTGCACTTTGTTCCAACAGATCAACAACTAGCACATATCTTCACAAAACCACGATGTGAAGCTACTTTTACAAGATTGGTAAATGAACTTGGAATGGTTTTAGGTTCTTTCTTTAAATTTGCTTAGCTTTTGTTTTGATGCATCAGACTTTATGATAAGTATTTACAGATATTACTCTCTTTGTGTATTCTGTGCCTAATTGAAAATTGCTTAAGTACTGATTGTTGTCTGATGTGAATTTCTAAACTCTGATAGTGAAATGACTGTTTATGTGACTATTCAATCCTATGAGGATAACTGTGCTAGATGCTGACCAAGTAGTCTTTAATATACTAAAGATCCCATGTTTGACGTAATTATTTATGTGGCAAACTCTGATATTGAGCTTAGTTCAATTTACTTTGTGTATCTTATTACTAAGTCAAAAACTAGAATAGTGCTTCTTATCCGTTAAGTTCTGATGTTAGTAAATCTGATGGATGTACTAAGTGCTGATAAACCTCACTTATCAAAAGAAAAGGGAATAAAAATCAGGTACTCATTTGAGATCTAGAGTACAAAATGTGGAAGGGACGACCCAAGTGCATTGCTGGTATTAATAATATGCATCAGAAAAGCAAAAATAAATATTTTTCTTGGTGACTTTTCACACTCTATAATTACTGGAGAAATACTCTGATAATAGCATAAATTCTGATAAGCAATCGTGACTCACTTACACTGAGAAGCACTGTAAAATGGAATTTCAAAAGATGCATAAAATAAGCACAAAACAGTTGAGGTGGACTCATGCATGAACTCATTCAATAGTAGGCTTCAGAATAATGACAGATTTTAAGTAAAGTTCTTAGTTATGCCTTATTTCTAAGATGTCCTGAAGTGAATCAGACTTTACTCTTTGTCTGATATTTTGCTTAATGCACACACTTACACTCCATATGAATGATGAAATTTACTGTGGCGATCAATGTTGTTTCCGATGAACAGTTTATGTGTCAGATTGAATAAATTCTGAGGACAAGTTCTGAAGGAAGTTCTGATGATTAAGTTCTGAAGAACTGAAATCAGAATTTGTGTGAAGAATTACAGAAATAGGCAGTCAACTTTTCGAGTTAAGAAATCATGTTCTGATGATTGTTAAGTTCTGATATAAGTCTAAGTGCTGATATTAAATTCTGATTCTTTTCTTGACTTATTTGTGGTTAAAATCTTAAACAGTCTTATTTTAAATCAGAATATGTTTGGGTGAAATATTAACAGTCAATACAATTGGGGTTAGTGGTACACGTCCATGCACAGTAATATTTACTTGTTTCTTGTGCACATTAAACCCTGTTTTACACTTCCAATGGCTGTTTTTATTCTCCTCAGTCTAGGGAGACGAGGTAGAATTATTTCTACCTGTCAGCATTAAATTTTCCTTGCATCTCCTGGAATTCTATTGCCTATATAAACCAACACTTCACTCCAGTCAGTACATCTCTCATTTTCTCTCATTTTCTCTCAAACTCTCAAGCTCTCAATCTCATCTATTTCTCTCTCATCACAATCATGGTGAACTACAACTTAGCTCTAAACTATGATACTTTCTCTCTCACCATGAGCTGTCCAGATTGGCAGCAGGAATGGCATGTTACCACCATTTCTGATGAGGTTTGGGACTCTATTCCCCAAGAGTTTCTGACAGACCTCTTGTTCTTCTATATGGATTACCATCGCCATGTTGAGCGACTGGAAGAAGAACGGTTGGAAGCTCTTCGACATCAGGGGCGAATCATTCATCTCGATGTTCTGTTTGTAGAAAGTAGGAAGAAGAAATAGGATTTGTAGCTTAGGACAATCTTGTAATGTTGTGATGTAAATTTAAATTTCATGAATGTATTTTCTCAATATATTAATGGAATTTTATATTTTTGCAAGATTTTGTTTCTGAGTCGTTTGAAATTCTGATGCATTTTTAAATCCTGATTTATCCATATTCTGATGACCATTTTATTACTGATACAAATCAAGTTCTGATTCTGACGTGGCAGTACCTGTTTACTTGATTTATTTTTTGGTCATTCTCTCACTTGGTGTATTTTTACAAATTATTGGTTTCGCAGTGAAAATGATTTAATAAGTGGGAACAGTTTAAATTTTAAATTAAAACTAAATTACCTTAATTAATGGGATTACTTGGTAAGTGGAACGGCTTTTCCTTGAAAAACTGCATGTGATAAGTAATGATTACTATTTTCCCGTGCCCATTGATTATTTTTTACTGCTGCATGTCTGACAGGTGTCCAACAGTTACTTTTTCTACCGTGTATAAGTAAAAGAGAGAGGAGATTGTAAAATCTTTTATTTACTTTCACATTTTATCTCTCTTTCTTTACTTCAATCTCTCTCATCTCCTGAAGTTGTTTTTCATACAGACATTTTATCAAACACCTTACAGGCAACCTTAATTTTCAATTTTTCTCATGGCACCTAAGGATTTGATCATAGATGGAGCCAAGTTCGTTCCCAACAACTATGTTGCAATCTTAAATCATGATGAAGCTCCATCTGAGTTGCACTTTGTGCAAGATCTTCTTGCACACAGTGAAATTGGGTATGCATTGACCCAACCTCAAGTCATTTCCAGCCAACAAGTTCTGACGTTTTGGCAGACTGGGCATTTTGACAATGGTGATGCTACTCGTACTCCCAGTATTATTTTCGAAGTAAATGATGTTGAGCATGTGGTAACTCCTGGAGCAGTTCGAAAAGCTCTATATTTACCAGAAGGCTGCATTTTCTCAATAGCGGAGGAACCAGTTCTACAGCAGCTCATGGCCAATTTGGGGTATGAGAAGAGTTTGGCCAAGCTTGGACAGTTGAAAAGAGCACATATCAGAAAGGAATGGAGCTTTTTCTTCGACTGCATCACTAAATCCTTTGGGAATAAGTGTTCCAACTTTGATGCCATTACAATCATGAGTCAGCACATCAGGTATGCTATTATTCACCAAACTCATTTTGATTTTGCAAGTGCTGTGCTAGGCTTTATTGGGGATAGGATGACAGAGGATAGAAATGTAGTTTACTTTACTAGATTCTGTCAGCTTATATATACCTTTTGTTGTGATAATGAACCCCAACCAGCCAGTTCTTTATTTCCACCTTTTAAACTTGCAAAACGTGCTTTTAATGACTTGGTAAATGCTGAACTTAAGAAAAAGGTGGTTAGACCTTTATAGATACCTCAGTCTGTAAAACAGATCTTGGTAAATGCTGATCCTCTAACCTACAGATCTGTTTACCCTAATGTACAACCCACCACCATAACCCAGACAACTCAACAACCATCAAAACATAACACAAATACACCTCACTCTACTCAACCTTCTGTCAGAACACATCTCAAAACTTCACAAATACCTCAACCATCATCATCATCAGCACATACTGTGAAGCCTTCATCTTCCAAGCCCAAGAGGACAAAGACTGTACCTCAAACACCACAGAAGAGAAGGAGGATTGTTCTGAGAGATGAATCAGACAGTGAGGAACAGGTTCCTGTATCAGAACCTGTCATGAAAGAAGCTGAGAAGGTCTCTTCTCAAAAGGATACTGGTATTGGGGGATCTAAGCTTCTCAAAAGGCTTAGAAGAATGTCTTATGCTGATACTCCCAAAGAATCTCCATCTTTAAAGAGATACAAGAAACAGAGAGCTCACAGGCCAGTTTCAGAGGATGAGGATGAAGCAGCTACGAAAGGAGATCAGGAATCTCTGATCTCAAAAGAGCCAGAAATTGCTACAGCTACTGCTTCTACACCTCCATTATCACCAACTCAGGAAGCTGCTATAGATAAAGCAACTACACCACCTGTGTCTCCTATTCATTAACCAGTATCTACTGCAGACCCAGGCACAAGTGCTGAAATTGATATTCACAACCTGGTTGTGCCTGAGGTTCTCTACTTAGAAGCTCCAACAGCTCAAATTAATCCATCAACAACACCACTTACTGATGCTAATGAAACTCCAGAATTGTCTACAACACCTTCTCTGCATCTAGATACTGATGATCAGAATATAGGTGAGCATCAGACTATTGATGTTGATCAGAACTTGGAAGCAAATCCGCACTTAGAGGATGATGTTGATACCTCAATAGCTTCTCATACTGTTCTTTTATCAGAAGATGCTAATTCTGTAAGTTCTGATGCTGCAAATGCTGATGATACTGGTGATACTGCTATAAATGCAGATGCTGATGAAGCTGGTCCTTCAGGACATGCACCTCAACAGACTGTTCCTAAATCTGAACTAGTCAAGAAGTTTGTTCGAGGAGAAGCACCAGTACCTTGGAGTGAAACTCCTAGAGGACAGGAGTGGACTAAGGAATGGAACATAATTACTTTTGTTCCATCTGAAAAGATTCTTGCTGAGCATCTTGCCAAAGCTGATGAGTTCTTAGTTAACGAAGATTTCAAGACACAACTACGAGTTACTGCACTTACCACAAGGCACCTTCAAGGTCAACAGTCTATTACTCAGGACAAGTTGAACAGGTTCAAGAACTCTTAATGCAGCAAGATACACTTGTCAAGCTGGACAAGAAAAACTTTTTCAAACCTACCTTTGACAGAGTTGCTTACATTGAGAAGACCTAAGAGAAGCAACAGTCTCAGATTGATGAAATTTTGAAAAATCAAGCTTCTCAGCAATCTCAACTCAATGAAATCCAATCCTTAGTGGAATTGCTTGTCTCTCTTCTCTTACCTGCTGATGCCAAAAAGGGGGAGAAAGTAATTAAGTCCAAATGCAAAACTGTTAAGACAGTGAAGGGGAAGGATGATGAAAAAGATGACCAGGGAAACTCTGGAATGGGTGGAGGTCATAGTCAAGGTAGTGGTTTCTCATCAAGAAGAGCTGAAGCTACAAGTCATAGAACAAGTTCTGATACTGGAAAAAGAATTACTTCTGATACTGGTAAAAGAATAAGTTCTGATGAACTTTTGGATCTTGATGAAGAAATATCAAGACAGTTATTTCTGAAGGAAAATCCTGGAATGGACTTAAGAGTCTGATGGAAGAAGAAGCTAGACTTAAGTCAGAAAAAGTTAATTCTAAATCTGAAGCTTATGTTGGTAAAAAGAAACTTCCTAAGGCCAAAGGCATTGTGATAAGAGAAAGGACAAATGTTGATACAACCAAGGCTAAATTACAATTGCAGATAGATCCAAGGTCCAAAGGCAAAGAAAAAGTTGGTGAACCTATAAAGGTTTATGTGCCTCCTGTGGATGAAGAAATTACTGTTGAAGATGCTGATCTTACTCTGACTTCAAGGAAGATTTCTAAGACAACCTCTGACATGGCTCAAGTTGTTCAGAGTCAAGAAATAGTTAGTTCTGATATTACAAAGAAGCAAGTAACCTCCGACATAGCTCAAGTTGACTTGATATCGGAAGATAAGGAAAAGAAAACCTCTGACATTGCTCATATTAAACCTTCAACGATACTCCTACCAGGATTCACCATGTTGGGTTTTGTGGAGTCTATTAATTAAGCCCATGAAAATGGACTATTTAGATTCAGATTAGTTTATGGATTAGTCTACTTTTCAGATTTGGACTGTAATTTTGATTTAGGCCTAGTTTATTCTCTTATAAATACTCATGTAACTGTAAAATCATAACACAACAAATTGTGAGAGATCAATACAAAATTAGTGCGGCTTGTGGAGTAGGAATTTCCGAACCACGTAAATCTTTATCTTGTGTGATTGAACAACGTAAATCTTTATCTTGTGTGATTGTCGTTTATTTTCTTATTCTTGTTTATGAAAGGAATATGTCCTAAGTCCAATCGTGTATTAGGATTTAGGAATAACTTTTATGTAATCTGTTTTGATTTCATTGATATTAATAAAGACTTGTTTTGTTTTTATTACGGGCTTTATCTATTTAAGTGTTTAAATAAGATATACCATAGTTTAGAGTAAAGCTTTTTATGGATTATGATGAGATCATAATAGTGAGACCTAAAAAGATGATAACTCTAAACTTAAATAGTTCCTGGTCATAGGATTACTAACTGGTAATTAATAATCCGCAGAGATCGGTACATACTATGCTTGCTTCATTATGAAGGATGTCTGTTCTCATAGAAATTTGTGTAGTGACACTATAGCTAGTATGTAGGTGCATATTATGGAATAAGTTCACTGAACATGACTCGCACAGCTGAACAACTGATGGAGTTCACTCATGTGTCAGCAGTTGTTCACATAGTGATAGTTGTACAAGTATCCTTAGACTTGAGGTCATCATAGTCATCTTGTGTACACTGAACTATGCTTTGGTTTAGTTCTTAGTCTCCAGGGATAATTATTAGGGCTCTTCTGGGTATAGGAATTTGTACACGAAGATAGTGTATGATCAATAAAGGATCTACCCCTTCCAGTGAAGGAAGCGAATGTTCAAGGCTGATCCACTTATGCTAGTTCAGGAATCTCTGGCCAGAGTGAATGAAATTAGAAAGGAGTTTCTAATTTGCATAGAACTACGCATAGTAAATGGTAAGCAAGTGATTGAATTAGATAGGCTTGACACGAGATCCATGCCTTATATTTAATCGGGACATTGTAGGGTAGAAGGAGTTTATTGTACGGTAACTATTCACTGACAGGTTCTTGGTATTCTAAGCAGTGAATTCATATTATCCGGATAGTCGCGATATGTTGAGAAGCATCACTCACGATGTAGAATAAATGTGATTAATTAATTAATCATATTTAATAAATTAGAGAATTTATATAAATAATGATAAAATAGTTTTATTATTATTTATTTCTACTACCGGCTTAATATTGAACCTACAGGGTCAGACCATAAAAAGAGAATGATTTAATGGTGGAGGAATTAATTAATAATGGCTGATAATTATTTATTTATGAAATAAATAATTAATTGGAAAATTTAATAATTAATTAAATGAGATTTAATTGATTATAAATTAATTAAGAAAAGTTCTTAATATTATTAATTAAAGGATTTAAATTTTGGAAATTAAATCAAGAGAGAGAATTATTTCTAAAGTGTTTAGAAAAAGAATTAATGATTAAAAGGTGTTTTAATTATTAATGAGAATAATAAATGGGATAATAATAATATTATTTATGGGAAAATTTCAGCTGAAAATTTTGCCTATAAATACACTATTATAGACCCTAATTTTATTCTAACCCACATCGAACCCGAAAACCCAAAAAGTTTGGAAAACCCAATTCTCTCCACCTCCTTCCTCCTCCTTAACATCGTTTTCTTGGTGGATACCGGTGGAGTGCTTCACACTTGAGGAGCAACTGCTAAGGATCTCTGATCGTTGTCTCCGAATTATTTTTAAAGGTTAGATTCGATCCCTCGAATTTTTATTCACGATTTATATGCTTTTATTTGGATTTTGTATGTGTAAAAGTGTTTTTCCACGCCCCGCTGCGTTTAAAAATCCAACAATGGTATGAGAGCATAGGTTGTATGCATATAGATCTGTGGTAAAAGTTTCAGAATTTTATGTGCTTATCTGAATTAATTATGATTTTTACAAGTTATATCAAGGATTAATTTTGTCTGATGAGAAATCGTTTCTCAGAATAATTTTGAATGTTGATCTGGGTTCTATAAGTGTTGTAGATCGTCTGGGTATTTTTTTCATAATTTGAGGATGTATAGATTTTTTATTATGAATTTTTGAAGTTGTTTCAATTAAATTCGTAATTAAATAATTATATATGTATATATATAAATTGTAAGTATATATATTAGTGCATATATCTGCTGTACGTCTGTTGTTTACTGTATGGCAAGGACGGCTGTTCTGAGGTGAGTTGTCAGGCACGGCAACCGAGAAAGATAAAGCTGTCAGGCGGCGGAATAATAATAAAAAAAATAGGGGTGTAACGCATTCTGGGAATGCGTTACACACCTGTGGCGCATTCACGGAATGCGTTACACCCTTTAATGGCTTAAAAGGGGTGTAATGCATCTCCGGAATGCGTTAAAGGGCTTGTAACGCGTTACAACCCGTCTGTTGATATTAAAATTGATTTTCTGGGAGTTTCGTAACTCCGTTTTAGGCGTGCAATATACCGTTGGATTCATTTTTTCGAGACGGATCTAATAGAGTGATCAATTTTAGTTTATATAAAAGTTTTGAACTGTTTATATTTCCATGAAGTGTTTTAAAGTTGTTTTTGACTGTTTTAATTGCTTTTAAATGCTTCATGTGATACATAGAGATGTATAATGCTTAGACTAATGTGCTGGATGATTTAACATGCCTACCTTGATGTTTATTCATGTTGATATATGTGATATATGCTTAGTTTATCATGCGATGATAGATTTAGGTGAACTTAAATGAACATAAGGCGTTTGTTAGACAACCTAGTATAGTGAAATTGTTTCATAACCTTAATAACAATATTATGAATATAATCATGAGATTCTTGTGTTTGTGAAATACGTAATTGAATATGAATTTTCGATATGAGAGAAAGGATGATTCTGTCAACAACAGATTTCTATCTGTAAGAAAGGGTTATTAAGTGACGCCTCTTGACAATGCTCCACCCGATCTGGGAATCGTCTGATTATTGATTTGAAATATTTAATTTAAAAGGAAGAATCTCTTTATAATATGATTATGATTGTAACGTAATATAATCCCTCTAAAATTAAATAATATCAAGTAGTAATTGGCCAATGACACAACGGGCTTGTGTCGGTCATAGCCTTCCAACATGATAGAAAAGTAGTTCTTAATTTTGAATCATTGTCGGTTCGTGCTACAGCCGAGGGCTTTGATTTCGAAATAAGAAATACTTGTCTATTACATAGAGATGTGTACATTGAATAAGAATCTAAAGGTTGGTACGTGCTACAGCCGTGGGCCTTTGGGGACCGATTCAACTGTACGGAATGTTGGGTTAGACTTGACTTAGAATATTGAGTTTGTCGTGCTACAGCCGAGACTCAATTATTCAAGAGGCTAAAGTTTGATTAGGGAATAACATGAGATGTAATTGACAAGAGTTGTCTGCCTATTGAACATTACATGGCGGTTCGTGCTACAGTCGGGGTCGTGTAATGGAATGTAGGATCCCTATTCCCACTAGCATTATGAATGCTTAATTTTTCACGTAGGGGGTTGAATAAATTAGGAAAACTAGTGGGAGCCACTTATGAATAAAGACCCGATTCATATATTGTTTTAAAATGAAATCGAATATTTGCTAAGTGTTGTTATGTGTTTATCATTTACAGATTTACTTTGTACGTTATGTCTTCTGCACTATCACTCAGGAGCATACTGGATGCTCACAAATTGACTGGTCCTAATTATGCTGACTGGCTTCGAAACTTGAGAATTGTTCTCAGGATTGAGAAGCTGGAATACGTGATTGACTCACCTAAGCCTACTGAACCTGCTAGTGATGCACATAATGATGAACATGTTGTGTATCGTAAGTGGATAGATGATGCAAATGTTGCTCAATGCATCATGCTAGCTTCTATGAACATTGAGCTACAGAAGCAACATGAGCATATGGATGCTCACATTATCCTCATGCATCTACAAGAGTTGTATGATGTGGCGGGGAGGACAGCTAGATATGAGATATCAAAGGAGTTGTTCGGTTGTAGGATGTCTGAGGGATCATCTGTGAATGACCATGTACTTAAGATGATCAATTTGATTGAACGTCTTGGACAACTTGGTTTTGCCATGGATGGGGAGCTGAGCCAAGACTTGGTCTTGCAATCGCTTCCGAGTTCGTTCTCGCAGTTTGTTGTGAACTTTCACATGAATAAGTTGGATGTCAGCCTGCCTGAACTCCACAACATGTTGAAGACTGCGGAATCGAATTTTCCCCCTAAGAAGAGTTCTGTTCTTCTAATTGGTGAAGGTTCCAATCCTAAGAAAAGGAAGAGGAACTCTTCCAAGAAGAAGAAAGTAGGTGAGAAAATGCCGGTTCCACCAAAAGCTGAAGACCCCAAGAGCAAAGTTGTTTGCTTTCACTGTAACAAGGAGGGGCACTGGAAGAGGAACTGCAAGGTTTACCTTGCAGAATTGAAGAAGAAGAAGGGTAGTGAGACTACCGCTTCTGATTCAGGTATGTTCATGATAGAAGTGAATATGTCATTAAATCAAATTTCTACTTGGGTATTCGATACCACCTGTGGTTCTCAAATCTGCAATTTGTTGCAGGGACCAAGGAGAAGTAGGACTCTTGAGGAAGAGGAGGTGATTCTACTGATGGGAAATGGAGCAAGAGTTGCTGCTGAAGATGTAGAATCATTTCATTTACATATGCCTACGGGCAAGACTATTGTTTTAAATAATTGTTATTTTGTTCCCTCGATTGTGAGGAATATTATTCCCAAGTTAGACTTGGTTGGATTTTCATTTATTATTGAGAATAATGAATGTTCTATTCTTAGAGATAATATTCTTTATGGACGTGGTGCTTTAAATAATGGTCTGTATATATATGTGACATAATTTGCTTCAGATTGAACAAACTAATAAAAAATAAGGGATGATGAAAATCTCACTTCATAGTGGCACTGCAGTCTCCATTTAGTGGACATGGAGAGAGGACTGCAAATTTGCTAGGAATGGTACACACAGATGTATGTGGACCAATGTCTAAGCAAGCCATGGGTGGATTTTCATACTTCATTACTTTCATAGATGATAGATCTGGATTCGGATATGTGTTTGATGAAACACAAGTCTGAGGCCTTTGAAAAGTTCAAAGAGTATAAGTATGAAGTGGAGAAACAAACCAAACATAGTATTATAATTCTTCGATAAGATCGAGGTGGTGAATACGTGAATGGAGAGTTTCTGGATTATCTCAAAATAAATGGTATAGTCTCCCAGTGGACGCCTCCAGATTGGTATCTGAAAGGAGAAATCGAACTTTGTTAGACATAGTTCGGTCCATGATGAGCTATGCAAATCTTCTAGTATTCCTATGGGGTTATGCACTGGAAATCTCAGCATATTTACTGAATAAGGTGCCTTCCAAATCTATTCCTCAAACTCCGTATGAGATATGGAAAGAAAGGAAACCGAGTCTTAAACACATTAAGATTTGGGGATGTCCAGCTTATGTCAAGTAAGTTGACCCAAATAAGCTGGAATATCGATCCGTAAAATGTAGTTTTGTGGGATATCCTAAAGAGACTATAAGGTATTACTTTTACACCGATCATCGGGTGTTTGTCTCCAGACATGCTACCTTCTTGGAAAAGGAGTTTATCCTTGAAGGAAATAGTGGGAGCAAAATTGGACTTGATGAAGTTCAAGAAGCACAAACTACTACGGATCAAGTGGAAACACCTGTTCTGACTGAACAACCTTTTGTGGAACAGCCCATTCATAGGTCAGGGAGAGTGTCTCACCAACCTGAGAGATAATATGGCCTTGTCATTGAGAATGACAATGAGTTGTCGATCATTGATGATGACGACCCTGTGACCTATAATGAGGCTATGAGTAGTGTTGACTCAGAGAAATGGCATAGTGCCATGAAATCCAGAATGGAATCTATGTATACAGTATACAAAAGATAGATTATAGCAGATGGCCAGGTGGAGACCTTTAAGGCCAGGCTTGGGGCAAAAGGATTCAAACAAAGGCAATGGATTGACTTTGATGAAACCTTTTGCCTGTAGCCCTGTTAAAATCAGTTCGGATTTTGCTTGCGATTGCTGCTTACTACGACTATGAGATCTGGCATATAGCCAGATGGTTTTCTTTCCAAGGGAAATGAAAGCCTAGTGTATAAGCTACTGCGAACCATATATGGTTTAAAGCAGGCTTCTCGAAAGATGGAACATTCGTTTTGATGAGACAATCAAAGAGTTTGATTTTATCAAAAACATAGATGAACCATGCGTCTACAAAAGGGTTAGTGGGAGCGCGGTAACATTTCTTATATTGTATTGAATTAGAGTTGACACACATAACAACATAGCAGACCCACTCACAAAGCAACTTTATGAAAGTCATTTTGATCGTCAAGATGGGTATTAGATACCAGAGTGATTGGCTTTAGTACAAGTGGGAGATTGAAAGGAATATGTCCTCAGTCCAATCGTGTATTAGGATTTAGGAATAACTTTTATGTAATCTGTTTTGATTTCATTTATATTAATAAAGACTTGTTTTGTTTTTATTACGGGCTTTATCTATTTAAGTGTTTAAATAAGATATACCATAGTTTAGAGTAAAGCTTTTTATGGATTATGATGAGATCATAATAGTGAGACCTAAAAAGATGATAACTCTAAACTTAAATAGTTCCTGGTCATAGGATTACTAACTGGTAATTAATAATCCGCAGAGATCGGTACATACTATGCTTGCTTCATTATGAAGGATGTCTGTTCTCATAGACATTTGTGTGGTGACACTATAGTTAGTATGTAGGTGCTTATTATGGAATAAGTTCACTGAACATGACTCGCACAGCTGAACAACTGATGGAGTTCACTCACGTGTCAGCAGTTGTTCACATAGTGATAGTTGTACAAGTATCCTTAGACTTGAGGTCATCATAGTCATCTTGTGTACACTGAACTATGCTTTGGTTTAGTTCTTAGTCTCCAGGGACAATTATTAGGGCTCTTCTGGGTATAGGAATTTGTACACGAAGATAGTGTATGATCAATAAAGGATCTACCCCTTCCAGTGAAGGAAGCGAATGTTCAAGGCTGATCCACTTATGCTAGTTCAGGAATCTCTGGCCAGAGTGAATGAAATTAGAAAGGAGTTTCTAATTTGCATAGAACTACGCATAGTAAATGGTAAGCAAGTGATTGAATTAGATAGGCTTGACACGAGATCTATGCCTTGTATTTAATCGGGACATTGTAGGGTAGAAGGAGTTTATTGTACGGTAACTATTCACTGACAGGTTCTTGGTATTCTAAGCAGTGAATTCATATTATCCGGATAGTCGTGATATGTTGAGAAGCATCACTCACGATGTAGAATAAATGTGATTAATTAATTAATCATATTTAATAAATTAGAGAATTTATATAAATAATGATAAAATAGTTTTATTATTATTTATTTCTACTACCGGCTTAATATTGAACCTACAGGGTCACACCATAAAAAGAGAATGATTTAATGGTGGAGGAATTAATTAATAATGGCTGATAATTATTTATTTATGAAATAAATAATTAATTGGAAAATTTAATAATTAATTAAATGAGATTTAATTGATTATAAATTAATTAAGAAAAGTTCTTAATATTATTAATTAAATGATTTAATTTTTGGAAATTAAATCAAGAGAGAGAATTATTTCTAAAGTGTTTAGAAAAAGAATTAATGATTAAAAGGTGTTTTAATTATTAATGAGAATAATAAATGGGATAATAATAATATTATTTATGGGAAAATTTCAGCTGAAAATTTTGCCTATAAATATACTATTATAGACCCTAATTTTATTCTAACCCACATCGAACCCGAAAACCCAAAAAGTTTGGAAAACCCAATTCTCTCCACCTCCTTCCTCCTCCTTAACATCGTTTTCTTGGTGGATACCGGTGGAGTGCTTCACACTTGAGGAGCAACTGCTAAGGATCTCTGATCGTTGTCTCCGAATTATTTTTAAAGGTTAGATTCGATCCCTCGAATTTTTATTCACGATTTATATGCTTTTATTTGGATTTTGTATGTGTAAAAGTGTTTTTCCACGCCACGCTGCGTTTAAAAATCCAACAGTTTATTCGCTTTGGGTTTTGCTTTCGTTGTTGTATACTCAACAACTGGTATCAAGAGCCCAGGTTTTCAGGCGAGTGGGAGCGATGGCAGAAGACGGGAAGGTAAAGATCGACAACTTTGATGGCAAAGATTATGGGTTTTGGAAGATGCAAATTGAGGATTATTTGTATCAGAAAAAACTACATGAACCGCTGGAAGAGAAGAAACCAACTGCAATGAAGGATGAAGACTGGAAGCTTTTGGACAGGCAGGCTCTAGGGGTTGTCAGGTTGACTTTGGCAAAGAACGTTGCTTACAATATCGTCAAGGAAATGACAACTTATGGTTTGATCAAGGCTTTGTCAAACATGTATGAGAAGCCGTCTGCTTCAAATAAGGTGTATTTGATTCGCTTGTTAGTTGCCACTAGATTGAATGAAGGCGATTGTGTTGCTGATCATGTGAACGAATTTAATTCCATCCTAGCAAGATTGGCATCGGTGGATATTAAATTCGATGATGAAGTACAAGCCTTGTTCTTGGCATCCTCATTACCAGACAGTTGGTCGGGATTTGTCACTGCTATAAGTAATTCATCTGGAAGCGGTAAGATGACTTTTGATGGAGTTCGAGATTCGATTCTTGGAGAAGATATTCGTAGGAGAAACTGAGGAGAGTCGTCAGGTTCCTTGTTGAGTGCTGAGAGTAGAGGCGGAAAGTTCAAAAAGGGGCAGAATAAGGGGCGTAGCAGATTGAAGTCACAGAAGAGAGGACAATCCAAAGATTGCAAGGATATTGTTTGTTGGAATTGTTAGAAGAAGGGTCACTTCAGGAATCAGTGCACGGCTCCCGCGGCTCCAAAAGGAAAGAGTAAAGAGGATAATTCAGCTAACGTAGTTGAAGAAGTGGAGGATGACTGTAATAACCCCAATTTTTGGGAAATTTTGAAACCCTTATGAATAGTGTTTTTGCTGAATGAGAAAACTTTTCATGCCACACTATATAGGGGTTCTGATATGGATATTCTGAGATTTTATTAGTACTTTATATGGGATATAAGTGTATGTAAAGATCGTCAGAATCCAAATCCGAACACTTTGATTTTTCCCGGAAATCCAATAGATATGGAAAGAATTGAGTATAAGGTAGCAGGATAAAAAGGATTTAAATTAAAGGATTATAATAGAGGATCATAAAAAGGAATATAATGTATTGAGAAAGGTTAGGGGAACCTAAGTAATAAGATCCCGGGTATGATCCCTCAAACGATAAACGAAAACGGAAGTTAAGCGAACCGTACAACAGATCAGCGGTCATTAGGCAAACAATTAGGAAGTTAATCAAAGGGATTAGAGAGGATGATGTCACCCAACCAATGAGAAGAGGACAAGGAGGGGAGGATGACATCATGAGGATGACACAAGCATGACATGGGAAGGAAGGAGGTGTGGTTGAATGAGAACCACACAAAGTCCAAGGTTAATTAGGTAATTGACCTAAAACAAAACAAAACAAAATCAACCAACCAAAAATCAAGTCAAAGCAAAAAACACAAAAATCTCTCTTTCTTCCCAAGCTAGCTCTCGGCCTCTTTTCTTAAAAAATGAAAGTCCAAGCTCCTCCACTTACTATTTAGCAAGGTAATTATCTAAGCTTCCCCAAGGATAGTTACATACTTCCTATAAGTTTAAGCTTCTAATTCCAAGCCAATCTTTTTCCATAAATCATGAAAGAAGATGGTGAATAGTGTTTTTCAAGAACTAAAATTTGTGTTCTTGAAGTTTTGTTTAGATTAAGCTTGGATAAGGACTTTAAGGGTGATTCCAAGCCATTCTCTTGATTTTCCACTCTCCAAGGAAGGTATAAACTACAAACCCTAGCTTTAGTTTTGAGTAATTAGGATTGAATATGATTGATATAGTATATGTGAAGCATGATGCTTGATTGTTTGAAGTTTGGTTGAGTTGTAGAGATTAGTTGGTTTTGTGGTATTGTTGGAATTGTAAATCTTGATAATTAGTTAAAGAACCTAAGTAAAGCTTTTAGTTCATGTGGGGAATAAGTATAAATGGTTAATGTGGATTTTTTGGGGCTGTTATGATGTGGTTTGGAGGGATGCTGGTTGTATGATTGATTTGGGGTTGAATTGTGGTTGGTTTTGAATGGTTTAAATTTGGGAAATCACGTAAACATAGCCGTCGTAACGTCCGGTTTTCTTTAGACTGTTTTTGTGCATAACATTAGGACCCGAGAACCCCCTTCTAGATTATGACCATTTCCATGTCTAGATAGCTCGTGTTACGAGCTTCGTTTTGATATGTAGTTCGTTCGATTCCGATGCACGATTTAGGAGAAACGACCGTTTCAAGTAACGGCGTTTCGCGAACAAAACATTTCCCCTCGCCTTACTTTAAAACATAGGTTAAAGACCAAAAAGGGTTAATTAATGTATGAAACAATTATGGTAAGAGTGTTAGGCAGTTGGTAAGACACTCGCGAAGGAATCGCCTTAAAACTCGTAATGGTTAATTTATTAAAAATGGTGGAGCCGAGGGTACTCGAGTGACTTAAGAAAATCAGTAAGCGCAAAACAAGTGTTAGAGTCTGAGTTGGCTAGAGTATAGATTTGCAAGTGACTTTGGTTTAATTCCAACTTACTTGTTGCTTATAGGTTACCAGACTCGTCCCGAGCCATTCGTAACCCCCAGTCGCTCAGGCAAGTTTTCTACCCGTTATACTGTTGTTGTGATTTATATGTGTATATGCATGATCTTGCGATAAATGCATACTTGTTATTAGCAAATTCTTGCGATATATTATAGCATGTGATATGGTATATATGCATGCCTGTTTCATATTCTTGGATTATATATCTGTTGGTTAAAATGCTTACAGTTGATAATACCTATGCTAGAGGATAGCGGTAATTTGCATATACCCTTAGTATAGGGACCCAAAGGTGAAAATATTTTCTAAAACCGGGAGTCGAGGATCCCGAGTAGATTTTTGTATATATGGATATAAATATATATATATATATACTTATATATATATATGGTCATAGTTTTCAAAACTATTAATCGAATAAGGTTTATTCGATAACTTTAACCTTATTTTATTATTGAATATTATTTCGAATATTATTCGAAGGCTTATGACTCCTTTATATTAAATGAATATTATTTTGAATATTCATTCGAGGGCTTATGACTTAGTTTATATTATTTAATGAATATTATTTGAATATTCATTTGAGGATCTATGACTCCGATTATTTGCTGAGATATATTCTTTATTTTATTAAAGAATAAGGTGTCAATAATCAAACTTATTTTCGATTATTCAAATAAAGATAGTACTTTCATATAAGTATATCTTAGGTTATTTAATTCTCGTTTCAAGTATAAGTTTTAATACTTCTACTTTAATTATTTTTAATAAAGATTATTCTTTATGGGAATATTATTTAAATAATAATATTCAGACATTTTCTAAATATTCTGGGAACTGATTTACTTCATTAAATCAGCTTTACTCCAAACACTCTTTAAAGTGTTTTCGAGTCTTCAAAATGATTTTTAAAAGTTAGAGCGGATCCCAAAACTCATTTTTATATTTAAGATCTTCCTTTTTAAGGGGATTTAAATACTCGCTCAAAACCTGAGGGATCCGGCTCTGTGGTGTATTTTATATTCGCAACACGGTTGCAGTTTTGGTAAATGAATTGATTGCTTACCCAACGTTCGGGAAGTAAGTCCATCTATTGAGTCGGCATAAGCAACATGGGCTCAGTGGGCGTCCATGATAGTGTAAGTGGCTCAGTGGGAGTCCATCAAATGCATAAGTGGCTGAGTGGCAGTCCAGCATAAGGTCCTATTGAGACCAGGGTGATGACCAGTGGGGAATTCATCCATCTACTAGTAGAGAAGGTTACTTATTGGTATCCTTGCCTGATCAGCAAGATACCTGGTTTATGCAAAAATTCTTTTCCTTTCCCAAAATTTATTGGATGTTTCAAACTCTGTTCATACTTTACTCTCTAGGTTTTCAGGAAATGTATATAGAAGATATATATGTGGATATATATATACACATATCGGGACTTAATGAAGTATCTCGTAACTTCATTATTTATAATAATATTCAAAGATTGAATCTATTCAAATCTTGTCTTGTAGTCTCATCTATCTGATGAACTGTTGAAAGCTCATTATACTTTGAACAGTGGTAGTTCAAGCAGCTTTTTAAATGATATAAGTATAGTGAAGTATTTGGTAACTTCATCCCTTGTTTTTACTTATATCTAGTAAGTAATTATCTTACGCATGATAAAAGATTCTAGTAAGTAGCCATTTAGATACTTATATTATTGTTATCACTATATATTATCTTGCGAGCTGTAAGGCTCACTCTTGCTTTATTTCTTCATCACACAACAACAGTTAGGAAAGATGGCCAGACTCCAGCAAACCCAGCGCAAGTGCGTGGGAAGCGTCCCGCGTCTTCCCGATGATGTTGTAGCTGCTATAGCTGCAGAGGTAGATCTATTTGTAGATCAGACCATCTACTTTTGAGAATCAATTATGTATAATTATAACTTGTGGCAGATAATGGCAATTAACTGTAAATTTATCAAGTAATCATTTTGGGTTGTAATAACTTTTAAATTGTGGATTCAAAGACTTGTACTTATTTCAATTTCATCTCTGAGACTATAACGGGTTATGGTGTGTGTGTTAGTGTGGGGTCACAGCATAAGGTTATTTATTATTAATTAAGTGAAGTGATATTGTGGAAAGAAAGACCGTGACGACCCGGATCCCCGACCCCGGATCTGGGGGTGTTACAGAAGTGGTATCAGAGCTAAGCGTTATAAACCTCAGAGATGAAGCGACGTTAAGATAATAGGTACACTAAGATAAATAAGAACTCTTGCCAAGTTCATAGTCGGGCTACCTAACGTAGTACTGACAGTTAAAACCCTTACGGGAACCCTTATAAATATCGTGATAGAAGCGTAGTTCGTTATCGTATATGGTAGCGGGACACTGAACCCTGAGGTTGAGGAGCAACAACGCGATGATGTTTTATTACTTATTGGAGATCAGATTGTGGATCCGATAGAGCGTCCTAACGCAGGACCGGATGATGTTGATATTGAGGATGTAGCGGTTGAGGATGTTGTCCTAGAAGGGATAGTTGTTGAGGAGGATCCCATGGAGGATCCTGACAAGATTGGATAAAGGACCACTGATGAATTGATGACCATGGTTAGGTCGACTACCAGAGGTAGGATTGGCCGGTCACTACCGGAGGTTCGTTCAAGTTTGTAAAGATAGTAGCCCCTTTAACGCGGCTTACTCGTAAGACTGAGAAGTTCGAATGGACAGAGAAATGCGAGAACAGCTTTTAAGAACTGAAGCAAAGGTTGGTGGCGGCCCCTATGTTGGCGTTGCCAGATGGAAAAAGGAGATTTTGTGATTTGTAAGTGACGCTTCGCATAAGGAATTAGGGTGCTTTTTATATAACACCGCAAGATAATCGCGTCTGCGTCAAGACAATTAAGGGAATTTAAAATTCGATATCCCCACCCATGAGCTTGGGCTCGTGGCAATAGTTTTGCCCTAAAGATTGGAGGCAATATTTGTATGGAGAGGAGTGCGAGATTTACCTAAGCCATAAGTACTCTAGTACATTTTCCCGTAGGAAGAGCTCAACATACGCCAGAGGAGGCGGTTAGAGCTAATCAAGAATTATGAGTGGGAGATTCTTTATCATTCGGGGAAAGCCAATGTCGTGGCTGATGCCCTTAGTAAAAAGGAGAGACTCAAGATGATAATGTCTTTGGGAGAGTTGATAAGTGATTTTGGAAATAGAAGTGAAGGTAACCGGAGCCGGTACCGAAAAGCTGTTTGAGATTGCAATACAGTCCGAATTATCGAAAAAGAGCATATTGTGCCAGAAAAAGTGATGAATGAAGGCAGAGAGCCAACAATTAGATAAAAGATTAACACCGAAAAAAATGATAAAGGAATAATGAGGTATTCCTACAGAATTTGGGTTCCAAATGTTCAAGAGCCTAAAGATGAAATCTTAGATGAAAGCTAGTTTGAGGAATAAAATTTAGAGCAAACCCTGAACGTGATAGTCAGGGAGGTCGCCATCAAGATAGAAGGAACCCATAACATAATGAAGTGGAAAATGAGGATTTTAACGTATAAGATAACCCCAAGTATGGGAGAAGGATGAAACATTTCATATTAAGGAAACAGAAAGTCGAGTAAGGAAAGGAGACCCGAGATGGTACCCCTATACGGCAATTCATGGACCTGTCTAAAGAGAACTTAGACTATTATCCCCAACCACCACCCTGAGGAGACAGTGCGGTGGGAAATTCTTTCAGGACCTTTAAGTCACTAAGCTCTTAGAGTTCCAAGGAACAAGCTGATCCAGTCGAGGAAAGAGCCTGGCTAAAGGAAATAGAGGAATCATTTGAGATTCTAAATGATTGGCGGAGTACAAAAGACTGTTTTTATCACTTATCTTCCTAAGAGAGAGGCCACCCGCTGGTGAAAGGCCAAGGAAGGCACAGAGCAAGAGATTATAATAAACTGATTTAAGTTCAGTCAATTGTTTTCGGGAAAGTACTTCCCAAGGTTATAGAGATAGTGTAAAAGCTTTAGAGCCAGAACAAAGGTAGACGAGTATAATGAATTATGAATCTAAGTTGTAAAAGTTATCAAGAGTCGTTCTGAGGACACGAATCCAGAATGACGGGATGTTTGAAATCAATGCTTATGTTGTGTTGGTTCATGAAATAATGATAAGAGAAAGGAAAATAAAAAAAACTGAAGTGGAAAGGAATATAAAGGCAATAGAGTTTGAGGTATGATAAGGGAGTTGGGTATGAGGAAACCCTAAAGACTCGTAGCAATAGAAATAGAAAAGTATGTATTCGTCAGGATGAGGGTGATTCACCATGAGTTAAAATTGATGGTTGAGGGCATAAGAGATACATATATTTTATCCCCTGTGAGTTGGGAGGATTCGAGGAAACCTTGAGATAGTTCGAAGGATAAATAATGAGATGCGGATAGACTAAGGAGACAAGGAAGTAAGAAATTAGGAAAATCGGATGAAGGAAGTGACCTTCAAGAATGTAAAGTGTAAGACCGGTGGCATGATACCCAGAAAGGGAGACGCCGGGTATGGGAGATATCCCAACATTGAGATGACTATTGGGATAAACAACAAAAGTAAATAAGGAATTATTAAGAAGAAGTTCACGTTGAACATGACCAATATCTTCCAGAACATCCATGTTATCATTACCAAATCAGGAAAGAAAAGCGGATGACCATTGTTATCTTTTGGAGGCCATATGGATTGACCTCAATTTGAATAAGGATGCTATTATGAAGTTAGGTATAGACTATCGAGGTGGGAATGATGAATAAGATAATCTATCAAGGATATATGACTTGATTTATCCATGGAAGGATGCAGGTACCTTTTAAAGGTGGAATTAAGGATAAAACATTGGTAACTTAAAATGAATCCTAGGGGACTGCATAAAGGTTGGCATGTCACCCTTAATAGTGACAGCATGAGTTTTGACAGTATGATTGGGAAAGGGTTAAGGTAACAACAACCTTTAAGAATCAGTGGAGAAATTTTTCAGAAGTATATAGACAATGGTTCTAGTATTAGTAAATGGTATTTTGATATGCCTTGTATCTAGGGAATACAGGAGGAACGATTGAAGGATAACCTTAGAGGTTTTACAAGGAAAAAGGTAATATTCAAAATTCTCAAGAATAGAAATGTGGATAAAGGAAATATGACGTAATTATAATGATGCCAAGTAGGGCACGTGTTAAACCACGAGGAAGTATGAATCGAACCAGTAAAGGTCGAAATTGTTCAGGGCAATTAGGGCCCACGATAAAAGATGTTCTAAGTATGATTGAGAGTCAGTCTTGACAGTGATTAGCCTCTAAAGACTGAGGCAATAACTTATGGAAAAATGGTGATATTTTTTTTTACTCATCTAATTTTAAGGAAAACATCTTCACTCAAGCAGTGATCGGAAATAGGGTAGAAAATTAGTGAAAGTGGTTAAAACGACATTGATTGTAAGGAAATATTACTAGCAGGAAAGGCCAAAGAGGTGGCCGACACTTTAAATGTAAGAGGACAATTACAGGCGCTCGTGCCAGAGGAATACAGTAATAATGGTTGAAGCCGTAAAGGTTGTTTTATGGTTTGAGAGATTGACATTCCTTCTGATGACTGTGCAAATACCCAACCCTAATAGTAGTTGGTAAAGGTTGAATTCGTGTAATCGCCATGAGCAGGCTATCTATCTCAGAAGATACTATCTTGAGATAAGCCAGGACCATGTTTCAAAAAGGACTAGACGAACCTTTGAGTTAAGTCTTCTATTTAAGGCATATGATTAAGAATGGTATTAACCTGCTATCGTTGCTTTGATGGAAACTCTTCTGCAATTTTATTTGCTTCATATCATGTATGTATGTCAGGATCAGGAGTGTTCTTCATGAATCATGAATGGTGATTATGTTAACTCCTTAGGAGAATTAGATACGAGATGTATGGACTCCGTATGGTTAGCTATTAAGACTTCATGGAAAATGAATGACTACAGTAGGTCAGTGGTGGACCATAGTAAGGCAGCAATGATTCTGCGAGTAATGAGCTGATTACAACCGTGAGAGTTGTATTGGAATGAGTGTTGAGATTGAGTACCACTAATCGGGTCGTGGTAGTGTATAAGTTATCATTGATAGACTAATTAAGTAGAGTATCTACCTATTGAATATTATTCTTTCTTATCAATAGAGAGTCGTATTACTATACGAGGAAGGTTACGGTGCAAGCATAGAATTCAAGTAACGATGATGTCTAGAATGAGATCCCAGGTTCGATTTTCGGTATCGAAGAAGTTTCAAAGGTGATTGTGTATAAGCTCGAGGAAGAGCATGGGTCTATAGAATGATGGACGGAATAACAAAAATATTTAGGCATGTGAAATACGATGCTATAATACTTGATGTTGATATAAATACATATATGTTTTGTTCTCCTATGACAAACCTCTATAGTTCAGAGGTAGGTTCCAAGCCAGATATTTTATGGCAGTATATTTTTATATATATACAATTCTCTTCAATTCGTTCTTTTCTCTCCTTTTCATTTCATGTAAGCTGAGAAGAACAACCCTTCCAGAAGGGGAGGTATTGCCGAATGACTATCTATCTGTGTGATAGAAGCCTAGTAGGATACCATCTATTGTTTAATTGCTTGTCAAGTACTAAAGGCTGGCCACCTTCTGTACTAACTATGCGATATAACAAGTGTTCATGATCATAGTGATCTCTCAATAAATTCTTTTACTTCTATATGAAGGATGAAGCTTTCGATAATAGAAACAGCTGAAAAAGGAGTAGTAAAATTTTGGTGGTATTCGGAATGGAAACACATTCGTGATACTAAGGTTGACGTGGTTTTTAAAAGGTTATAGAACGCTAGTGAGCAAAAGTGTAACCAGTATAATATTAGGAACGGAGGGCAGTAGCGATTACGAACTAGAAAAGAATGGGTATTGAGAAGCAAAAGCTCTAATGTTAAAAGCTATAATGAGAGTCTGTGCAATAGACTTGAAAGAAATTGGAATGATCACTTAACACGGATGGAGTTTTCTTACGACAATAGATCATATGTCATTATCGAGATGTCGCCTTATGAGATCCTTGAGGGAAGACAATGTCGATCTCCCTTATGATTAGGATGAAGTTGTAGAGCGCAAGATGCTTGGACCCGCAGTAGTCCAAAGGACCAAGGATATAATAGATCTAATCAGAGGACGGCTGGTAGTAGCCCAAGATGGACATAAGAAGTATGTTGATTTGATATGAAAGGACAAAGAATAGGAAGTAGGGGACCTAGTGTTGTTAAAGGTATCCCCTTGCAAACCCTTGGAAAGGATTGATGAGATTCGGAAAGAAAGGAAAGTTAAGTCCACAATTTGTCGGACCCTTGGATATATTAAGAAGTATTGGGAAGTTAGCATATGAGCTAGCCTTACCCCAGAACATGTAGCAAGTCATAACGTGTTTCACGTATCAATGTTAAGGAAGTGTAATTCGGATGACAGATAAATAGGGGCATATGAGCGCATATACATGCAACCAAACGTAACCTATATGGAGCAACCAGGAAGGGTTATAGATTGAAAAAGGAACAAGTGCTTAGGAGAAGGGTTATCAAACTATTCAGAGTTTGATGGAAGAACCACAATGTGGGAAAATTTACTTGAGAGTTAGAAAGTGTAATGCTAAGAAAGTATCCCTATTCATTTTCTATCTGATTCCGGGACGGAATCCTTTTAAGGAGGGGAGACTGTAATAACCCCAATTTTTGGGAAATTTTGAAACCCTTATGAATAGTGTTTTTGCTGAATGAGAAAACTTTTCATGCCACACTATATAGGGGTTCTGATATGGATATTCTGAGATTTTATTAGTACTTTATATGGGATATAAGTGTATGTAAAGATCGTCAGAATCCAAATCCGAACACTTTGATTTTTCCCGGAAATCCAATAGATACGGAAAGAATTGAGTATAAGGTAGCAGGATAAAAAGGATTTAAATTAAAGGATTTAAATTAAAGGATTATAATATAGGATCATAAAAAGGAATATAATGTATTGAGAAAGGTTAAGGGAACCTAAGTAATAAGATCCCGGGTATGATCCCTCAAACGATAAACGAAAACGGAAGTTAAGCGAACCGTACAACAGATCAGCGGTCATTAGGCAAACAATTAGGAAGTTAATCAAAGGGATTAGAGAGGATGATGTCACCCAACCAATGAGAAGAGGACAAGGAGGGGAGGATGACATCATGAGGATGACACAAGCATGACATGGGAAGGAAGGAGGTGTGGTTGAATGAGAACCACACAAAGTCCAAGGTTAATTAGGTAATTGACCTAAAACAAAACAAAACAAAATCAACCAACCAAAAATCAAGTCAAAGCAAAAAACACAAAAATCTCTCTTTCTTCCCAAGCTAGCTCTCGGCCTCTTTTCTTAAAAAATGAAAGTCCAAGCTCCTCCACTTACTATTTAGCAAGGTAATTATCTAAGCTTCCCCATGGATAGTTACATACTTCCTATAAGTTTAAGCTTCTAATTCCAAGCCAATCTTTTTCTATAAATCATGAAAGAAGATGGTGAATAGTGTTTTTCAAGAACTAAAATTTGTGTTCTTGAAGTTTTGTTTAGATTAAGCTTGGATAAGGACTTTAAGGGTGATTCCAAGCCATTCTCTTGATTCTCCACTCTCCAAGGAAGGTATAAACTACAAACCCTAGCTTTAGTTTTGAGTAATTAGGATTGAATATGATTGATATAGTATATGTGAAGCATGATGCTTGATTGTTTGAAGTTTGGTTGAGTTGTAGAGATTAGTTGGTTTTGTGGTATTGTTGGAATTGTAAATCTTGATAATTAGTTAAAGAACCTAAGTAAAGCTTTTAGTTCATGTGGGGAATAAGTATAAATGGTTAATGTGGATTTGTTGGGGCAGTTATGATGTGGTTTGGAGGGATGTTGGTTGTATGATTGATTTGGGGTTGAATTGTGGTTGGTTTTGAATGGTTTAAATTTGGGAAATCACGTAAACATAGCCGTCGTAACGTCCGGTTTTCTTTAGACTGTTTTTGTGCATAACATTAGGACCCTAGAACCCCCTGATAGAATATGACCATTGCCATGTCTAGATAGCTCGTGTTACGAGCTTCGTTTTGATATGTAGTTCGTTCGATTCCGATGCACGGTTTAGGAGAAACGACCGTTTCAAGTAACGGCGTTTCGCGAACGAAACATTTCCCCTCGCCTTACTTTGAAACATAGGTTAAATACCAAAAAGGGTTAATTAATGTATGAAACAATTATGGTAAGAGTGTTAGGCAGTTGGTAAGACACTCGTGAAGGAATCGCCTTAAAACTCGTAGTGGTTAAGTTATTAAAAATGGTGGAGCCGAGGGTACTCGAGTGACTTAAGAAAATCAGTAAGCGCAAAACAAGCGTTAGAGTCTGAGTTGGCTAGAGTATAGATTTGCAAGTGACTTTGGTTTAATTCCAACTTACTTGTTGCTTATAGGTTACCAGACTCGTCCCGAGCCATTCGTAACCCCCAGTCGCTCAGGCAAGTTTTCTACCCGTTATACTGTTGTTGTGATGTATATGTGTATATGCATGATCTTGCGATAAATGCATACTTGTTATTAGCAAATTCTTGCGATATATTGTAGCATGTGATATGGTATATATGCATGCCTGTTTCATATTCTTGGATTATATATCTGTTGGTTAAAATGCTTACAGTTGATAATACCTATGCTAGAGGATAGCGGTAATTTGCATATACCCTTAGTATAGGGACCCAAAGGTGAAAATATTTTCTAAAACCGGGAGTCGAGGATCCCGAGTAGATTTTTGTATATATGGATATAAATATATATATATATACTTATATATATATATGGTCATAGTTTTCAAAACTATTAATCGAATAAGGTTTATTCGATAACTTTAACCTTATTTTATTATTGAATATTATTTCGAATATTATTCGAAGGCTTATGACTCCTTTATATTAAATGAATATTATTTTGAATATTCATTCGAGGGCTTATGACTCAGTTTATATTATTTAATGAATATTATTTGAATATTCATTTGAGGATCTATGACTCCGATTGTTTGCTGAGATATATTCTTTATTTTATTAAAGAATAAGGTGTCAATAATCAAACTTATTTTCGATTATTTAAATAAAGATAGTACTTTCATATAAGTATATCTTTGGTTATTTAATACTCGTTTCAAGTATAAGTTTTAATACTTCTACTTCAATTATTTTTAATAAAGATTATTCTTTATGGGAATATTATTTAAATAATAATATTCAGACATTTTCTAAATATTCTGGGGACTGATTTACTTCATTAAATCAGCTTTACTCCAAACACTCTTTAAAGTGTTTTCGAGTCTTCAAAATGATTTTTAAAAGTTAGAGCGGATCCCAAAACTCATTTTTATATTTAAGATCTTCCTTTTTAAGGGGATTTAAATACTCGCTCAAAACCTGAGGGATCCGGCTCTGTGGTGTATTTTATATTCGCAACACGGTTGCAGTTTTGGTAAATGAATTGATTGCTTACCCAACGTTCGGGAAGTAAGTCCATCTATTGAGTCGGCATAAGCAACATGGGCTCAGTGGGCATCCATGATAGTGTAAGTGGCTCAGTGGGAGTCCATCAAATACATAAGTGGCTGAGTGGCAGTCCAGCATAAGGTCCTATTGAGACCAGGGTGATGACCAGTAGGGAATTCATCCATCTACTAGTAGAAAAGGTTACTTATTGGTATCCTTGCCTGATCATCAAGATACCTGGTTTATGCCAAAATTCTTTTCCTTTCCCAAAATTTATTGGATGTTTCAAACTCTGTTCATACTTTACATGACAGAGGTTTTCAGGAAATGTATAAAGAAGATGTATATGTGGATATATATACATATCGGGACTTAATGAAGTATCTCGTAACTTCATTATTTATAATGATATTCAAAGATTGAATCTATTCAAATCTTGTCTTGTAGTCTCATCTATCTGATGAACTGTTGAAAGCTCATTATACTTTGAACAGTGGTAGTTCAAGCAGCTTTTTAAATGATATAAGTATAATGAAGTATTTGGTAACTTCATCCCTTGTTTTTGCTTATATCTAGTAAGTAATTATCTTACGCATGATAAAAGATTCTAGTAAGTATCCATTTAGATACTTATATTATTGTTATCACTATATATTATCTTGCGAGCTGTAAGGCTCACTCTTGCTTTATTTCTTCATCACACAACAACAGTTAGGAAAGATGGCCAGACTCCAGCAGACCCAGCGCAAGCGCGTGGGAATCGTCCCGCGTCTTCCCGATGATGTTGTAGCTGCTATAGCTGCAGAGGTAGATCTATTTGTAGATCAGACCATCTACTTTTGAGAATCAATTATGTATAATTATAACTTGTGGCAGATAATGGCAATTAACTGTAAATTTATCAAGTAATCATTTTGGGTTGTAATAACTTTTAAATTGTGGATTCAAAGACTTGTACTTATTTCAATTTCATCTCTGAGACTATAACGGGTTTTGGTGTGTGTGTTAGTATGGGGTCACAGCATAAGGTTATTTATTATTAATTAAGTGAAGTGATATTGTGGAAAGAAAGACCGTGACGACCCGGATCCCCGACCCCGGATCTGGGGGTGTTACAATGACGATGCTTTGATTTGTTGTGTTGAATGTTCGGTTGAATCATGGGTTATGGATTCTGGTGCATCATTCCATGCTACCCCTTGCAAGGATTTAATGTTAAATTTCAGAGTTGGAAATTTTGGTAAAGTTCGTCTTGCTGATGATGAGACTTTGGATATTGCGGGCATGGGAGATATTAATATCAGAACCTCTTTTGGAACTAGCTGGACGTTGAAAGATGTAAGGTACATTCCTGGACTGAAGAAGATGTTGTTATATGTGGGTCAGTTAGATAAGGAAGGGTATCGAGTTACTTTCGGAGACGGACAGTGGAAGGTTATAAAGGGGAATCTAGTCATTGCTCGTGGAGAGAAAAAGGGGACTTTATACATTGTTGAACAATCTAGCTATGAAGCAAATGCAGTTGCTGATGAGATTGAGTCTTCAACTTTGTGGCACAAAAGGCTTGGTCATATGAGTGAAAAAGGTATGAAGCTGTTAACTTCGAAGTGGAAGATTCCAGAGTTGAAGAATGTGGAAGTTGGATTTTGTGAGCCATGTATTCTTGGAAAGCAGAAACGTGTTACTTTTGCAAAATCAGGGAGGACCCCCAAAGCTAAGAAGTTAGAGCTAGTTCATACAGATGTATATGGTCCAACAACAGTTGCGTCGTTGGGTGGATCTCGCTACTATGTCACTTTCATTGATGATTCCACTAGAAAGGTATGGGTTTAGTTTTTGAAGAATTAATCAGATGTGTTTGCTACTTTCAAGAAGTGGAAGGCTGAAGTTGAAAATCAGACCGGTTTAAAAGTGAAGAGTTTGATGTCAGATAATGGAGGTGAATACAGTAGTGATGAGTTTAAAAGTTATTGCGCGGAATTCGGGATTAGAATGATTAAAACTATTCCAGAGACACCACAACAGAATGGTGTTGCAGAGCGCATGAATAGAACCTTGAATGAGAGGGCCAAGAGTATGAGATTACATGCAGGGTTGCCAAAGATGTTTTGGGCTGATGCAGTTAGCACAGCTGTGTATCTCATAAATAGAGGACCTTCAAGTCCTTTGGGGTTCAAGATTCCTGAAGAAGAGTGGCAGGAAAAAGAGGTAAATCCTTCACACTTGCAAGTTTTTGGTTGTGTTTCTTATGTGTGTATTAAAGATTCCGACAGGGACAAGCTTGATCCGAAAGCAAAGAAGTGTATCTTTATTGGTTATGGCTCAGATGATATGGGTTACCGTTTTTGGGATGAACTGACTAAGAAGGTCGTTAGAAGTAGAGATGTTACTTTTAATGAGAATGCAGTGTATAAGGATAAGCTTGTAGTCGATTCTGAGTTTACAAAGGAACAACCTGAGAAAGAGGAAGCAGTGCTTGAAGATATTACAGAAACAGATCTTGCAGGAAATAGTGGGAGTTCGGAGTATGTTGATGACAGGGTTCCAGTAACTCCACAGACTGAGGTAAGAAAATCTAGCAGAAGTGTGAGGCCACCACAAAGATATTCTCCTTCAGCATATTATATGTTATTGACCGAGGATGGGGAGCCTCGGTGTTATTCAGAGGCAGTACAAGTGAATGATTCAGTTCAGTGGAAATCAACCATGGATGAGGAGATGAGTTCTCTTGAGAAGAATGAGACTTGGTCTTTAACAGAGTTACCAGCAGGAAAGAAGGCTTTACATAATAAGTGGGTGTTCAGGATCAAAGAAGAACATGATGGCAGCAAGAGATACAAGGCAAGGTTAGTAGTCAAGGGTTATCAACAGAAAAAGGGTATTGACTATACCGATATATTTTCTCCCGTTGTTAAGATGACTACAGTTAGAATTTTGCTAAGTATTGTGGCTGCAGAGGAGTTACATCTAGAGCAACTAGATGTTAAGACTGCGTTCTTACATGGTGATCATGAGGAAGTCATCTACATGGTTCAGCCAGAGGGATTTCAGGTAGCTGGGAAAGAAAACCTTGTTTGCAAGCTTATAAAAAGCTTGTATGGTTTAAAGCAAGCACCGAGACAATGGTACTTGAAGTTTGACAGCTTTATGATGAAGAATGGGTACACGAGGAGTGTTATGGATCATTGTTGTTACTTTAAACAGTTTGATTCATCTTATATCATATTGTTGTTGTATGTTGATGACATGTTGATAGCAGGATCAAATATGAGGGAAATTAACAGGTTAAAGAGACAGATGTCTGAGGAGTTTGAGATGAAGGATATGGGTGCATCAAAACAAATACTTGGTATGAGCATCATAAGGGATAGAACTGAAGGTACTTTAAAATTATCTCAAGAGAAGTATGTTGAGAAATTGTTACAGAAATTCAGTGTCCAGGATGCAAATACCAGAAGTACACCGTTGGCGAGTCACTTTAATCTCACAAAGAAGCAATCACCTAAAATGGATGAAGGCAAGAAAGATATGGCTAAAGTTCCTTATGCATCTGCAGCTGGCAGTTTAATGTATGCTATGGTGTGTACAAGGCCAGACATTGCTCATGCAGTGGGAGTTGTTAGCAGATTTATTCTAATCCAGGAAGAGAGCATTGGGAAGCAGTCAAGTGGTTGTTACACTACTTGAAAGGCACATCCAAGGTTGCACTATGTTTCAGTAAGAAAGATGTTATCTTGGAAGGGTTCTCTGATGCAGATTTGGGTGGATGTTTGGACACAAGAAAAAGTACAACGGGTTATATTTTCACTTTGGGTGGCACCGCAGTTAGTTGGATGTCTCGACTTCAAAAGAGTGTTGCTCTTTCAACCACAGAAGCAGAATATATGGCTATCTCTGAAGCTAGCAAGGAGATGATTTGGTTGAAAAATTTTCTTGAGGAGTTGGGAAAGAAACAGGCAGACAGTGCTTTGTATAGCGACAGTCAGAGTGCTATTCATCTTGCGAAGAATCCCGTGTTTCATGCTAGGACGAAGCATATTCAGCTGAGATATCACTTTACAAGAGAGTTGATAAGTAATGGTACTTTATCCTTGAAGAAAATCCTTGGTTCAAAGAATCCTGCAGATATGTTGACTAAGGTGGTTACGAATGAAAAGTTGAAGCTTTGCGTAGCTTCAACTGGCCTTCAAGATTGATTGATGAGAAGGCGCTACACTAGTTAAAGTTATTGATTGAAGAATTGATTTTACTAGACTTACAAGAGTGAAGTGAAGATTGGCCAGACTCCAAGTGGGAGATTGTTGGGTTTTGTGGAGTCTATTAATTAAGCCCATAAAAATAGACTATTCAGATTCAGATTAGTTTATGGATTAGTCTACTTTTCAGATTTGGACTGTAATTTTGATTTAGGCATAGTTTCTTCTCTTATAAATACTCATGTAATTGTAAAATCATAACACAGCAAATTGTGAGAGATCAATACAAAATTAGTGCGGCTTGTGGAGTAGGAATTTCCGAACCACATAAATCTTTATCTTGTGTGATTGTCGTTTATTTTCTTATTCTTGTTTATTCGCTTTGGGTTTTGCTTTCATTGTTGTATACTCAACACACCAAAGCCAAACAGACTCAACCTTTGAAGACTGCATCAAGTGGTTTTGAAGCAAGAGTGGTTACTGGAAAGGAAGCAAGAGATAAATCTGGATTGGGTAGTGCTGATGAAAGAAGAGTACATAACACAACCAATGATCCAACTTCCTTAAGTGAACCAGGTATTGGAGCAACTCCTGAAAGATTGAATCAACTAGAATCTGTATAGATGGTTTACCATACCTACTTGAAAGAACACATCTTGTTGTACTTCATGACAGATGGTAGGGTTTACCATATAAGGGAAAATGCTATTCCACTGAAGTATTTTGAAGAACTGGAACATGTTTTATTTTTACTTCAAGTGAATGACAGAATAACAGAAAGTGCTGCAAACTATTTGAAGACTCAAATTCAGAGACAGAAAAGGCTTTATTCTGTAAAATCTGACAACACATATCTTCCAAAATATAGAGATCACAAGGGTGATATTGTTGAGATGAAGCCTAACTCTGCTAAGATTATAACTACCTTTCTGGGTTACAAGGCTGTAGAATTCAATCTTGAGTCTGACAAGGCATATTTGATCAGACTGGATCAGGACATAAGGAAAGCTAGAATTAATGATCTCAGGGCTGCTATCTTCCAAACTGGTGAAGATTCTGCAGAGCTTAAAGATGCTAAAAGGAGGATGATTGATGAACTCAGATATGCTGAGAGATGTTTGTTAAAGAACTATCTCAGAACAACTCCTGACATCAGAGAGATCAGAAGGTGAAGCTAAGTCAAGATCTACAACTGCTCAAATTCTGATATCTATACAAACTGAAGTTGTTATCAAAAGTTAAAGTTGGTAAAGCTTTAAGGACTGTAAGTTGTAGTTATCTAGTCAAATTCTCATGCATTTGTACTTAATGTTTTTGACATCATCAAATATCTGTTAAACTTGTATATTATGCTAATTTACAAGTCGGGGGAGATTGTTAGATATATTTGATAATGTCATGACTAATATGATTTATGTTTAGTTTTCAGATCTTACTTAAAAAGGACAAAACTTAACTGAAATCAGCACTTATACTGAAGTCAGAACGTAAGTCATCAGTACTTAAGGTTCAGGAGATATTTATCAGAAGATAATATCAGAACTTAAAGGAAACGTTCAGATAAGGGAGGCGGCTGATTAAAGGAAGAGAAGATCAAGACAAACGTAAGAAGAGATATGCATGAAGAAGGAATTCTATGAAGAATAAAATACTTGGAAGAAAAGATAACTGATTGATATATTTTAGGAAGCAGAATTATATTCCATATCAATTAGCGATTATCTTGTAACTTTGTAGTATATAAACACAGACATAGGGTTTACACTATAAGTGTTATCATTATCGAGAATATTATTCATTGTAACCCTAGCAGCTCTCGTGATATTTGTTCATCACTGAGAGAGGACAGTTCCATACTGTAACAGAGTTTATTGATTTGAATAAAGTCTATTTTCTGTTACTTGTGTTATTAGAATTCGATTTGATTGTGATATACACTGTATTCACCCCCCTCTACAGTGTGTATGACCTAACACTCTAAACTTAAATAGTTCCTGGTCGTAGGATTACTAACTGGTAATTAATAATCCGTAAAGATCGGTACATACTATGCTTACTTCATTATGAAGGATGTCTGTTCTCATATACATTTGTGTGGTGACACTATAGCTAGTATGTAGGTGCTTATTATAGAATAAGTTCACTGAACATGACACACACAGCTGAACAACTGATGAAGTTCACTCACGTGTCAGCAGTTGTTCACATAGTGATAGTTGTACAAGTATCCTTAGACTTGAGATCATCATAGTCATCTTGTGTACACTGAACTATGTTTTGGTTTAGTTCTTAGTCTCAAGGGACAATTATAAGGGCTCTACTGGGTATAGGAATTTGTATACGAAGATAGTGTATGATCAATAAAGGATCTACCCCTTCCAGTGTAGGAAGAGAATATTCAATGCTGATCCACTTATGTTAGTTCAGGAATCTCTGGCCAGATTGAATGAAATTAGAAAGGAGTTTCTAATTTACATTAAATAGAACTAAGCATAGTGAATGGGAAAGCAAGTGATTAAATAAAATAGGCTTGACACAAGTTCCATGCCTTGTATTTAATCGTGACATTGCAGGATAGAAGGAATTAATTGTACGGTAACTACTCACTGAATAGGTTCTTGGTATTCTAAGCAGTGAATTCGTATTATCCGGATAGTCGCGATATGCTGAGAAGTATCCCTCACGATGTAGAATAAATATGATTAATTAATTAATCATATTTAATGAATTAGAGAATTTATATAAATAATGATAAAATAGTTTTATTATTATTTATTTCTACTACCGGCTTAATATTGAACCTACAGGGTCACACCATAAAAGAGAATGATTTAATGGTGGAGGAATTAATTAATAATGGCTGATAATTATTTAATTATGAAATCAATAATTAATTGGAAAATTTAATAATTGATTAAATGAGATTTAATTGATTATAAATTAATTAAGAAAAGGTTGTTAATATTATTAATTAAGAATTTAATTTTTGGAAATTAAATCAAGAGAGAGAATTATTTCTAAAGTGTTTAGAAAAAGGATTAATAATTAAAAGGTGTTTTAATTATTAATGAGAATAATAAAGGGTTAATAATAATAATAATATTTTATGGGAAAATTTTCAGCTGAAAATTTTGCCTATAAATAACAAATTGAAATGATTGAAGTTTTTATATTTTATACTATTATAGACCCTATTTTTGCCTCAACCAAAAAGATTTACAAAACCCTAATTCTCTCCATCTCCTCCTCCTTCATTACATCATTTTCTTGGTGGATACCGGTGGAGTGCTTCACACATGAGGAGCAGCTGCTAAGGATCTCCATTCATCTTTTTTGGATCGCCATTAAAGACCTCCATCTTTCCATTAACGTAAAGCTTCTTAAGGTAAACATACTGAACTACAAATTAAATATTATTTTTCGCATGGATCCTGCGGAGGGTTTCGGTTTTTTTAAGATTTAAATTTACGTTTTCGCTGCGTTTATGTGCTAAAAACCCTTCAATGGCATCAGAGCTACTTGCGAAAAGTTTTTAATTCGTTTATGTCTTTAACTGTTTTCGATATATGAGCATGTACGTGATTCGCCATGATTTGATGTTGATATAATATGCTTATATATGTATGGTTTTGAATATATGATATTCATGTGAGTTGTATAATCATAAGATGATTATGTAATCTGTATATATACTGATATATACATGATTTATGTTTGTTCTAATTATGAGAATCATATTAGATACGGATTCTGAATTGGGTGCTGCAGATTTGCTGAAATCTGGGTCTGGTGTCCGATTTACACAAACGAATACCCTATTCCATAGGTAAACGAGCATCTGAACAAAACTGATAGCTAATGCTATCAACGACTCGTCTGTAAGGCGTTTGACATTGTTTACTGCCCTTAAATAGTGATTCTTATTTTTCTGATTTGATTCTGATTTTTCTGATTTTTGTCATATTTTCTTTTTATGATTAGATCATGGATAATATGATATGTTAAGATCAGATTATGTGTTTTAACATGCTTTTATGTGGTGTATAAGCATGGTGGATGGTTATGGCCTTTCGACCTTAGTGTAATGGTTTTGGTTTTGGTTTTAAATACGACTTGCATGTCGTCAATCTTTGTAATCATAAATCTCGAATGTAATTCGAGTTATTCTTGTAAGTTCATTAGATTAGTTTTACTTTCAATCATGTAATGTAATTTAAGACTCAAGAAGGCTATCCAATGGAAGTGATACAAAGAAGAAGACGAGGCATACAAGAAGTCTAAACAAAGAAGAAGACTTATGTAATAAGTAGTTGTATTTATTTCCATCACCATATTAGATTGACCTTGATCTTTATCATGAGCTTGATAAAGATCACATAGGATGGGGCCATAACCAAACACATTTAATTTATTGCACTTTACATTTACTTGTTTATTTAATTTTATATATGAGATATATGTCTATGTTTACCATGCGATGATAGATTTAGGTGAACTTAAATCAATATAAGGCGTGCTCTAGAAAATCTAGAATAGGAATCGTTTCTTGCCTTAACAATAAATATATGAATACGATCATTAGATTCTTGTATTTATGAAACACGTAATTGAATACGAATTTTCAATATTGAGAGAAAGGATGATTCTTTCAACAACAGATTTTTATCTGTAAGAAAGGGTTATTAAGTGACGCCTCTTGACAATGCTCCACCCGATCTGGGAATCATCTGATTATCGATTATTGATTTGAAATATTTAATTTAAAAGGAAGAATCTCTATATAATATGATTATGATTGTAACGTAATATAATCCCTCTAAAATTAAATAATATCAAGTAGTAATTGGCCAATGACACAACGGGCTTGTGTCGGTCATAGCCTTCCAACATGGTAGAAAGTGGTTCTTATTTTTAAATCATTGTCGTTTCGTGCTACAGCCGAGGGCTTTGATTTCGAAATAAGAAATACTTGTCTATTACACAAAGATGTGTACATTGAATTAGAATCTAAAGGTCGGTACGTGCCACACCCGTGGGCCGTTGGAGACTGATTCAATTGTACGAAATGTTGGGTTAGACGACTTAGAATATTGAGTTTGTCGTGCCACAGCCGTGACTCAATTATTCAAGAGGCTAAAGTTATATTAGGGAATAGCATAAGATGTAATTGACAAGAGTTGTCTGCCTGTTGAACATCACATGACGTTTCGTGCCACAGCTGAGGTTGTGTGATGGAATGTAGGATCCCTATTCCCACTAGCATTATGAATGCTTAATTTTCACTTAGGGGGTTGAAAAAATTAGATAAACTAGTGGGAGACACTTATGAATAAAGACCCGATTCATATAGCGTTTTGAAATGAAATTAAATATTTGATAAATGTTATGTGTTTATCATGTACAGATTTACTATATTCGTCATGTCTTCTGCACTATCACTCCGGAGCATACTAGATGCGCACAAGTTGACTGGTCCTAATTTAGCTGTTTGTTTTCACTGTAACAAGTTGGGGCAATAGAAGAGGAACTGCAAGGTTTAGCTTGCAGAATTGAAGAAGAAGAAGAAGAAGGGTAGTAAGACTACCGCTTCTGATTCAGGCATGTTCATGATCGAAGTTAATATGTCACTAGGTCAAATTTCTACTTGGGTATTAGATACCGCCCGTGGTTCTCATATTTACAATTCGTTCCAAGGACTAAAGGGAAGTAGGACTCTTGAAAAAGATGAGGTGATTCTACTTATGGGCAATGGAGCAAGGGTTGCGGCCATATCTGTAGGATCATTTAGTTTACATATGCCTACGGGCAAGACTAATATTCTGAATAATTGTTATTATGTTCCCTCTATTGTGAGGAATATTGTTTCTATCCATGTGTTGTATTTGGATGGTTTTTTCACTTATTATTAAGAATAATGAATGTTCTATCCTTAGAGATAATGTTCTTAATGGACGTGGTATTATAAATAATGGTTTGTATGTATGTGACGTAGAGCATGATTTACTTCAGATTGAACAAACTAATAAAAGAAAATGAGATGATGAAAATCTGACCTATTTATGGCACTATAGGCTAGGTCATATTAGTGAAAATAGACTGCGGACATTGCATAAGGAAGGGTTACTTGACCCCTTTGATTTTGAATCATATCCTACATGCGAGTCTTGTCTATTGGGTAAAATGACCAAATCTCCATTTAGTGGACATGGAGAGAGGGCTGCAGATTTGCTAGGATTGGTACACACAGATGTATGTGGACCAATGTCTACGCAAGCCATGGGTGGATTTTCGTACTTTATTACTTTCATAGATGATAGATCTAGATTTGGATATGTGTATTTGATGAAACACAAGTATGAAGCCTTTGAAAAGTTCAAAGAATATAAACATGAAGTGGAGAAACAAACCAAACACGGTATTATAACTCTTCGATCAGATCGAGGTGGTGAATACTTGAATGGAGAGTTTCTAGATTATCTCAAAAAAAATGGTATAGTCTCCCAGTGGTCTCCTCCATATACTCCATAGTTGAATGGGGTATCTGAAAGGAGAAATCAAACTTTGTTAGACATGGTTCAGTCTATGATGAGCTATGCGAACATGATGAGCTATGCGAATCTTCCAGTATTCCTATGGGGTTATGCATCGGAAACCTCAGCATATTTACTAAATAAGGTGTCTTCCAAATCTGTTCCTCAAACACCATATGAGATATGGAAAGAAAGGAAACCGAGTCTTAAACACGTTAAGATTTGGGGATGTCCAGCTTATGTCAAGAAAGTTGACCCAGATAAGCTGGAATCTCGATTCGTAAAATGTAATTTTGTGGGATATCCTAAAGAGACTTTGAGGTATTACTTTTACATCGATCACCGAGTGTTTGTCTCCAGACATGCTACCTTCTTGGAAAAGGAGTTTATCCTTGAAGGAAACAGTGGGAGCAAAATTGAACTTGATGAAGTTCAAGAAGCACAAACTACTACGGATCAAGTGGAAACACCTGTTCAGACTGAACAACCTTCTGTGGAACAGCCCATTCGTAGGACAGGGAGAGTGTCTCGCCAACCTGAGAGGTATTATAGCTTTGTCATTGAGAATGGCAATGAGTTGTCAATCATTGATGATGACGACCCTATGACCTATAATGAGGCTATGAGTAGTGTTGACTCAGAGAAATGGCATAGTGCCATGAAATCCGAAATGGAATCTATGTATACCAACCAAGTATGGACTCTGGTTGAGGCGCCTGAAGGTTTTAAGCCTATTCGGTGCAAGTGGGTATACAAGAGAAAGATTGTAGCAGATGTCCAGGTGGAGACCTATAAGGTCAGGCTCGTGGCAAAAGGATTCAAACAAAGGCAAGGGATTCACTTTGATGAAATTTTTTCGCCTGTAGCCCTGTTAAAATCAATTTGGATTTTGCTTGCGATTGCTGCTTACTAAGACTATGAGATCTGGCAAATGGACGTGAAAACGGCCTTCCTCAATGGGGAACTTGAGGAGGAAGTGTATATGACACAACCAGAGGGTTTTCTTTTCAAGGGAAATAAACACCTAGTGTATAAGCTGCTGCGAGCCATATATGGTTTAAAGCAAGCTTCTCGTAGATGGAAAATCCATTTTGATGAGATAATCAAAGAGTTTGGTTTTATCAAAAACATAGATGAACCATGTGTCTACAAGAAGGTTAGTGGGAGCGCGGTAACATTTCTTGTATTGTATGTAGATGACATACTTCTTATAGGAAATGATATACCGATGTTACAATCAGTCAAAGTATGGCTATCAAAGAACTTCACCATGAAGGACTTGGGAGAAACATCCTACATTCTCGGTATGAAGATCTATAGAGATAGATCTAGAAGAATGATAGGTCTTACCCAGGGTACATACATCCAGAAAGTGCTTAAAAGGTTTAGCATGGAAAACTCCAAAAAAGGTCTTATACCGATGAGCCATGGAGTGTCCCTTTCCAAAAAAATGTCTCCTAAGACACCTGAGGAAAGAGAGCGTATGAGTAAGATTCCTTATGCTTCAGGAATAGGATCTATCATGTACGCGCTGTTGTGTACAAGGCCTGATGTTGCTTATTCAATTAGTGTGACGAGCAGATATCAGTCCAATCCAAGTGAAGACCACTGGAAAGCAGTGAAAAACATCCTTAAGTACTTGAGAAGGACTCAGGACATTTTTCTTGTTTTTGGTGGTGAATCTGAGTTGAAAATAGAGGGTTATACTGACTCTAGTTTTCAATTAGAAAGTGATAGCAAATCCATGTCAGGGTACGTGTTTACTCTGAATGGTGGTGCAATTCAAATTGTTGAAAATAGAGGAGATGTCAACGTCGAGAGAGTTGACACACATAACAACGTAGCAGACCCACTCACAAAGCCGCTTTCTCAGAGTCACTTTGATCGTCATAAAGACAAGATGAGTATTAGATACCAGAGTGATTGGCTTTAGTACAAGTGGGAGATTGAAAGAGATATGTCCTAAGTCCAATCATATATGAGGATTTAGGAATAACTTTTATGTAATCTGTTTTGATTTCATTGATATTAATAAAAGACTTGTTTTGTTTTTATTGTGGGCTCTATCTATTTAAATATTTAAATAAGATATACCACAGTTTAGAGTAAAGCTTTTTATGGATTATGATGAGATCATAATAATGAGACCTAAAAGATTATAACTCTAAACTTAAATAGTTCATGGTCGTAGGATTACTAACTGGTAATTAATAATCCGCAAAGATCGGTACATACTATGCTTGCTTCATTATGAAGGATGTCTGTTCTCATAGACATTTGTGTGGTGACACTATAGCTAGTATGTAGGTGCTTATTATAGAATAAGTTCACTGAACATGACTCACACAGCTGAAAAACTGATGGAGTTCACTCACGTGTCAGCAGTTGTTCATATAGTGATAGTTGTACAATTATCCTTAGACTTGAGATCATCATAGTTATCTTGTGTACACTGAACTATGCTTTGGTTTAGTTCTTAGTCTCAAGGGACAATTATAAGGGCTCTACTGGGTATAGGAATTTATACACGAAGATAGTGTATGATCAATAAAGGATTTACCCCTTCCAGTGTAGGAAGAGAATGTTCAATGCTGATCCACTTATGTTAGTTCAGGAATCTCTGGCCAGAGTGAATGAAATTAGAAAGGAGTTTCTAATTTACATTAAATAGAACTAAGCATAGTGAATGGGAAAGCAAGTGATTAAATAAGATAGGCTTGACACAAGTTCCATGCCTTGTATTTAATCGTGACATTGCAGGGTAGAAGAAATTAATTGTACGGTAACTACTCACTGAATAGGTTCTTGGTATTCTAAGCAGTGAATTCGTATTATCCGGATAGTCGCGATATGCTGAGAAGTATCCCTCACGATGTAGAATAAATACGATTAATTAATTAATCATATTTAATGAATTAGAGAATTTAAATAAATAATGATAAAATAGTTTTATTATTATTTATTTCTACTACCGGCTTAATATTGAACCTACAGGGTCACACCATAAAAGAGAATGATTTAATGGTAGATGAATTAATTAATAATGGCTGATAATTATTTATTTATGAAATAAATAATTAATTGGCAAATTTAATAATTGATTAAATGAGATTTAATTGATTATAAATTAATTAAGAAAAGATTCTTAATATTATTAATTAAGAATTTAATTTTTGGAAATTAAATCAAGAGAGAGAATTATTTCTAAAGTGTTTAGAAAAAGGATTAATAATTAAAAGGTGTTTTAATTATTAATGAGAATAATAAAGGGTTAATAATAATAATATTTTATGGGAAAATTTTCAGCTGAAAATTTTGCCTATAAATATACTATTATAGACCCTATTTTTGCCTCAACCAAAAAGATTAACAAAACCCTAATTCTCTCCATATCCTCCTCCTTCATTACATCGTTTTCTTGGTGGATACCGGTGGAGTGCTTCACACTTGAGGAGCAGCTGATAAGGATCTCCGTTCATCATTTTTGGATCGCCATTAAAGATCTCCATCTTTCCATTAACGTAAAACTTCTTAAGGTAAACATACTAAACTACGAATTAAATATTATTTTTCACATGGATCCTGCGGAGGGTTTCAATTTTTTTAAGATTTAAATTTACGTTTTCGCTGCGTTTATGTGCTAAAAACCCTTCACTATCGTGCCACCTCTTGACTTTCTCCTTGTACATTTTGTTGTTCTCATACGCTTGAAGTCAGAACTCATCTTCAATTGAAGCATCCTTTTCTTCCCAGTTACAGTCAGATCAAGGTTCAGTTTCTTCAAAGCCCAATGTGCCTTGTGCTCTAACTCCACAGGTAAATAACATCCCTTACTATAAACCAATTGAAATGGTGACATGCCTAGCGGAGTCTTGAATATTGTTCGATATGCCCAAACAGCTTCATCCAACTTTAAAGACCAATCCTTTCTCGATGAACATACAACTTTCTCTAGAATACGCTTGATCTCTCTGTTAGACACCTCAGCTTGACCATTAGTCTGAGGATGGTAGGCTGTAGCAATGTGACGATTCACATTATATCTCTGCATCATAGCAGTGAACTTTCGATTGCAGAAATGCGATCTCTCGTCACTGATTATGACTCTTGGAGTTCCGAATCTTGTGAATATCTGCTTGTGAAGAAAGTTAAGCACTACATTCGCATCATTTATCGGCAAAGCTTTGACTTCCACCCATTTTGAGACATAATTGACCGCCAACAAGATATACTGATTATTGCAAGACGAGACAAATGGCCCCATGAAGTCAATTCCCCAAACATCGAAGACCTCAACCTCGAGAAGCACATTTAAAACCAAAATGACATTTTGTCCTAAATGCGCACAATTGATGCTGCAGTTGGGACTTGGGATGTGCAATGGTAGAGCAGCTCGATAGCAAGGCATGAGGTTCTATATATTCCAGGAAGTCGGAATATTTTGGATCCTGTACTTGGAAATAAATTTATTTTTCATCATAATCCAAAGTAGTTAATGATTCTAAATATCAGATACATTAAAATTAAAAGAACTTACGATCAGGTTATTGTTGAATATTGAAATTGACCGGATATATATTTTTTAAATAGTTTTTATATAATCCTAATGCACGAAAACTCTGTTTCTGTGGTTTCCACGGTCACATGATTTGGAGGGATCCAAATGAGAGCAACACATAATCATAATGTTCTACCCATACTATAAGTAGTCAAGGCATTTTTTGGATACTGAAACCCAAGCAGAAAATTTATTTTTTCAAGTTTATTACCTCCCATATACATCAAATCATATGAGCTCAACTCTTCTTCCGCATAGTGGTTATTTTTTGAACTTCGCGTTTTTCGACGTCTAAGTGCCAGGTACAGAACGATTTGATCCATATTTTATTTTTCTGTTCCATAAATTTTTCTTGAACTTGTAGCTGAAATTCAAGATTTTTAGTAACAAAAAATATAGACAAATAACATATTTTCATGATACTGTTAATAATAGAGAAATGGACTTTTGTTTAAGCTGAAATGATATATGAGATACATTAATGTAGGGAAACATTGGATACTTAAAAAAATAGGGAGAATGAATTCAGTCCACTAAACTTTATAACAATAAACACAGAGAATATGACTAAAATTTTTATCCAGTACGCACCCGAAGGGTAGCGGTTTTACTTACCATAAAAAAAAGAATATAACTAAAATCGGTGCACTAAACTAGGAGTTCTATAATTTATTCAGGATGTCACAAACTTGTGAACTACAACCAAATCCTCCCCGCTTTACACACACATATTCCCCTCCTCACCATTGCAGCTAACTATCAAATGAAAGAGACATCGATAGAAAGTTACAATTTGCATTCAAATTCATGAATAATACACACAACACCCTTAAAGTAATGATTTTAAATTTTTATCACCGGAATGTCATTCTAGTACATAATAACAAAAGTGCATAACAATGCACGTTTAGAATTAAAATTCAAAACAAAAAAAAAAAGATATTTTCACTGTTGAAACAATATCTACACAAAACAATTACACATGTATATCAAAAATTTCATATTATCACCTTCCACCGTAATATATATAAAATGCCAAAAAAAATGACAAATAATACTAGAATAATACATTATACACAAAACTTATTCTACTATACACTAGAATTATATAATATATTTTCAGAGTAGAACACCACAAAACTTACGCAAAATACACGAAGTTAGGTTTATTCTGCTATGAAATTATTACACTTTATAATACAATGCAAATTATTTCTACTGTTCAATTATAGATTTATATTATTCTACTGTAGATCTATTACAATAAAAAGGGAGAAAAGAAATAGTGCTTGCCCTATGGAACACAAAAAAAGAACATAAACAAAATCATATTTATTCTTTTATGGAACCATTACAACATACAAAAATTTAAAAAACAAACCTTATTATTATGATTCTATTATAGAACAAGAAATAAGTTTTTGTTCTACTACAAAATCATAAAAATGACACATCCAAATATAACAAATAATATGTAAAAATGAAAACATACACCACATATTCGACGAAGCATTACGAAATATCTGAACGAGCTGCAACTAACCTGAAAAAAATGAAAAACGATGCAAAATCTTAAATTATTTTACTGAGTTTTAGATCGAGATCGAGTGTTCTATCCGTGATTATTCACTCAAACTGACTAGCGAATCTTAAATTTATCGTTGAATAACAGTTGCATACACAAAGATATTAGTTTTGTACGTATAGTTGCTGAAAAAGGCATGATGAGATGAAAGATCAGGATTTGAGTTTTCTCTTTACCTCTATTCAAAAAAGTTCTCTATGGATAGGTACTCTTGCGCAGCAGAAATGCGGGGCGCATGAGAGGACCAAATGGGCGAATACTTGTCAAAAGTCAACTTGCACTCCTAATTCAGATACCTACGCCGCGCATTTTTGAAGGTAGCACCCAACTCTAATTCAGAAACTATTGCATTTCAAATACCTACGAAAGTTCATTCAGTTGAAACTGGTATGAAGCTGAAATTGTCAGTTTAATAAAGACAAATAAAATCCTGTATGCTTCTGTATTTGATTTCTTAGGAAACCTTGGATGTGTACCTTTTTTATATGACTATATTAATGTTTATATATATATGAACAGAGTGATGATGATTTTATTGTAAGTATCCATTTTATGAGGTAGACATCATCGGTTTCACAAATTTTCTTTGTAAATATCTTGAATTTTATTATTTCTGAATCATATTACATGTACATAGTTAACTCTAAATCTCATAGTGCTAGAAAAGCATTGTACAATTACCACACTCTTGCTCCTACCATATTAACAAGTCACTCTGATCACACAATTCATGAACATTTATAACCTAACTATCCCGAGTTCTTCAACCTACAGAAGCGTCTACATGACTTGACATTCGAGAAGTCATCGATTTGTCTCAACATTTTCGAGCTATGATCACCAACTCGTAATCTTGAGCATTGGAAATAATGCAAACGTCTAGTAATTTAATTGCGTAACTCATGTTAAAACAAACGATTCACGTCGCTTTTTAAGGTTTGTTTCAGCATCTTGTTGACCCTTTCTCATCATAGCCACGAATTCATCATAGTTGATCCGACCATCCTGCAATTTTCAACGTAATCTGCTTAGTTATGATAAATTACCTACATCCTCAAGATCTTACAAACATTTTTGTGATCAAACTAGAGTATAGTTTATGTATCTTGCTTACATTGTCACTATCAACTTCAGAGATAATTTCCTTAATGTTTCTTTCATCGCTCATGCCAAAATCTCGTAAAGCATGCTCTAATTCTTCACGTGTAATGTACCTGAAAGCAAAAATGTAAGCGGCATATAACATTTACAAAGAAACAGGAAATGGCATGATTCGTCGATAGAAAATTCTCATAATGGTACTTGTACATAAGAAAAATATGGTGATCATAGTTATTATTACCCGCTATTATCTTTATCAAAGTATTGGAATGCAGTGTAAAGATGATCTTCCTTGTCCATTCTGTTCATATGCATTGTCGCCGTGATGAACTCATCATAATTGATAGTTCCGTCCCCATCAGCATCAGCCTGTGGTTGTAAAATATGCATAAAGTTAATATCAATTGCTATAACTTTATCTTAATATTCATTTCATTTCATTTGAAATATTTATTTCGTATTTTTGGAATATAGGGAGCTTAGCTTACAGCTTCCATCAACTGTTTAACTTCATATTCTGATAGCTTTGTCCCCTGTTGTGCAAGACCTTGCTTTAACTCCTCTAGTGTTATGGTGCCACTATTGTCAGCATCCATGCTTTTAAACATCTGTTTCAACCCGATGATCTCTTCTTCCGATAGACAGCCAGCAATAACCTATCCATTTCCACAAATATAGATTGTTAAAGAAGTATTGAAAGAGGAAAAAAATGATCAGAGAAGCTAAACATACACAACAAAGTAAAAGGCTGAAAAAACTCGAATTGATTATGCAAAGATCAGGCGTTCTTATTTATGTCTTAAGGTTATCTAGACACTTGACCTAATATTGTAGATACTTTTTTTTCTGAGTTCTGCAAGAAAAGATGTCTCACTTGTGACCAGTGGGAAAGGAGGATATATGTTTATATGCGCAAGCAAGGCTTCTGATGCTAGTGCTGATAGATGGATCAAATATGCATAAGTAAAGATATTAACATTGTGAGTTTCTAAAACTCTAGAGACAAATAATCATTTGATTTAAGTTTATAAACCAGCACTCTCATTTAATTTAAGTATGATAATGGCTAAAACCTAAAGAAAATGTATGAAAATAGCTTGTACCCGTAGTGCAACTTTTTTGAACTCATTCATTGCTTTGAACTGTTTGAGTTTGCCAAGGACAGCATTGTCAATAGGTGTGTCAGGCGCTTCTCCATCCTCCTTAATCCATGGATGAGCTAAAAAAAGAAGGTTCATAAGAAAATATGCACTATAGAGTTCAGAAATCAGTAGTTCTTGTGTTTTTAATGTTTGAATTTCTTAGGCCGATAAAAATTTAATTTGCCACATATCTGCCATTATTCTAACGAATGTCTTGTACATGAAGAAATATTTTCATGCATAACAAGATAACATTATTGAGAAATATACTTACAGAGAACTTGAACTGCTGTCAACCTTTGTTTGGGGTCTAGTGTCAACATCTTCTTGACAAGATCTTTTGCTTGAGGTGAAATTGTAGGCCATGGATCACTGGAAAAATCAACATGGCCACGCAAGATGGCATTGAATATCCCATGCTCGGACTCTATCGTTGCAATAAGTTTCATAATTTTTTTCAGTAAACAGGTAACAAGTACAAATACTAAAAGTATCAGAAGATGATCACATCTTTTCTTTTCTCAAGACAGTATATTACCTGCCCAAAATGGAGGAACTCCGCTTAGAAGAATGTATAACATGACCCCGACACTCCAGATATCAGCTTCTGGTCCATACATTCTTTTTAGAACTTCCGGTGCAATGTAATAGGCACTACCAACAATATCTTTAAAATGATCTCCTGTCATGAGATAAACTATTGTTGATAAATTTACTCTGTTTAAACATAATTGCTAAATCTAAAAGTTTGCTATAATTTTTCCTGCTTGATACAGATAATTTGATTGAAAAAGAAAGTTCTTCTTTTGTGATGCCTTTTACAAATACATAAAATCAACAAATCAAGAATAGCGTATTGTCACCTTGTTTGTAGAACACTGATAATCCGAAATCTGTAGCCTTGAGAGGTGCATCCTCATTTGTATTCAGAAGTAAGAAATTTTCCGGTTTCAGATCTCTATGAATGACTCCCATTTGATGACAAGTACAAACAATTTGAACAATGGTCCGTAGCAAAGAAGCTGCAGCTCTTTCCGAATAATGTCCTTTGGCAATGATCCGATCAAACAATTCTCCACCAGCACACAACTCCATAATCAAATGTACAGAATGCTTGTCCTCAAAAGCACCCTTAAGATTGACAATGTTAGCTTGTCCTGATAAATGATACATTATTTGAACTTCCCTCCTAACATCCTCCACATCCTCTTTATTAGCTAATTTTCTTTTGGCTATAGTTTTACACGCGAATTGTTCTCCTGATTTTTTATGAGTACAAATGTGTGTAATGCCAAACTGCCCTCTTCCAAGTTCCTTACCCATTGAATAAGTCGCCTTAACGTCCTCCATTGGCCTGCCTAAAACTGGTCCTATAGGATTATTAGTTTTCTGAGATTGAGCTTTAACGGAAGAATTTGATGAATGATTTGCTGTAGCGGGTTGGTTTGTTGAGTTATCGATATCTCGTGAATCTTCTGATTGATCTCCCTGGGAATTACAACAGTTCCCCATCAGAACATGCAAAAGGTGCAACGAAAAATTCGACAAATACAGGCTTTCGAGGTTGGCTCAAAACTCAGAAGAGGTGAGCAAAGAAAAAAAATGGAGGGGGTTTGGAGGTTGAAGAGAAAGAGAATGTAGGAGGATTGATAGTGAGGAATTATAGGAGTGGTGAAAATAACCTATATTTCTGTGTCTTTTTTTAGTTGAAACTTTGTATTTTTAACATAACAGGTTTAGAGCTTTTCCCGGGAACAAGCTGTTTCTCATATTGTGCATTTGATTAACAGGCCTTGTCCTGGAACACATGTAATACTTTTCTCTTGCATTGAACTTTCAAAAGTTCTTACAAATCTTGATTATTTTTTCAAAATTAGTAATATTATGACTTTTTTTTTATTTTTTTCTTAGTTTACTCTTTTAAATTTAATATTTTAAATTAAATTAATCTTAGAGTTTTGTGTCACATTGCTTTTTTCTAGGAAACAGTTCATTACATTAAATCAAACCAGATCAAGATTCATTAAAGTCCGAAAACTTTATGTGAAAGTATTAATACCAAATATTTAGCATCCTTTCTTACTGCATATGCACTCAATACACTCACTTCCATATGGATGTCTACCATGGTTGAATCTAACACCTGAATACATATAAATCTGAATAACCAAAAAGAAAAGGAAAGGTGATCTAAAGTGTGCCTTACATTACATGTACAAAAATCTACCGGCTACCATGAGCTTGATGTGTGCATAAATATTTTCTTTGATAAACAGGTAGTAATTAACTAATGCAGCCCTAAACTATCAACTTGTATTATGTTAGGCTCACCTAATGAGAAACAAATTTAAGCAGCAGCTGCCTGCATCCAACTTTGTCGCAAGCAAGTTTTGAATGTGTTGAGGAACAACGTCAAATTTGGCCAATTGCATTCTGTACGAAGCACGACCTTTTGTCATTCCTCCAAGTATACTAAAATGCTAAACCATCTCAGCTAAGGGAACAAGGGAATCAAAAACCTGCAGCAGTAAAAACCACAACATCAATGGTGTATTGATAGTTTAATACAGAGACTCTGGTTTTGAAGTACTTGAGCAAGGTGCAAGTTTCATTGTTTTGCCATTCTTTATTTTAAAATTTTGTGGCTAAAACAACAACCCATATGATAGTTTATAATAGATGCATAAATTATGTTTTCTTTTACAGCTAAAATTCAGAATAGTATCAATCCTGTAACATTCATGATTTGACTGGTAAAAGTTGTGACAATAATTAACAGACTCAATCTATAACTGTAAGTCTCGAGTTCAATACATTAGAGTATGAGTAATGCATTTCTCATTTTTTTTTATCATCACTGGATAGAAACAATGTCCTAGACAACATGCACAACATATCAGGCTCACTATCTAGCTACTCACTGTTGGCCCCTTGCCAACTGACAAACCGAAATTTGGTTTGCAAGAATATGCAACACAGCCACATTAACATCACTTTCAGATATAATTTGCGAAAAAGCCGATATAACATACCTTAATTCCTCCAGGTTTGTCACCGAAGCAATTAATCTGACCTCTTCTCGAGTTGAGATCACCAATCACATCTCCCAAGTGTTCTTCGGGGTTAACAACCTGAACTTCCATAACAAAAAAAAACGACTTGGGTTGCAGAACTGTAATCCAACAAGTTATATGTAACATCACTGTTATAATACTTTTGGAGCTATGGCACTACTACAAAAATTTAAGATTCCTGGAACAAAATTTCAAATATGGATAAATGGAAACTGTTGAACTGATTAATCATCCACCGGTGGAGAACAAAAATAGTATGAGGTTCCAAAGATCATAACAGAGAAGGGTAGGAGAACTTATATGTTAACTGCTCCAAGTATTTATTACAACGAGGCCAAGGCTCCGTTTGAAATTGCTCTTAAAAATTATCGTGCTCTTAGAAAAAGTGCCGTTGAAAAAAGTGGTGTTTTAAAAATCAGATGACTGTTTGGTAATTTTTTTGATATGTATATGTTTTGATGCAAAAAATTAAAAATAATAATGTTTTTGGTAAGATTTGATGGTGAAATCAGCATCTGTTTCCCGCAAAAGCTGAAAATCAGCTTTTTCTAAATGCACGGGCGACTTGCTTTCTCTAATAACAGGTTTTAAGCCAAAAACACTTTTCTGAAAAGCAGCTTTTAAATTTTACCAAACAGTTTTTTAACTATTTTTCAGCAAAAATCTACTGTTGCTGTCAACAACAATAATACCAAACACACCCTAAATTTTTATTTTGAGAACAAAAATGTTAAATTAGTGTTATGATACTCTTGGCTATAGGCCCAGTGAAACCCAATGATAGGAAGCTCACGAGGCCGAGAAACACTTTGGGTCGAAGGCCTACCAAATGAAAAGCCCGAGGGCCCAAAGATTCCAACTTACCGTTAGAGGACAACCTACCCAATGAAAAGCCCATAACAGAAGAACTTTAATTACACAGGTTTGACCTATATAAATACAGTGAAAGTAAGACACACAGGGGACAATTCTCTACACACTCAAACTCTTTAGTTTTTTGTATTCTCTGATAACCTACTTTCACACGCAGATTACTGATTCCCACACCGCAGGTGAATTGGGGGGACAAATCCTCGCATTATCTTCTCTTTTAGGTCATAAGCGAAGGGTGTTCTTGAAGTCCGAAAGGTGTCCTTGCATCTGCAGAAATCTAGACGTAACATTTGGCGCCATTTGTGGAAAATACAAGGATTGTTACGAGTTACTGGGAAAATGACGAACACAATCAATGATGCGACATCGCCTGGGTTTCCTCCCCATGACAAAGGACAACCATCAAAGCATTCGTTGGTTGACGCTGATGGGTGCTCAAACTAACCCCCGAAGAAGAGACTTTCTTGCTAAAGATCCGGGCTAACAAACTAGTTACGGAGAAGGGCAAGGATAAATAAAATAAACAAGCAGAGAAGGAGGCAGAGGCCAGAGCGAAGCGAAGAGAGGTTGATGCACTCTGATTAAAATTTCTACAAGTCTAGAGAGAAGAAATCGAGCTACAGGAGAAAGTGTTTCGCGAAGTATTAGAGGCCGATGATACTATGGTAGTCACCAATCCGAGAAAAGAACGAAGGGGTAATAACAAAGAAGATGAGCCTGACTCTGATTCGAACTCCAAATTAAAACGAATGAAGACCTACTATTCCTCTAATTCAGAAGAAGAATCCGACGAGTCCCGAATTAGGTTGAGTAGGCTGAAGAAACCTATGTTCGGTGACAGAAGGGTCAATCGAGAACCGACTGTGACAAAGGAAATCGAGTAGTATCGAGGAGAGGCAATTCCTGAAAATGAGCGAGTTCAATGAAAAGGGCGATCCAAAAGACCATTGTAAAAAGTACGAATTACTGATGATAGGGATGGGCCATAACAGTATCATGCTCTGTAATATGTTCAAAACATACTTGAAGGGATCAACATCGATATGGTATAAGTCCCTTAAACCAAGGTCCATCGGTTCGTATGAACAGCTGAAGAAGAAATTTTTAAAGTATTATTCCCATCTGTGTTGGAAGGCGAACGACACCGAAGCACTGGTTCATTGCAGGCAGAGGGCGAACGAAGAACTTGGGAATTATCTGGCTCGGTTCAAAGAAGAAGCTGGAATGGTCACCAACTTGGACAAAGTCAAAGCAATGGGCTTCCTCACGGCAGGGCTAGACCCTTACAAAGGTAAAAAGCTTTGCACTTCCCTTTATGATTCCCCCCCAAGTTCCTAAATGATATTTATGTGAGAGGAGAAAATATTTGTAGAAAAATGGAAAGCATTGCGGGTTACAAAGACTCCGGAAGGGATGATCGTTCCAAGAGAACCGAGAAGTACTACTCAAGGTCCGCCAACGACCGAAGAGATGACAGAAATGATAGAAAGAAATAGACAACCTGTGGTGCCAAACGACGTCAAGATATATATTCGGTTGTATTTACTTCCTTGAACGCACCAATCTCCAAGATTCTCCATGAGGTCAAAGGAAATCCAGGATTTGTTCGGCCGGCCAAAATGAAGATCCCAAATCATAAAAATAATCCTGATAAGTATTGTGACTACCACTAAGATAAATGGCACAATACTGATGAGTGCTACCACCTCAAGAAGATAATCGAGCGAATGATCAAAGAAGGTGAACTGAATCAGTTCGTCCGAGATTTGAGGGACAGACTGGGGCCGAAGGACAATCAGGAAGAAACTGAAGCTGAAGAGCCTGAAAGAAGAGATAGGATCAGGGGCAAAGTAAAGACAATTTCGGGGGGCAATGTATTGGATCACGACAGAAAGACAGCAAAGAAAAATTATGTCAAGAAAGTGTACAATTTGTACCAATTCAACCCGACGAAGCCTCGCATGCCAATGACATTCAGTATTGAAGATTACGAAGATGTCATTCATCCGCACGAAGAACCTCTCATTATCAATCCTCTCACCGGGAAAAACAAAATCAGGAAAGTGCTGGTTGACACTGGTAGTTCAGCCAACATCTTGATCCACAAGATATACTGTAAGATGAATCTAGATGGAGAGCAACTAGAACCTTATGATGAAGCTCCAGTTTATGCCTTCAGTGGGCACCCAATCCAGTTCGAAGGTAAAATCACTCTCCCAGTTCTTCTTGGTAAACTTCCATGTACTGTTGAGAAGCGAGTGAAGTTCTATGTGGTTCGGATTGAAAGTCCATATAGTGCCATTATGGGGAGACCTTTCCTGTCTAACTTCGAAGCTGTGGAATCCATTCCCCACCTCAAACTGAAATTCCCAACGGAGAAGGGAGTAGAGGAAATGCGCGACAACCAGAAAACTGCCAAAATAATCATGTTGGAAGACTTGGAAAAAGGATCAGTTGTACGAAGGACCGAACAAAACCGGGAAAAGGAAAAGGGCTGAAGCTGAACCAAGTTGTAGTCGACAGGTCCTTAATATTGAACTGGAGAAGTTTGGGGCGGACCTTTCCAGTCCAATAGTCGAACCAGCCGTAGAAGTTGAAGAAGTCGAATTGTATACTGGTCATTCAGGTAAAATGGTGTGCATTGGGAGGAACTGAAGGAATTTACGGATGAGCGGAAGCGTGATATAAAAATTATTCCGTAAAAAACCATGTATCGCACATATAGAAAAACGTATAAATCAGAAAAATGGAGGAATCATAACCATAACTTGAAAATCAAAGCTTTATAATATGGTTGCTAGCAGTTGCTCCTCAGTGTATGAAGCACTCTACCGGTATCCACCAAGAATGATCCTCTTTGATAAAGCTTTTTATAAAACCAAGCTTTTATAAAAATGGAGTTTTGGGAGAGAGAGAGAGGGGGGAAGAAGATGGAGACTAGCTCTTGTTAGGATTTTCACAAAACCAAGTGTATCTTTAGAATGAGCCATCTCATTCTATTTATAGGGCTCTCCTAGGGTTTTTTCATAATATATCAATATATATATATATATATTAGCCCCACATTTTATCTTTATAAAATGCTTTAATAATAATTAAAACTATTTTATTCATTATTTCTTTTTCTAAACTATTTAGAAAATAATTTTCTCTCTCATTATTTCATCAAAGAAAATATTCTTTTAAGGTTCAATATTATGCCGGTATTAGAAATAAATAATAATAAACTTTTATTAATTATTTATATGAATACTAAAATTCACTAAATATAATTAACTGAATAATTATATTTATTCTACATCGCGAGTGATGCTTCTCAACATATCGCGACTATCCGGATAATATGAATTCACTGCTTAGAATACCAAGAACCTGTCACTGACTAGTTACCGTACAATGAATTCCTTCCACCCTTACAATATCCCGATTAAATACAAGGCATGGATCTCGTATCAGGCCTATCAAATTTAATCATATGATTTCTTATTCATAATGCAAAGTTCATATTAATGCAAATTAGAAACTCCTTTTCTAATTTCATACACTCTGGCCGAAGATTCCAAAACTCGCATACTAAGAATAACATAGGATATTCTCTTCCTAAACTGAAAGGGGTAGATCTTCTATTGACGTTAACTATATCTATACACAAATCCCTATGCCCATAATAGACCTATTGGATGTCCTTGAGACTAAGGACTAAACCAAAGCACAGTTCACTATATACAAGATAACTTTAACGATCTCAAGTCTAAGGACACTTGTACAACTATCACTCAGTGAATAACTATTGACACGTGAGTAATCTCCATTAGTTGTTCAACTTATCGAGTCATCTTCAGTGAACTTATTCCCTAATAAACACCTACATACTAGCTATAGTGTCACCACACAAATGCCTATGAGAACAGACATCCTCCTGAAGGGAGCAAGCATAGTATGTACCAATCTTTGCGGATCCACTAACATCCGATTAGTTATCATATGATCAGGAACTGTTTAAGTCTAGAGTTATCATCTTCTAGATCTCACTATTATATTCTCATTATAATTCTAGAAGCTTTACTCTAAACTATGGAGCATCTTATTTAAAACACTTTAAATAGATAAAACCCATAATAAAACCAAAACAAGTCTTTTATTAATTTCAATGAAATCAAATAGGAATATAAGAAAGTTCTTCCTAACTCATCATACATGATTGGATTTAGGACAAACACTTTCAATCTCCCAGTTGAACTAAAGACAATCACCCTGGTATCTACTACCCATCTTCTCTTTATGACGATCAAAGTGAATCTGAGACAATGACTTTGTGAGTGGGTCTGCTACGTTGTTATGTGTGTCAACTCTCTCAATCTTGACATCTCCTCTTTCAATGATTTACCTAATCAAATGAAAGCGTCGCAAAACATGTTTGGAATTTTTATGAGACCTAGGTTCCTTGGCTTGTGCTATTGCTGCGTTGTTATCACAATACAACACAATAGGCTCCTCAATGCTAGGAACAACTACCAACTCAGAAACAAATTTTCTCATCCAAACGGCTTCTTTTACAGCCTCACTTGCAGCTATATATTCTGCTTTCGCTGTGGAGTCAGCCGTTGTAGACTGTTTGGAACTCTTCCAACTAATCGCACCACCATTCAGAGTAAACACGTACCCTGACATGGATTTTCTATTATCACTTTCTGATTGAAAACTAGAGTCAGTATAACCCTCAATTTTTAACTCAGATCCACCACCAAAAACAAGAAAAATATCCTTAGTCATTCGCAAGTACTTAAGGATGTTCTTCACTACTTTCCAGTGGTCTTCACCTGGATTGGACTGATATCTGCTCGTCACACTAATTGAATAAGCAACATCAGGCCTAGTACATAACATCACGTACATGATAAATCCTATTACTGAAGCATAAGGAATCTTACTCATACGCTCTCTTTCCTCAGGTGTCTTAGGAGACATCTTTTCGGAAAGGGATACTCCATGGCTCATCGATATGAGACCTCTTTTGGAGTTTTCCATGCTAAACCTTTTAAGCACTTTCTGGATGTATGTACCCTGGGTAAGACCTATCATTCTTCTAGATCTATCTCTATAGATCTTCATACCGAGAATATAGGATGCTTCTCCCAAGTCCTTCATAGTGAAGTTCTTCGATAGCGATACTTTGAGTGATTGCAGCATCGATATATCATTTCCTATAAGAAGTATGTCATCCACATACAATACAAGAAATGTTACCGCACTCCCACTAACCTTCTTGTAGGCACATGGTTCATCTATGTTTTTGATGAAACCAAACTCTTTGATTGTCTCATTAAAATGGATGTTCCATCTACGAGAAGCTTGCTTTAAACCATATATGGTTCGTAGCAGCTTACACACTAGGTGTTCATTTCCCTTGGAAAGAAAACCCTCTGGCTGTGTCATATACACTTCCTCTTCAAGTTTCCCATTGAGGAAGGCCGTTTTCACGTCCATTTGCCAGATCTCATAGTTGTAGTAAGCAGCAATCACAAGCAAAATCTGAATTGATTTTAACAGGGCTACATGCGAAAAAGTTTCATCAAAGTCAATCCCTTGCCTTTGTCTGAATCCTTTTGCACTCAATAGGCTTCATACCCTCAGGTGCTTCAACCAAAGTCCATACTTGGTTGGTATACATAGATTCCATTTCGGATTTCATGGCACTTTGCCATTTCTCTGAGTCAACACTACTCATAGCCTCATTATAGGTCATAGGGTCGTCATCATCAATGATTTACAAATCATTGTCATTCTCAATGATAAGGCCATAATATCTCTCAGGTTGGCGAGACACTCTCCCTGACCTACGAATGGGCTGTTCCACAGAAGGTTGTTCAGTCTGAACAGGTGTTTCCACTTGAACCGTAGTAGGCGCTTCTTGAACTTCATCAAGTTCAATTTTGCTCCCACTATTTCCTTCAAGGATAAACTGCTTTTCCAAGAAGGTAGCATGTCTGGAGATAAACACCCTATGATCGGTGTAAAAGTAATACCCTAAAGTCTCTTTAGGATATCCCATAAAACTATATTTTACGGATCGAGATTCCAGCTTATTAGGGTCAACTTTCTTGACATAAGCTAGACATCCCCAAATCTTAACGTGTTTATGACTTGGTTTCCTTTCTTTCCATATCTCATATGGAGTTTGAGGAACATATTTGGAAGGCACCTTATTCAGTAAATATGCTGAGGTTTCCAATGCATAACCCCACAGGAATTCTGGAAGATCCGCATAGCTCATCATGGACAGAACCATGTCTAATAAAGTTCGATTTCTCCTTTCAGATACCCCATTCAACTGTGGAGTATATGGAGGAGTCCACTGAGAGACTATACCATTTTCTTTGAGATAATCTATAAAATCTCCATTCAAGTATTCACCACCTCGATCTGATCGAAGAGTTATAATACTATGTTTGGTTTGTTTCTCCACTTCATGCTCATATTCTTTGAACTTTTCAAAGGCTTCAGACTTGTGTTTCATCAAGTACACATATCCGAATCTAAATCGATCATTTATGAAAGTAATGAAGTATGAAAATCCACCTATGGCTTGCGTAGATATTGGTCCACATACATCTGTGTGTACCAATCCTAGCAAATCTGCAGCCCTCTCTCCATGTCCACTAAATGGAGATTTGATCATTTTGCCCAATAGACAAGACTTGCATGTAGGATATCATTCAAAATCAAAGGGGTCAAGTAACCCTTCCTTATGCAATGTCCGCAGTCTATATTCACTAATATGACCGAGTCTGCAGTGCCACAAAAAAGTGAGATTTTCATCATCCCGTTTTCTTTTATTAGTATGTTCAATTTGTAGTAAATTATGCTCTACATCACATACATACAAACCATTATTTAAAATACCACTTCCATAAAGAACGTTATCTCTAAGAATTGAACATTTATTATTCTGAATAACAAATGAAAATCCAGCCAAGTCTAACATGGGAATATAAATAATATTACTCACAATCGAGGGAACAAAATAACAATTATTTAAAATAATAGTCTTGCCCGTAGGCATATGTAAATGAAATGATCCTACTGTTTCAGCAGCAACTCTTGCTCCATTTCCCATCCGTAGAATCACCTCCTCTTCCTCAAGAGTCCTACTTCTCCTTAGTCCCTGCAACGAATTGCAAATGTGAGAACCACAGGCGGTATCTAATACCCACGTAGAAATCTGATTTAATGACATATTCACTTCAATTATGAACATACCTAAAACAGAAATGGTAGTCTCACTACCCTTCTTCTTCTTCAATTTTGCAAGGTAAACCTTGCAATTCCTTTTCCAGTGCCCCACCTTATTACAGTGGAAGCAAACAGCTTTGCTCTTGGGGTCTTCAGCTTTTGGTGGAACCGGCTTTTTCTCATCTACTTTCTTCTTCATGGAAGGGTTCTTCTTCCTTTTCTTAAGATTGGAACCTTCACCAATTAGAAGAACAGAGCTCTTCTTAGAGGGAAAATTCGATTCCGCAGTCTTCAACATGTTGTGGAGTTCATCCAGGCTGACATCCAGCTTATTCATGTGAAAGTTCACAACAAACTGCGAAAATGAACCCGAAAGTGATTGCAAGACCAAGTCTTGAGTCAGTTCCCCATCCATGTTAAAACCAAGTTGTCCAAGACGTTCAATCAGATTGATCATCTTAAGTACATGGTTATTCACAGATGATCCCTCAGACATCCTACAACCGAACAGCTCATTCGATATCTCATATCGAGCTGTCCTCCCTGCCACATCATACAACTCTTGTTGATGCGTAAGGATAGTGTAAGCATCCATATGATCATGTTGCTTCTGTAGCTCAATGTTCATGGAAGCTAGCATGATACATTGAGCAACATTTGCATCATCTATCCATTTACGATACACAATATGTTCATCATTATGTACATCGTCAGCAGGTTCAGCAGGCTTTGGTGAGTCAAGCACATATTCCAGCTTTTCAACCCTGAGAACAATTCTCAAGTTTCGAAGCCAGTCAGCAAAATTAGGACCAGTCAACTTGTGATCATCTAGTAAGCTCCGGAGTGATAGTGCAGAAGACATAACGTATATAGTAAATCTGTAAATGATGAACACATAACAACACTTAGCAAATATTCAATTTCATTTCAAAACACTATATGAATCGGGTCTTTATTCATAAGTGGTTCCCACTAGTTTATCTAATTTATATAACCCCCTTAAGTGAAAATTTAAGCATTCATAATGCTAGTGGGAATAGGGATCCTACATTCCATCACACAACCTCGGCTGTAGCACGAAACGTCATGTGATATTCAATAGGCAGACAACTCTTGTCAATTACATCTTATGTTATTCCCTAATAAAACTTTAGCCTCTTGAATAATTGAGTCACGGCTGTAGCACGACAGACTCAAAATTTTAAGTCAAGTCTAACCCAACATTTCGTACAATTGAATCAGTCTCCAACGGCCCACGGCTGCAGCACGTAACGACATTTAGATTCTAATTTAATGTACACATCTCTATGTTATAGACAAGCATTTCTTATTTCGAAATCAAAGCCCTCAGCTGTAGCACGAAATGACAATGATTTAAAAATAAGAACTACTTTCTACCATGTTGGAAGGCTATGACCGACACAAGCTCGTTGTGTCATTGGCCAATTACTACTTGATATTATTTAATTTTAGAGGGATTATATTATGTTACAATCATAATCATATTATAAAGAGATTCTTCCTTTTAAATTAAATATTTCAAATCAATAATCGATAATCAGATGATTCACAGATCGGGGGGAGCATTGTCAAGAGACGTCACTTAATACCCCTTTCTTACAGATTGAAATCTGCTTTTGACAGAATCATCCTTTCTTTCAAAATTGAAAATTCATATTTAATTAAATGTTTCATAAACACAAGAATCTCATGATTGTATTCATAATATTATTGTTAACGCAAGAAACGATTCATATTCTAGATTTTCTAGAGCGCACCTTATTTTGATTTAAGTTCACCTAAATCTATCATCGCATGGTAAACATAGGCATATATCTCATATATAAAAATAAATAACAAGTAAGCATGCAAGTAATATCATGTCACACATTGATATAATGATGTATGGATTTATTATAGCATTTAAAAGCAATTAAAACAATTAAAACAAGCTTTAAAACACTTACGGGAATATAAATAGTTCAAAACTTTTATATAAAAAATATTTGACCACTCCATTAGATCCGTCTCGGAAAAACGAATATAACGATATATTGCACGCCCAAAACGGAGTTACGAGAGTCCCAAAAAATTAAATTTAATGTGGACAGACGGGCTATAACGCATTATAAGAACGCGTTACAAGGGCTGTAACGAATTCCGGTAATGCGTTACAACACTGTTAAGCCATTAATGTGTGTAACGCATTCCGTGAATGTGCAACAGGGTGTAACGCATTCCCGGAATTCGCGACACCCCCCCCCACGAGTGCGCCTCACGCGCACATGCCGACCATTGCTTGCAGTTCAGTTTTTTTTTCTTTTCTTCCCTGCCGTTGCCAGTTCACCTTTCTGCCGTTTCAAAAAAAAAGGGGTAACCCCTTTCCTTTACTCCCTCACTTAATAACTTTTATTAATATGTTATTATTTTAATTTTACTATTAATAAATTAATTAACATTTAATTAATAAATTAATAAAAATCAAAATAATATAATTTCTTAAATCAAGCAGTAGCAGAAAATTATCAGATCAGCCAGGGTCCTTGTGCAAATTTTAATCATATTTTTATTCACATGCATAATTATTTCATGAATTTTAGTTAAAACAATTTTTAAAAATTCATAACAAATAATCTATACATCACAAAATAATGAAAAAATACCTAGATGATCTACAACACTTGTAGAACCCAGATAAGTAGTCAAGATCTTATGCAAAAATTATTTCGAATTAATTTATAATTAAATCTAAATAAACATGCAAAAATCATAATAAATCCATTCATGCATATAAAAATCTGAAATTTTTTATATGAATCTCTATATGCAGAACCTAGCTCTGATGCCATTGAAGGAATTTACGGATGAGCGAAAGCGTGATATAACAATTGATCCGTAAAAAATCATGTATCGCACATATAGAAAAATGTATAAATTAGAAAAATTAAGGAATCTTAACCATACCTTGAAAACCGAAGCTTTATAATATGGTTGCTAGCAGTTGCTCCTTAGTGTATGAAGTACTCTACCGGTATCCACCAAGAATGATCCTCTTTGATAAAGCTTTTTATAGAACCAAGCTTTTATAAAAATGGAGATTTGGGGGAGAGAGAGAGAGAGGAAGAAGATGGAGGCTAGATCTTCTTAGGTTTTTCACAAAACCAAGTGTATCTTTAGAATGAGCCATCTCATTCTATTTATAGGGCTCTCTTAGGGTTTTTCTTAATATATCAATATATATATATTAGCCCCACATTTTATCTTTATAAAATACTTTAATAATAATTAAAACTATTTTAATCATTATTTCTTTTTCTAAACTATTTAGAAAATAATTCTCTCTCTCATTATTTCATCAAAGAAAATATTCTTTATTGGTGTGACCCTGTAGGTTCAATATTATGCCGGTATTAGAAATAAATAATAATAAACTTTTATTAATTATTTATATGAATACTAAAATTTACTAAATATAATTAACTGATTAATTATATTTATTCTACATCGCGAGTGATGCTTCTTAACATATCGCGACTATCCGGATAATATGAATTCACTGCTTAGAATACTAAGAACCTGTCAGTGACTAGTTACCGTACAATGAATTCCTTCTACTTTTACAATATCCTGATTAAATACAAGGCATGGATCTCGTGTCAGGCCTATCAAATTTAATCATATGATTTCTTATTCATAATGCAAAGTTCATATTAATGCAAATTAGAAACTCCTTTTCTAATTTCATACACTCTGGCCAGAGACTCCAGAACTCGCATACTAAGAATAACATAGGATATTCTCTTCCTATACTGGAAGGGGTAGATCCTCTATTGACGTTAACTATCTCTATACACAAATTCCTATGCCTAGAATAGACCTATTGGATGTCCTTGAGACTAAGGACTAAACCAAAGTACAGTTCATTATATACAAGATAACTTTAACGATCTCAAGTCTAAGGACACTTGTACAACTATCACTCAGTGAATAACTATTGACACGTGAGTAATCTCCATTAGTTATTCAACTTATCGAGTCATGTCCAGTGAACTTATTCCCTAATAAGCACCTACATACTAGCTATAGTATCACCACACAAATGCCTATGAGAACAGACATCCTCCTGAAGGGAGCAAGCATAGTATGTACCAATCTTTGCGGATCCACTAACATCCGATTAGTTATCCTATGATCAGGAACTGTTTAAGTCTAGAGTTATCATCTTCTAGATCTCACTATTATAATCTTATTATAATTCTAGAAGCTTTACTCTAAACTATGGAGCATCTTATTTAAAACACTTTAAATAGATAAAGCCCATAATAAAACCAAAACAAGTCTTTTATTAATTTCAATGAAATCAAATAGGAATACAAGAAAGTTCTTCCTTACTCATCATACATGATTGGATTTAGGACAAACACTTTCAGGAACATGGAGAAAGATATAAAAGAAAAGGTCATTGCAGTCATCCGGAAATACCATGATGTCTTTACTTGGGGCCTAGAGGACATGCCTGGGTTGGATCCCAAGATGGCTAAGCACTGCCTTAATGTACAGCCCAAGGCCAAACCATTCAGGCAGTAGAAAAGAACTTTTGTAGCCGAACGACAGAAAGTTATTGAAGCTGCTTGAAGCCATGTTTATAGAATAAATTGAGTATCCTGACTGACTGGCTAATATGGTGGTGGTCTATAAGTCCAATGGGAAGTGGAGAATGTGCGTGAATTAGTTAGATCTCAATTAGGCTTGTCCGAAGGACCACTACCATCTCCCCAGCATCGACCAATTAATAGATGCCACGGCCGGATACTAGGAACTTAGTTTTCTTGATGCATTTTTTGGATATCATCAAATTGCTATAAATAGTAAAGATATACCAAAGATATCATTCATAATGCCGAAGGGAACCTATGCATATATCAAAATGCCATTCAGACTTAAGAACATTGGAGCCACATTTCAGAGAATGATCAACAAAGTGTTCAAGGAGCAGATTGGCCAAAATATGGAAACCTATATGGATGATATGATTGTAAAGTCCTTGTTCAGAGATCATGGCGAAGATCTGATAGAGTGCTTCGAGATACTCCAAAAGAATAACATGAAAATTAATCTGAACCAATGTACGTTCACAGTGGCAAGTGGGAAATTTCTGGGTTACATGGTCAGTGCCCGAGGGATAGAGGCGAATCCAGAGAAAATCTAGGTTGTCATCGATATGGAAGCTCCGAAGTATGTATGAGACATTCAAAAGCTGAGAGGGTGATTGGCAGCCCTTCGGAGATTTATTTCAAGGTCGGGGGAGAAAGCACTACCCTTATTCGCAGTGCTCAAGGGGTCCAAGAATTTTGAGTAAGGGCCCGAATGCCGAAAAACATTTGAAAAAATAAAAGAATATCTCACCAAGGCCCCACTCTTAATGAGACTTGATCCAAAGGAAACCCTTCAGCTTTATTTGGCCATATCCGACCGAACTCTTGGAGTTGTTCTGGATAATAATCATGAAGGAAATCATCATCCTGTCTTCTATGTCTCCCACGTGCTGAAAGATTTAGAAACCAAATACCCTAATGATGAGAAGTTCACATATGGGCTGGTCATGGCCTCCCAAAAATTGTGACGTTACTTCCAAGGTTGAAGGGTGCAAATAGTCAACGATACACAGCTGAAAGAAATTTTGACAAGGTCGGAGGCTTCGGGTGTTGGATTTTTAACGCAACGGGGGCATGGCAAAACACTTTTTACACATACAAAATCCAAATAAAAGCATACAGATCATGAATAAAAATTCGAGGGATCGAATCTAACCTTTTAAAATAATTCGGAGACAACGATCAGAGATCCTTAGCAGTTGCTCCTCAAGTGTGAAGCACTCCACCGGTATCCACCAAGAAAACGATGTTAAGGAGGAGGAAGGAGGTGGAGAGAATTGGGTTTTCCAAACTTTTTGGGTTTTCGGGTTCGATGGGGTTAGAATAAAATTAGGGTCTATAATAGTGTATTTATAGGCAAAATTTTCAGTTGAAATTTTCCCATAAATATTATTATTATTATCCCATTTATTATTCTCATTAATAATTAAAACACCTTTTAATTACTAATCCTTTTTCTAAACACTTTAGAAATAATTCTCTCTCTTGATTTAATTTCCAAAAAATAAACTCTTAATTAATAATATTAAGAACTTTTCTTAATTAATTTATAATCAATTAAATCTCATTTAATCAATTATTAAATTTGCCAATTAATTATTTATTTCACAAATAAATAATTATTAGCCATTATTAATTAATTCCTCCACCATTAAATCATTCTCTTTTTATGGTGTGACCCTGTAGGTTCAATATTAAGCCGGTAGTAGAAATAAATAATAATAAAACTATTTTATCATTATTTATATAAATTCTCTAATTTATTAAATATGATTAATTAATTAATCACATTTATTCTACATCGTGAGGGATACTTCTCAGCATATCGCGACTATCCGGATAATATGAATTCACTGCTTAGAATACCAAGAACCTATTCAGTGAATAGTTACCGTACAATAAACTTCTTCTACCCTACAATGTTCCGATTAAATACAAGGCATGGATCTCGTGTCAAGCCTATCTAATTCAATCACTTTGCTTACCATTTACTATGCGTAGTTCTATGCAAATTAGAAACTCCTTTCTAATTTCATTTACTCTGGCAAGAGATTCCTGAACTAGCATAAGTGGATCAGCCTTGAACATTCGCTTCCTTCACTGGAAGGGGTAGATCCTTTATTGATCATACACTATCTTCGTGTACAAATTCCTATACCCAGAAGAGCCCTAATAATTGTCCCTGGAGACTAAGAAATAAACCAAAGCATAGTTCAGTGTACACAAGATGACTATGATGACCTCAAGTCTAAGGATACTTGTACAACTATCACTATGTGAACAACTGCTGACACATGAGTGAACTCCATCAGTTGTTCAGCTGTGCGAGTCATGTTCAGTGAACTTATTCTATAATAAGCACCTACATACTAGCTATAGTGTCACCACACAAATGTCTATGAGAACAGACATCCTTCATAATGAAGCAAGCATAGTATGTACCGATCTTTGCGGATTATTAATTACCAGTTAGTAATCCTACGACTAGGAACTATTTAAGTTTAGAGTTATCATCTTTTTAGGTCTCACTATTATGATCTCATCATAATCCATAAAAAGCTTTACTCTAAACTATGGTATATCTTATTTAAACACTTAAATAGATAAAGCCCGTAATAAAAACAAAATAAGTCTTTTATTAATATCAATGAAATCAAAACAGATTATATAAAAGTTATTCCTAAATCCTAATACATGATTGGACTTAGGACATATTCCTTTCAATCTCCCACTTGTACTAAAGCCAATCGCTCTGGTATGTAATACCCTTCTTGTCTTCATGACGATCAAAGTGACTTTCATAAAGTAGCTTTGTGAGTGGGTCTGCTATGTTGTTATGTGTGTCAACTCTAATTCAATACAATACAAGAAATGTTACCGCGCTCCCACTAACCCTTTTGTAGACGCATGGTTCATCTTCGTTTTTGATAAAATCAAACTTTTTGATTGTCTCATCAAAACGGATATTCCATCTATCGAGAAGCTTGCTTTAAACCACATATGGTTCGCAGTAGCTTACACACTAGGATTTCATTTCCCTTGGAAAGAAAACCATCTGGCTATATGCCAGATCTCATAGTCGTAGTAAGCAGCAATCGCAAGCAAAATCCGAACTGATTTTAACAAGGCTACAGGTAAAAGGTTTCATCAAAGTCAATCCACTGCCTTTGTTTGAATCCTTTTGCCACAAGCCTGGCCTTATAGGTCTCCACCTGGCCATCTGCTACAATCTATCTTTTGTATCCCGTATACATAGATTTCATTCCGGATTTCATGACACTATGCCATTTCTCTGAGTCAACACTACTCATAGCCTCATTATAGGTCACAGGGTCGTCATCATCAATGATCGATAACTCATTGTCATTCTCAATGACAAGGCCATATTTCCTCTCAGGTTGGCGAGACACTCTCCCTGATCTATGAATGGGCTGTTCCACAAAAGGTTGATCAGTCAGAACAGGTGTTTCCATTCGATCTGTAGTAGTTTGTGCTTCTTGAACTTCATCAAGTTCAATTTTGCTCCCACTGTTTCCTTCAAGGATAAACTCCTTTTCCAAGAAAGTAGCATGTCTGGAGACAAACACCCGATGATCGGTGCAAGAGTAATACCCTAAAGTCTCTTTAGGATATCCCACAAAACTACATTTTACGGATCGATATTCCATCTTATCTGGGTCAACTTTCTTGACATAAGCTGGACATCCCCAAATCTTAACGTGTTTAAGACTCGGTTTCCTTTCTTTCCATATCTCATACGAAGTTTGAGGAACAGATTTTGGAAGGCACCTTATTCAGTAAATATGTTGAGGTTTCCAATGCATAACCCCATAGGAATACTGGAAGATTCTCATAGCTCATCATGGACCGAACTATGTCTAACAAAGTTCGATTTCTCCTTTCAGATACCAATCTGGAGGAGTCCAGTGGGAGACTATACCATTTACTTAGAGATAATCTTAAAACACTCCATTAAAGTATTCACCACCTCGATCTGATCGAAGAGTTATAATACTATGTTTGGTTGTTTCTCCACTTCATACTTATACTCTTTGAACTTTTCAAAGGCCTCAGACTTGTGTTTCATCAAGCACATATCTGAATCCAGATCTATCATCTATGAAAGTAATGAAGTATGAAAATCCACCCATGGCTTGCGTAGACATTGGTCCACATACAACTGTGTGTACCATTCCTAGCAAATTTGCAGCCCTCTCTCCATGTCTACTAAATGGAGACTGCAGTGCCACTATAAAGTGAGATTTTCATCATCCCTTTTCTTTTATTAGTTTGTTCAATCTGAAGTAAATTATGTCACATATATTCAGACCATTATTTAAAGCACCACGTCCATAAAGAATATTATCTCTAAGAATAGAACATTCATTATTCTCAATAATAAATGAAAATCCAGCCAAGTCTAACATAGGAATAATAATCCTCACAATCGAGGGAACAAAATAACACTTATTTAAAACAATAGTCTTGCCCGTAGGCATATGTAAATCAAATGATTCTACATCTTCAGCAGCAATTCTTGCTCCATTTCCCATCAGTAGAATCACCTCCTCTTCCTCAAGAGTCCTACTTCTCCTTGGTCCCTGCAACAAATTGCAGATTTGAGAACCACAGGCGGTATCTAATACCCAAGTAGAAATTTGATTTAATGACATATTCACTTCTATCATGAACATACCTGAATCAGAAGCGGTAGTCTCACTACCCTTCTTCTTCAATTCTGCAAGGTAAACCTTGCAGTTCCTCTTCCAGTGCCCCACCTTGTTACAGTGAAAGCAAACAACTTTGCTCTTGGGGTCTTCAGCTTTTAGTGGAACCGGCGTTTTCTCACCCACTTTCTTCTTCTTGGAAGAGTTCCTCTTCCTTTTCTTAGGATTGGAACCTTCATCAATTAGAAGAACAGAACTCTTCTTAGGGGGAAAATTCGATTCCGCAGTCTTCAACATGTTGTGGAGTTCAGGCAGGCTGACATCCAACTTATTCATGTGAAAGTTCACAACAAACTGCGAGAACGAACTCGGAAGCGATTGCAAGACCAAGTCTTGGCTCAGCTCCCCATCCATGGCAAAACCAAGTTGTCCAAGACGTTCAATCAAATTGATCATCTTAAGTACATGGTCATTCACAAATGATCCCTCAGACATCCTACAACCGAACAGCTCCTTCGATATCTCATATCGAGCTGTCCTCCCTGCCACATCATACAACTCTTGTAGATGCACGAGGATAGTGTGAGCATCCATATGCTCATGTTGCTTCTGTAGCTCAATGTTCATGGAAGCTAGCATGATGCATTGAGCAACATTTGCATCATCTAACCACTTACGATACACAACATATTCATCATTATGTGCATCACTAGCAGGTTCAGTAGGCTTAGGTGAGTCAATCACGTATTCCAGCTTCTCAATCCTGAGAACAATTCTCAAGTTTCGAAGCCAGTCAGCATAATTAGGACCAGTAAATTTATGAGCATCTAGTATGCTCCTGAGTGATAGTGCAGAAGACATAATGTATATTATAAATCTGTAAATGATAAACACATAACAACACTTAGCAAATATTCGATTTCATTTTAAAACACTACATGAATCGGGTCTTTATTCATAAGTGGCTTCCACTAGTTTATCTAATTTATTCAACCCCCTACGTGAAAAATTAAGCATTCATAATGCTAGTGGGAATAGGGATCCTACATTCCATTACACAACCCCGGCTGTGGCACGAAACACCATGTAATGTTCAATAGGCAGACAACTCTTGTCAATTACATCTAATGTTATTCCCTAATCAAACTTTAGCCTCTTGAATAATTGAGTCATGGCTGTGGCACGACAAACTCAATATTCTAAGTCAAGTCTAACCCAACATTCCGTACAATTGAATCAGTCCCCAAAGGCCCACGGCTGTGGCACGTAACGACCTTTAGATTCTTATTCAATATACACATCTCTATGTAATAGACAAGTATTTCTTATTTCAAAATCAAAGCCCTCGGCTGTGGCACGAAACGACAATGATTCAAAAATAAGAACTACTTTCTACCATGTTGGAAGGCTATGACCGACACAAGCCCATTGTGTCATTGGCCAATTACTACTTGATATTATTTAATTTTAGAGGGATTATATTATGTTACAATCATAATCATATTATAAAGAGATTCTTCCTTTTAAATTAAATATTTCAAATCAATAATCAATAATCAGATGATTCCCAGATCGGGTGGAGCATTGTCAAGAGGCGTCATTTAATAACCCTTTCTTAAAGATAGAAATATGTTGTTGACAAAATCATCCTTTCTCTCATATCGAAAATTCATATTCAATTACGTGTTTCATAAACAATAATCTCATGATTGTATTCATAATATTGTTATTAAGGTTATGAAACAATTTCACTATACTAGGTTGTCTAACAAACGCCTTATGTTCATATAAGTTCACCTAAATCTATCATCGCATGATAAACTAAGCATATATCACATATATAAACATAAATAAACATCAAGGTAGGCATGTTACATCATCTAGCACATTGGCCTAAGCAATATACATCTCTATGTATCACATGAAGCATTTAAAAGCAACTCAAACGATCAAAAACAGCTTTAAAACACTTTATGGAATATAAACAGTTCAAAACTTTTATATAAACTAAAATTGATCACTCCATTAGATCCGTCTCGAAAAAATGAATCCAACGGTATATTGCACGCATAAAACGGAGTTACGAAACTCCTAGAAAATCAATTTTAAAATCAACAAACGGGCTGTAACGCATTACAGGAACGCGTTACAGGACCTGTAACGCATTCCCGTGATGCGTTACACCCCTTTTAAGCCAATAAAGGGTGTAACGCATTCTACAAATGCGCAATAGGCCTTCCCTCGCGCGTGCACCACACACGCCCGCCATCTGCCGCCTGACAGCTTCTCTGTCTTCAATTTCCGTGCCTGTCTGTCACCTGTACCTTTGTCTTTGTCCATGCCATCAACAAATAACAACAGACATCCTTTGCAGACGTACAGATATATACAAACATATATATATATATATACTATATATACATATATTTACTTATTTAATTACGAATTTTAATTACAAGAACTTCAAAAATTCATAATAAATAATCTATACATCATAAAATTATGAAAAAAATACCCAGACGATCTACAACACTTGTAGAACCCAGATCAACATTCAAAATTATTCTGAGAAACGATTTCTCATCAGACAAAATTAATCCATGATATAACTTGTAAAAATCATAATTAATTCATACAAGCACATAAAATTCTGAAATTTTTACCACAGATCAATATGCATACAACCTATGCTCTAATACCATTGTTGGATTTTTAACGCAGCGGAGGCATGGAAAAACACTTTTTACACATACAAAATCCAAATAAAAGCATACAGATCATGAATAAAAATTCGAGGGATCGAATCTAACCTTTTAAAATAATTCAGAGACAACGATCAGAGATCATTAGTAGTTGCTCCTCAAGTGTGAAACACTCCACCGGTATCCACCAAGAAAACGATGTTAAGGAGGAGGAAGGAGGTGGAGAGAATTGGGTTTTCCAAACTTTTTGGGTTTTCGGGTTCGATGGGGTTAGAATAAAATTAGGGTCTATAATAGTGTATTTATAGGCAAAATTTTCAGCTGAAATTTTCCCATAAATATTATTATTATTATCCCATTTATTATTCTCATTAATAATTAAAATACCTTTTAATTACTAATCCTTTTTCTAAACACTTTAGAAATAATTCTCTCTCTTGATTTAATTTCCAAAAAATAAACTCTTAATTAAAAATATTAATAACTTTTCTTAATTAATTTATAATCAATTAAATCTCATTTAATCAATTATTAAATTTGCCAATTAATTATTTATTTCATAAATAAATAATTATTAGCCATTATTAATTAATTCCTCCACCATTAAATCATTCTCTTTTTATGGTGTGACCCTGTAGGTTCAATATTAAGCCGGTAGTAGAAATAAATAATAATAAAACTATTTTATCATTATTTATATAAATTCTCTAATTTATTAAATATGATTAATTAATTAATCACATTTATTCTACATCGTGAGGGATACTTCTCAGCATATCGCGACTATCCGGATAATATGAATTCACTGCTTAGAATACCAAGAACCTATTCAGTGAATAATTACCGTACAATAAACTCCTTCAACCCTACAATGTTCCGATTAAATACAAGGCATGGATCTCGTGTCAAGCCTATCTAATTTAATTACTTTGCTTACCATTTACTATGCGTAGTTCTATGCAAATTAGAAACTCCTTTCTAATTTCATTTACTCTGGCCAGAGATTCTTGAACTAGCATAAGTGGATCAGCCTTGAACATTCGCTTCCTTCACTGGAAGGGGTAGATCCTTTATTGATCATACACTATCTTCGTGTACAAATTCCTATACCCAGAAGAGCCCTAATAATTGTCCCTGGAGACTAAGAACTAAACCAAAGCATAGTTCAGTGTACACAAGATGACTATGATGACCTCAAGTCTAAGGATACTTGTACAACTATCACTATGTGAACAACTGCTGACACGTGAGTGAACTCCATCAGTTGTTCAACTGTGCGAGACATGTTCAGTGAACTTATTCTATAATAAGTACCTACATACAAGCTATAGTGTCATCACACAAATGTCTATGAGAACAGACATCCTTCATAATGAAGCAAGCATAGTATGTACCGATCTTTGCGGATTATTAATTACCAGTTAGTAATCCTACGACCAGGAACTATTTAAGTTTAGAGTTATCATCTTTTTAGGTCTCACTATTATGATCTCATCATAATCCATAAAAAGCTTTACTCTAAACTATGGTATATCTTATTTAAACACTTAAATAGGTAAAGTCCGTAATAAAAACAAAACAAGTCTTTTATTAATATCAATGAAATCAAAACAGATTACATAAAAGTTATTCCTAAATCCTAATACATGATTGGACTTAGGACATATTCCTTTCATCGGGAAGGGTCGTAGTTTGGTCTATCGAGCTTTGTGAATATGACCTTGAGTATGTCTCTTGAATGAAAATAAAAGCCCAAGAGCTGGAAGAATTTATGGTCGAATGCACCTTTTCAGGGCCGAAGGACCTTACACCTGAGCAACAACTCATTCAGACTCTTGGAAAATGGAAATTTTTTTATGGATGGTTCCGTCGCTGGGAAGTAGTGTAGAGCCGGACTAATCCTTTCCAGTCCTAATGGGTTTGAAATCTGTCAAGCCATTCGGTTCAGCTTTCCACTCACCAACAATGAGGCAGAATATGAGGCTCTTTTATCCGGAATGAAAATAGCCAGAAGCCTTGAGGCGAAGCACTTAAGGGTATTCAGTGACTCCATAATGATGGTCAAACACTTCTCAGGGGAGTATGAGCAAATGGATCCCCGAACGAAAGCTTACACTACGAAGGTACGAGAAACTTCCCTAACTTTTGAAACTTTTGAATTAAGTCAAATAGGAAGAGAGAATAACAATCAGGCAGATTCCCTCTCCAGGCTAGTTTCGGCCGAAACATAGAGTTTAATTGGCTCTATTTATGTAACAGAAGCCAAGACACCTTCAATCGAAAGAAAATATTTCTTAAAAATACACCAAGGGGCAAGCTGGATGACCCCCATTCAGAATTATTTGAAGAAGGGAATCCTCCCCTCGACCTAAGGGAAGCTCTAAAATTTAAATATAGAGCAACAAGTTACACCATTGTCAATGGAAAACTATATCGCTGATCCACCACTCAGCCCCTATTAAGGTGTTTGAATTCTGAAGAACAACAACAGGTTTTAGAAGCAGTACACGAGGGCATTTGCAGAGAACATCTGGTCGACCGGTCTTTAGCCCCCAAGATCCTTTGACAAGGATTTTTTTGGCCGACTTTGTGAGCAGATGTGAGCGAATATTCTAGGAAGTGCAAAAAGTACCAATTGTTTGCGACAGTCCTAAAGCAGTCTCCAGAAAAAATGGCTTCGGTTCTTAGCCCCATAACGTTTTGCAATGTGGGTCGTACACATTGTGGGAATTCTACCTACTAGCACAAAGCAGGAAAAGTATTGCATCATTGCCATCGACTATATGATAAAGTGTGTATCAGGCATAACCGAATAAGCAGCAAAAAAGTTCTTCCTCGAAAAAACCATTTTGAGGTTCGGAATCCCTAAGGTATGTGTCTGTGGAAACGGTACGCAATTGTGGGAAAGAAGTTTAGGAAATTCCTCCATCACTTCGCGGTTCAACAGAAGTTTAGTTCGGTCGCTCATTCCCAAGACAAAGGAGCAGTCGAAGCAGCCAATAAGATAATTTTCCAAGGTATTAATAAGAGATTGGGCGAAGCCAAAGGAAGATGGGCAGAAGAGTTACCTTGGGTCTTATGGGCTTACCGAACGGCCCCTAGGTCTTCTACAGGGGAAACCCCCTTCAGGATGGCTTATGGGACAGATTCTCTGGTTTTAGTTGAATTAGGGTTGGAATCACGCCGAATGAAGGTCTGCAATATGTAAATAAACAGCTTTGGCCTAAGGGCAAATATAGACTTTCTAGAAAAATAAAGAGAAACGGCTCACCAAAGAAATGTAAAATATTTTTTGTAGGCCGCACAACACTATGATTCTGGCATAAAGAAAAGGTTATTCGGTATTGGGGACTACGTCCTAAGGGAGGTAGCCACATCTATGCCAACGAAACAAGGAAAACTTCAGCCAAACTGGGAAGGACCTTATAAAGTGATAGAGGTCGTTCGCCCAAGGACTTACAAGTTGGAAACATTGGCTGTAGAAATAATCAAGAACACTTGACATGCTAGTCGCCTTTAGAAATTCTATCAGTAAGGAAATTTCTTTTACATTTTCTCATTGTATTTTCCATTTATTACTAAGAATTATGAGATATGTAAAAGATGAATAATCAATAAATATACACTTTCTTCGCACCACTTTTACTTAGGAATTACCATAACATATTGAGTGGGCGAATGAGTTTATCTATGGGCAAACCCGAAAGAGATAAACCCTTCATCCTCTAACATTTAATTGTTTATATTAAGAGGCGATGAACATTATCTAAAGGCAATCCTTTCACACATAATGTCCTTCACCTTAACATTGGTGTACTGCAGTAAATTTACTTTGCATGTCTTAAATAACATAAAGAAGCTAACAAAAAAATATCTAGGGGCAATCCTGAAGAAGATATTATCCTTCGCTCGCTAATTTAACTAACACTTTACAAGTGACTTATTTGAACCGGAGGAATGAATGAGGCCTTATCTAGGGGCAATCCCAAAGAAGATAAGCTATTCGTCCCACAAAATAAAAAAAGGAGTGAACACCTTTTCAAGGACAATTATTCATTCACCCTAAACCTAACTCAGGGAATGCCCATTTACGATGATTTTTTAAGTCTTGATGTCCGAAGTCATACCCTCCGGAATAAGGTGAACTAAGCCCATCTTCTTCCGAAGGTAACTTCCTCGCCCTGTAATAACCCCAATTTTGGGAAATTTTTGAAACCCTTATGAATAGTGTTTTTTCTGAATGAGAAAACTTTTCATGCCACACTATGTAGGGGTTCTGTTATGGATATTCTGAGATTTTATTAGTACTCTATATGGTATATAAGTGTATGTAAAGATCGTCAGAATCCAATTCCGAACACTTTGATTTTTCCCGAAAATCCACTAGATACGGAAAGAATTGAGTATAAGGTAACATGATTAAAAGGATTTAAATTCAAGGATTATAAGAGAGGATCATAAAAGGAATATAATGTATTGAGAAAGGTTAAGGGAACCCAAGTAATAAGATCCCGGGTATGATCCCTCAAACGATAAACGAGAACGAAAGTTAAGTGAACCGTATAACAGATCAGCGGTCATTAGCCAAGTAATTAAGAGCTAATCAAAGAGGTTAGTGATGATGATGTCACCACACCAACAAGAAGATGACAAGTGTGGGAAGATGACATAGGAGGATGACATAAGCATGACATGGAAGGAAGGAGGTGTGGTTGATTTAGGACCACACAAATTCAAGGGCAAGGTGGTAATTTGCTAAATCAAAAACAAAACCAAGCCAACCAACTAGCAAATCATTTCATCAAAAATCAAAAAAATCAGCCAAGGCATTGTTCTTCATATTAGCTCTCGGCTTTTTGCCTTTTTCAAAGAAAAAAATTTCCAAAATCAAGATCCAAGCATCCTTAATTGGTAAGAAAATTCCCTAACCATCTTTATGCTTGGTTATGGCTATATCATGAGTTTAAGCCATTAATTCTTTCTCTAGCTTCTTCATTTAATCAATGAAGAAGACAATGAATAGTGTTTTCAAGTTTTTAACTTGAACTTTTCTTGTTTTTCTTGAAGATCCAAGCTTCCCTAAGGCTTCTCCAAGCTTATTAAGGCTTCCTAGCTCAACCCACCACTCCAAGGAAGGTATACCATTTTCAAACCCTAGGTTCATATATATTATAAGTGATTTTGATGAGTAGGATGTTATGGTATCTTATTGTTATGATTAGAGTTTGAGGTTTGGTATGGTAGTGAAATGAGATGGTAATTTTGTGGTTTTGATTTAAAGAAACTTAAGTATGATTAAAGTTAGGTTTAAGCATATGTATGAATGATTAAAATTGAATTGGTTGGGATTGTTATGATGTGATAAGGATGGGTGTTTGTTGTGTGTTGGATTTGAGGATGGTTTGTGTTGATTGTGGATAGTTTAAAAAAATGGGAAATCGCGTAAACATAGCCGTCGTAACGTCCGATTTTCTTTGGACTGTTTTTGTGCATAGCATTAGGACCCGAGAACCCCCTGCTAAATTGTGACCACTGCCATGTTTAGATAGCTCATGTTACGAGCTTCGTTTTGATATGTAGTTCGTTCGATTCCGATTTACGGTTTAGGAGAAACGACCGTTTCAAGTAACGGCGTTTCACGAACGAAACTTTTTCCCTCGCCTTACTTTGAAATGTAGGTTAAAGACCAAAAAGGGTTAATTAATGCATGAAACATTTATGGTAAGTGTTTTAGGCAGTTGGTAAGTCACTCGCGAAGGAATCGCTTTAAAACTCGTAAAGGTTAAATTATTAAAAATGGTGGAGCCGAGGGTACCCGAGTGACTTAAGCGAATCAGTGAGCGCAAAACAAGCGTTAGAGTCTAAGTTAGTTAAAGTATAGAATTACAAGTGATTTTGGTTTAATTCCAACTTGTTGTTTATAGGTTACCAGACTCGTCCCGAGCCATTCGTAACCCCCAGTCGCTCAGGCAAGTATTCTATCCGTTATACTGTTGTTGTGATGTATACACTTGTATATGCATTATCTTGCGATAGATGCATGTTGGTTATTTAGCAAATTCTTGCGATATATTGTAGCATGTGATATGGTATATATGCATGCCTGTTTCATATTCTTGAAATATATATCTGTTGGTTCAGTTGATAATACCTATGCTAGAGGATAGCGGTATCTTGCATATACCCTTAGTATAGGGACCCAAAGGTGAAAATATTTTCAAAAACCGGGAGTCGAGGATCCCGAGTAGATTTTATATATATGGATATGGATATTTATATATATATATATATTTATATATATGTATGGCTATAGTTTTCTAAACTATTAATCGAATAAGGTTTATTCGATAACTTGAAACTTTATTTTATTATTAAATATTATTTCGAATATTATTCGAAGGCGTATGACTCCTTTTATTATTTATTGAATATTATTTGAATATTCATTCGAGGGCTTATGACTCAGTTTATATTATTTAATGAATATTATTTCAATATTCATTTGAGGATGTATGACTCCTCTATTTTATTTAATGAATATTATTTATAATATTCATTCGAGGTATTATGACTCAGCTTATTTTATTTATTGAATATTATTTGAATATTCATTTGAGGATCTATGACTCTGATTATTTGCTGAGATATATTCTTTATTTTATTAAAGAATAAGGTGTAAATAATCAAACTTATTTTCGATTATTCAAATAAAGATAATACTTTCATATAAGTATATCTTTGGTTATTTAATATTTATTTCAAGTATAAGCTTTAATACTTCTACTTCAAGTATTTTTATAAAGATTATTCTTTATGGGAATATTATTTAAATAATAATATTCAGTCATTTTCTAAAATATTCTGGGGACTGATTTACTTCATTAAATCAGCCTTACTCCAAACACTCTTTAAAGTGTTTTCGAGTCTTCAGAATGATTTTTAAAAGTCAGAGCGGATCCCAAAAAAACTCATTTTTATATTTAAGATCTTCCTTTTTAAAGGGGATTTAAATACTCGCTCAAAACCTGGGGAATCCGGCTCTGTGGTGTATTTTATATTCGCAACGAGGTTGCAGATTTGGTAAATGAATTGATTACTTGCCCAACGTTCGGGAAGTAAGCCCCTCTCATTGAGTCGGCATAAGCGACAGGCCGGGGTACGGTCTATTATTGTGTAAGTGGCTCAGTGGGAGTCCATCAAATGCATAAGTGGCTGAGTGGCAGTCCAGCATAGGTCTTAATTATGACCAGGGTGATGACCAGTGGGGAATTCGTCCATCTACTAGTAGAAAAGGTTACTTATTGGTATCTTTGCCTGATCAGCGAGATATCGGGTTTATGCCAAAATTCTTTTCCTTTCCAAAATTCATTGGATGTTTCGAACTCTGTTCATACTTCACATAACAGAGGTTCCAGGAAATGTTTTCGGGATATATATGTATGTGGATATATATATATATCGGGACTAAATAAAGTATCTCATAACTTTTTCATTCAATAATATTTCAAAGATTGAATCTATTCAAGTCTTATCTTGTGGTCTCATCAGTGGGATGAACTTTTGAAATTGATTATAACTTGAACGGTGGTAGTTCAAGTAGTATTTGGGAATGATATAAGTGTAGTGAAGTATTTGGTAACTTCATCTTTTAAACTTATATCTAATTAATAATTGTCTTATGAATGACAAAGATTTTCAGAAAAACGTTGAGACAAGGTTAGATATATGAGATCACCTTGCAACGATATTTTTTTTATATACAGTTATACACTGGGACTTTGTGTATATTATGCATGGAAGAGGACTTCCAATATTTTGAAAAGTATATATGTATATATACTAAATATTTTGCGACTTCATCGCATTAAGATATCAAACTTGGTTCATTTCTTTTGACCAAGACTTTCATGAGTATTATGAGTAGGCTCATATATTGTAAATCATTATACATATTATTTTGGTGGGCTTGCTGCTCACCCTTGCTTTATTTCTTCATCACACAACAACAGTTAGGAAAGATGGCCAGACTCCAGCAGACCCAGCGCAAGCGCGTGGGAAGCGTCCCGCGTCTTCCCGTTGATGTTGTAGCTGCTATAGCTGCAGAGGTAGATCTATTGTAGATCAGACCATCTACTTTTGAGAATCAATTATGTATAATTATAACTTGTGGCAGATAATGGCAATTAACTGTAAATTTATCAAGTAATCATTTCGGGTTGTAATAACTGTTAAATGGTGGATTCAAAGACTTGTATTTATTTTAATTTCATCTCTGAGACTATAACGGGTTGTGGTGTGTGTTAGTATGGTGTCACAGCATGAGGTTATTTATTATTAATTAAGTGAAGTGATATTGTGGAAAGAAAGACCGTGACAACCCGGATCCCCGACCCCGGATCTGGGGGTGTTACACGCCCCTTCAACACTTGGGGCAAAAATATACAAAATTGCTTAAGGTTAAAATATAGCCAAATATGCAATACTATAGTGTTAGATATTACGTGCAACACAGAGGGGGTGAATGTGTTTACTAGATTTTTAGCCTTTTTAAAACTTGTTTGGATATGGTTAACAAAGTAGTTTACAGTTTGTAAAGATATTATGTTAGCAGAATAAAAACAACAAACACAATATTTCAAAACTCACTTAATTTGTATTTATTATGTTTGTCTTGCTACAAATTCTGGGTTCTTAAAAATAGAAGAACTCAGCTACTTTCTTGAGAGAGTACCATAAAATTTAGATATGTTTGTTACTTTTTCTAAAAACAAAGGACCGAAATTTACTTTATAGATTATTAAACACAGGTTTACACATCATGCAATAAGATGTATTAAACCCTTTTCTAAGCTATCTCTGAATCTTTCTATTTTTGGCTTTATAAATCTTTGCAAATCTTGTAGGTCTGTGACCATCCTTTGTCGGTTAATCTTGGCCCTTGATCTTGCACTCTTCAAGCTGCTTTTGTAGACTTTCCAATCTAAATGAATAGATCGTTTGTTGATTGATAATCTTGAATATTTAATTTATCTGCATTGTTGTATTAGAGGTTCATATTGAGATCTCCAGTATGCTCTAAAGAGAAGTGACATCTCGATATGTGTAATGACTTATCGAGATCTATGAGTACTCTATAACTGTATTAGACTTGTCGAGGTCTTTAGATCTTTATTCGTGTACTTAACTTGTCGAGGTCTCTAGATCTCTACATGTAAAAATGACTTGTCGATGTCTCTGAGATCTCTATATGCATTTTGACTTGTTGATATCTCTGAGATCTCTAATAAGAAATTAACTTGTCGATATCTCCAATCTTCACATATTCATTTGACTTGTCGATATCTCTGAGAATTCTCTATAAGTCATTTTGGACTTCTCGATAAGTCATTCTGGAGTTCTCGAATGACTTTTCTATATAACTTGGTTTATGACTTTTCGATATCTTGACTTAGAATATTTATCATAAAATAGATTTATTCAACTCCAAGATTCCATATCTTTTCTTTGAGGCATGATCTTACTTGATCATCTTCCAGAGTTTATTCTTAGGCTTGAAACTGTTTACAGAAAAATACACCAGTCTAATCTTCTAACCATTTTACAGGCTCAAAAAATATAAAACATAATACATATTTAGACTATCATACAACTAAATCTCAGGGTTGTTAATCTGACTTAGTCTTGTTATTATACAGGCATGTCTTGCTCAACAATCTCCCCCAATTTATGAGAAGATTGCTTATCACAAATTCATACCTGATAATAAGACTAACCCTAAGCTAAAAATGATTACATAAAAATTGACAGATTTGAAAAATTTCAACATTTATACATTGAGCAATTATATTAGCTCAATGTTACAAAAACTAGGTGAAATCTTCATAGCCTGGTTCTTTCCTAATGAGGTCCTTGAGATCTATAAGCACATTGAGTTCTTCAATAATTTTTGTCCCTCTCAAGGCTTCTACCAGTTTGAGCCAAACATCCAGTTTATAATCATTGAGGTAATTAACTCTGAATATTGTATAACTGCCAATCTATATATTTAGAAAGTGTCCATCTTTTGAAATTCTACTCATCACCTTTTCCTTGAGCTCATTTGATCTTTGTTCAAACCTAGCAATTTCTTCAGCATACTTCCTATCCTTTTCTTCCTTTGCAGCCCTTGCTTTTGCATTTCTTTCATCCTTTTCTCTCAGCCATACACACATCACTGCCTTCCATGCCCTTGTACGTGTGTCCTTGTCCTTCATTAAGATAATAATCCTCTTAAATTTTATGGTTGAAAGTGTATCTATCAAATCCCTGCTAAGTAGAGTGAAGAATCCATCCTGATAATAGATTCTGACTTCTTTTAATGATACAACCCAAACCTTGACCATTTTTTCAGATAATTGTTAAAAGTAGTCATCATCTGTGATGCACCAGTTTAAAGGTAGAAAATCAATATGATTAAAATAATTCCAGATAACCCCATTACCAACTTGCAGATTCTATGGTTTTCTCCCAACATCTTGAAATGAGTCTTGATTGGTGGCTTAAATGGGGATAGGTTTGAGATTTTCTTTAAGGTGGTTTGGCTAGAAGTGATTGATATTTTGAGTAAGGTGTTTGCAGTTCGTTTGTACAAAAGTTTAGGCTTAATGGTTAAATGTGGTTGAGTGTTTGAGCTTGCAGGCTTAAGGGTTTGAGTAGGTTGAATCTTGACTTGTAGTTCTTTGACATTTTTCTTGGTACCTTCACCATCTTCCCTCTTCTTCCTTCTACTTTCATTTCCCCTTTTCTTATCATCCTTTTTCTACTCCTCCACTTTGCTGCCAGTTGCCTTGCTAGATTGACATGGATTTGAGCCAGAAGGTTTATGCTCATCATTCTTCTACTCATCATCATCCTTGCCATCTTTTGTGTTTAATTGAGTAGTTGGCAACATGGTCTCAGCATTCTGTAGGTATATTCCCAACATCCTGATCATCTCCTCATCTTCAGGTGTTTTGTACTTCTTCCTTTTAAGGTCAGTTTCCAATGTCATAATGAATCTTGTATTTCCCCTTACACATGTTTTGGGTACTGTGAAGTATCTACACTATTTAGTTTATGGATAGATGTAGGCCACCCCTTGCTTAGATGTAGATAGGCTTCAAGAAAAGCAGTTATCTGAGCTTTTTTGAGTTTATTGAGCAATTGGGTGTCCTCTGGAATTACTGGATTAACTCTATAAATTATTACATCCAGCTCATATGCTCTTATGGTTTGAAGATTTGAGAGAGACACCTGTAGTTACCTATCCAAACCACAGTCATTGGCATTAGGTACTATCCTCTTCTCCAAAAAATTGTCAACCTTTACAATCACACCCTTAGAAAATTGATGTTGTTGGCCAAAGCTCTCTTATAAGTGATGTAGTTGTTGGCCAGAGAGACTCTTAGCACAACCAGTAACTCATTGAACTCCTTATCTTGACAGGTCCTACTGCAGCTCTTTGGAGTCCGTCTTTACTAACATCTTGAGAGATTGTTAATTGTGTAAAACTTTGACCAGAGTGAGTAGTAGATTTCCCAGCTTCCTTTGATTTACCAGCTTCTTTAGATTGTTGAATCCTAGCTTCTATCTCCCCCTTAATCTAGGTAGCAGGCATGAGTAGTGGAGTTGGAATCCCTGGCCTCACAGCTTCAGGTAGAGCAGGTAATGGAACATTCAAGGCACCCATAATATCTCCCAAAGAGACATAATTCTACATTTGGAGATGCTTGTGGGAGTCTACTAGGGCCTTATGTCATTTTGTTGACTCTGCACTAGAGTAGTGAGAGTTGTAATCTGAGCTGTGAGTGAGTCATTGGAAGCTTGCAGAGTGGAGACTTGTTGTTGAAGAGACTGAATTTGGAGGTTTGTGGATGTGGAGATTGGTTGTTGGGAGCTTGATGAAGAAGGATCACCAAATATGGCTTGAATTGATTCCCTGATTCCTTTCATCAAAAGAACTAAAGGTTCATATCTATCCTGGTGTAGTTAATCCAGTTTGACCCTTGTGTCATTGTTACTGGTGATGTGATTCTGGAAAACTTCATGCAGAGCCACAAAGGATTGCTTTATATTTTTGATGCTCTGCTCCATACTGGTGACATCAAACCTTGCCATTTGCTCAGCAAATTTCTTGAATTTATTCTTGATTTCCACCTGAGTTGGCACAAGGTCATCCAGTTTGTCCTTCACCAATCTTCTTATTCTGTCTTGATGACTACTTAGAGTCTGTTGTAGTTCTTTACCAATGAGGTGAAAAGCTTTGAGTTGTGCCATGTAGACCTCTGTAATAGCATCATAAACTTCCTGTGGACTGAGAGTTTTGGCATTGCTTCCCAGGATAGTTATATATTCTTCTCTAACCCTAGCCAAAACCTCATCCATCTCCAAAATAAAATCTTTATCTATCCAAGCATCCACATTGCCATCTTGCTTAGCTTCATTGACAATCTTTTGTTGTTGTTCTTCAACATTTTTTTAAGAAAGTAAGATAGCCTGATAATCCTGATTAGACATATCAGTTATGAGCAGTTGTTGGGTAATGTTGGCAAGGCTATAAAGTTGGTCCACTAGAAGATCATTCATGGTTATTGGCTGAGTTTGAGCATCCTAAAGCCACTAGGAAATGAGATGTGAAGGTTTTTGAGTAGGGTTTGAGGTAGATGGTATATCTGTTTGGGTTGAGGTGGAGGGTTGAGATATGGTAGGAAACCATATAATTGGAATCACAGTTGAACTCACAGTAGAAACTGTGGTTGTGACAGTAGGTTGTTCACCAAGAACGGGAACCTCTATTTGAATTGTAGGGGATTTGACCAGGTTACTGTCATGTACCATGGCCTCAAACCTTTATTTTTCTTGCAAATAACTGGCACCTGAATGTGCTTGGCTTGTCTCCCCAATGATTGGATCATTAACAATTAGACTTCTAGCTTCAATTGACAGAGCAATCTCAGCCAGGGTTTTGAGGGGAGTTGTCCCTCCATGAGGAACCCCCATTTGAATTGGAGAGGATTTAGATAACTCTCCCTCGAGAGTCTACCCTCAAACCTTTCCATCTTTGAAGATTTATTTGCACATGAAGGTACATTTGTGACAACCACAGGTTCTTCAGTTAAAACTGATGAAACCCCTGTATTTTTGTTGATGTCATCAAGGTCTACCCTAGCTTTTAGCCTCTCACCAACTGCATGTGGTTCCTGGGTGGTGAACACAGTTTCTTGAACCGTGTCACTTGATTTTGGTGACACTTGAGAAGTTTTTTCAACTTTCTCATTATATGAAAAAGAAATTTTAGAGATAACATTTGTAATTTTAGAATTGAATGTTGACAGCTCCCCCTGAATAGATGAGGGAGCTTCAAATAATGTCCTCTCAATTTATGTGTCATCCCTATTCCTTCTTTCATAAACTTAAATGTGTTCAATTTGTGGTGCAGACTCTTTACAGGATGCACTAGGGAGAGTGCTCTTTTCAATAGAGATACCATGTTGAGAGGATTCCTCTAGAGTCTATTTTAATCCCTCTTTTTCAACTACATCCTTTTGGGAGGATGCAGAGGTAGCTTGAGTGGTCATCTTAGATTTCTTTACCTTCTTTGGCTTTTTGACCAAGGTAGACTCTGGATGTGTTTGATCCTCACCACTCTCATTTATTACCGTCAACATTGTCTGCTTTCTCTTCTTTTTACTCATTTCACCCTTTTAAGCGGATGAAATGGCTGGTTTTCTAGCTTCTAATGGTGAAGAATGAAGGGTCTTAGTTTGGGAAGGCCCCTGTTGGTGTTCTTGTGTTTGTTCTTCCACAGGCACAAGAGCCATTACTGTACTAGATTAAACATTGGAGTTCATATCAAGCATAGGGTAGGGGTAAATCCTGAATCTCTCCAACATAAATGGAGTGATTCAGAGACCTACAGTTACCTCATTCTTTGTAATAAGTGAGCCAAATAGAATTTTGGACACATGTTTATAATTGCTTATCTATGTTCTATCTATACCATCAAGTAAATGAATGTCTAGAACTTTATAGTTTAAAGTAGACATTATAAACCTAGGAAAAAAAATTCCTTACCTCTAGTAGCCAAAGGCATTGTGAGCCTTGTGCTAAGTTCCTTTAAAATCAGAATCCCCATATTGATGTTTCTGTTGTGAGCCATGGAGAATACCAGCTTCTGTACCACACTTGAGATGTTGTCATAGCATGTCTTCCTACTAGTGAAAGCTCTCACAATGGAGTCAAACAAGAATGGCCACTCCTTCCTCAAATGCTTCTTGTTCAGGCTGGCTAGGTTGATCCTTTCACTGTAATTGATGAAGTCCATGAATTCAGCCAATTCTTGAGTAGGCACTTCCACCAAGTTGTCAGTAGGAATCCTCATAGCTTTATTGACATCATTTTCAATGATTTCCACCTGTTTCTCTTGAATTGAGCAGTTTACCACCAAAGATGCAGCTTAATTCTCATGCACAACTATCCAAGCCACACCTGTATTCCAAAAATTATTAAGAACATCGAGATACAGAATTGGATTTGTAGTTAGAGCACCTACAAAGAATGTCTCAGAAAGAAACTTAACAAAACTCTTGCAGTTATCAGGAGCTTGGTTAGCATCTGTGAATACAAGGTAGTTGGTACCCTCCTTTGGGATAAAAGCTCTAACAGTGTTTGATGCCATTTGAAGTGGTTGAATTTTAGTGGGTAAGAGATTTGAAGGATAAAGAGTTCAAAATTTGAGAGAGTGGTTAAGATTTGCAGAAATTAGGTCACTTGCGATCTCGAAAGCGTAAAGATGGGTTATGTCGAGATGTCTGGGTATTTATAGAAAAAGGTGAGTGACTTATCGAGAAGTAGAGATAAACGGTTGGGATTTGCTTATCGAGAAGTCACATGTAAGAATAGATACATATCGATATGTCACTTTCTTGACTCTTATCGAGAATTAAAGGTGACTTACCGAGATGTCAAATAAATACCCAGTTTGTCCTATATGGACTGAATTTTTCCAATTTTTATTTGAATAAATCAAAATAAAATTAGAATGATTTTATATCAAAAGTATTTTTCTAAAATAATTTATTGAACTAAATTATTTCAGTTCTGAGTTATTGAGAAGTCTAAGAATGATACTTGTAGAGAACTCTATCGAGAAGTCTCAAAGTGACTTATCGAGATCTATACAATGACCTATCAAGAAGTCATAATGAGACTTGTCGAGAAGTCCTTCGAGAAGTCAAGAATAATGACTTATCGAGAACTCTGTCGAGAAGTCTCAAAATTACTTGTCGAGAAGTCAATTAGACTTATCGAGAACTCAATTCTCTATATACTTTTGTTGCTTTTGATTCTGCCTTATGCTAATTTTACATATTGAGAATGTAAATGAACAGTTAAACAGTTTTCTTAGAATTTGAAAATTTCCAAGCTAAATTTTGAATTTTTGAAAAATAAATATACAGAGATTTCTGAAATATTTATAACTCATATTCCAGTTAATTTTTAGTTAAATCAAATTAATTTTGATTCACTAGAAATTAATCTGTCGCAACATATTAGCTGAGTTCTTGCCTTTAGGATGAATAATTTAACATGCCAATTTCACCAACAAGTCTAGTGAAAGTTGCTTCATCCAAAGGTTTAGTTAAAATGTCAGTTAATTGTTTTTCTTTTGGAACAAAAATAAGCTCAATAGTACCATTTGCAACATGTTCTCTAATAAAATGGTACCTTACATCAATGTGCTTTGTTCTAGAATGATTAAATGGATTAGCAACAATAGAAATAGCATTAGTATTGTCACACATAATTGGAATTCTGTGTAACATTAGGCCATAATCCATTAGCTAATTTCTAATCCAAAGCACTTGAGCACAACAACTTCCAATAGCTATGTATTTAGCCTTAGCTGTGGAAGTTGACACAGATTGTTGTTTCTTGCTATACCGGGATACAAGTCTTTATCCAAGAAATTGACAGCTTCTACTAGTAATCTTTCTGTCAAACCTGCATCCAGCAAAATCTGCATCTGTGTATCCAAAAGCTTCAAATCCAGTTCCCTTAGGATACCATAATTCCAAGTTTGGTGTTCCCTTTAAGTATCTGAAAATTCTCTTCACAACCATCAAATGTGATTCCTTTGGATTGGCTTGAAATCTTATACACAAACATGTTACAAACATAATGGCTGGTCTACTTGCAGTCAAATACAACAAAGATCCAATCATTCCTTTATAACCTGAAATGTCTACACTTTTTCCTTTCTTATTTTCATCCAACTTTTTAGCTGTAGACATAGGTGTTGATGCAGGTGAGCAATCAACCATTCCATATTTCTTCAATAAATCTTTAACATACTTGGTTTGGCTGATGAAGATTCCATCACTTCTTTGACTGACTTGAAGCCCAAGAAAGTAACTTAATTTTCCCATCATGCCCAAGAATCTTTGCTATAGTTTTTCATTAGTAGAACCCAAAATAATATCATCCACATAGATCTGAACTAGGATCATATCATCACCATGCTGCTTGTAGAATAGAGTCATGTCAATTGTTCCTCTCGTGAATCCATATTTAAGTAAAAATTCTGACAGTGTGTCATACCAAGCTCTAGGTGCTTTCTTTAATCCATAGAGAGCCTTGAGAAGTTGGTAGACAAAATCTGGAAATTTTAGATTTTCAAAGCCAGGTGGCTGTTGCACATAAACCTCTTCTTTCAACTCACCATTTAGGAATGCACTATTTACATCCATTTGATACACTTTAAAGTTTGAGTGTGCAGCAAATGCAAGAAAGATCCTTATTGCTTCTAGTCTTGCAACTGGAGAAAAAGTTTTATCAAAATCAATTCGTCCTGACTTGCTCAGCTTTCAACTAGAGAGTGGACCTTCTGGACTTCCGGAGCGCACTCAGATTGGCCATTGAACAGAGGGGGCTTTTCACCTGAACTGAGACCCCGAGATGCCAATTGAGACCCGGAGTTGCCCATTTCACTGCCCTAACAACCAGAAAGTTACGGGAACAACCATCTGATGGAAAATGACTTTCCTTCTTCCTGTGAGTAGCCTTTTACAACCAACCTTGCTTTGTTTCTAGTTACAATTCCATTTTCATCCATTTTGTTCTTGTACACCCACTTTGTTCCAATTATACTTCTGTTCTTTGGTGCAGGAACCAACTTCCAAACTTTGTTTCTTTCAAACTGATTTAGCTCTTCGTGCATAGCACATATCCAGTCAGGATCAAGTAGAGCTTCCTAAATTTTCTTAGGCTCAATTTATGAAAGAAAGCATGCATGTAGACATTCATTAGCAGTTGCACTTCTAGTCCTCACTCCAATATTAGGATCACCAATAATTGTTTATCTTGTATGACTCTTATCCCATTTTCTGGTCTGAGTTTATTGACTTGAATTTTCTGTATTTTCTTCACCATTGGCATGACTTGCAGAACTTTCTCCTCTTTCTCCCCCTGAGTTTGTGCTATCAAATTCAGGTATTTAAGATGAGCTTCCATTCTCATGATTCACTTGTTTAGTTGACTCTTCATTCAATTTGTTGCTTGTGTTGACTTTAGCTTCATCTTCATAATTACTATCAATGTTAAGATTTTCAAACTTTAGGGCTTCAACTTCATTTTCATTAAGGCATTCCAAGCCTGGATGTTAGGAGCAATTGATGATATCAAGCAGAAACTATTAGAAGTTCATATCAGAACTTAAATCAATAGATGATGATGACATCGACGGATGTTGATATCAACGGATAAGGACATCAACGGATGTTGATAATCGATGAATAATGATATCGACGGATGATGATGTTAACGGATGACGAAATCAGTATTTGTCACATCAGTTGATCTTCGAGAAGGAAAAGGAAACAGGAACTCAAGGCGGTGAAGGACTTTATCTCAGAAGCAATTGTATAGGTTTCCTTATTGTTGATAGAATAGGATTTCTTATACATTGTGAAGTTGTACTCTATATAAAGCACAAATTAGGTTCATTCTATATGCATTGCGACATTGATATCTTTCGCATAACCTAGTAGCTCTCAAGGATATTGTTCATCCTTCCGAGAGAGTACTGTTAGTCGCTAAACACGTGCTAATACTACACGCAAGTATACGAGTTCGCAAGTAGTATAGAATCTTTTCTAGTTCGTTCCCACAGAGACTGTGATGGTTAACTATTTAATTTACACACCTAAGCAACAATGTATGGTTATTATTCAATGCTAAGACGATAACAAAGTGAGGTTGTTTATAACTAAGAATTAAACTAATTATTAAAACTACAAGAATAAGATAAACTGAGTTAATATATATAACAAACATGAGATTCTAACTTCATTAAGTACTTCATTCAATAGCCTTATTATTCTTAACCTTAGCATGCAATGGTGATGACACTAGACAGACAACATGAAACTGATAAACGCCAACTTTCGTTGCACGAGTACCATTCTACCAGACATCCATAAAAGAGATAGAAGTTGAATAGGAACCAATTATATTGAGACCCTATATGTCTATAGAATTTGAAAACATATCGGTTTAAGCACAAGTTATTTATCTTGATTACATAGGGCAAGTAAGATGGTTAAAATTACCTATGAATCATGCATAACAATACATGAACCTATGCTAGCATGGCAAGTTCTAAATCCTTAAATTCACTTTCGCTTCATTAAGAATTAACACACTATCTTATAAGTTCGCGACGCTCACAAGACGAATACGCACAACCATAACTAGGATACCATACAATCACCACATACTAAGGTATCAAACAATTTAACAAAAGAAATCCATAAATAAATCCGCTAGAACCCCATGATAACGATTAGCCCATAATCGAACTCATCGTCAACATGGGTTCCAATGAAAATATGATATAGCAAACGTAGTCTTTATACGAATAAATAAAACAAAGTACAATAAAGAATATAGGTTCAGCAAAACAAGAAACAAGCATCCAAATTACAACTCAAAACAAAGATTCACAAGAATAAACTAGATCGTCTTCGTCTTTGTTGAATTATGGCCAAAAGGTCTCTTCCCGTATTCTCCTTGCTTGATGTCTTGATATCTCTGAATATCTCTTAAAAATGACTTAAGTTATGTTTATATAGCAGGCCATGCATCCCAGGAGTTCAGCAATTCGAATTATAAAAGAATCAGGATTTGTTTATCCCGACCCAGCGCGGGCGCGCGCTTCACCAGCGCGGGCGCGCTGACTTTCTGTTCTCTCGGCGCGGCCGCGCGCAACACCAGCGCAGGCGCGCCTGCCTTCTGCCAAAAATTATTTTTTCTTCTTCTTTATTCCTTGCAGCTTTGAGTCAATCTTTCAAGCTTTTATTCCAACACATCCTAAACACCATATAAGCATAAAAACAATGCTAATTCACCTGATTCACGAAATAAAGCCTGAAATGCAAAAACACTTGAAAACACGTTAAAACATAAATAACTTGAGTACAAATACACCAACTCAAAGCTTATTAGAGCATAAATAAGTGTCATAAATGCCACTTAACAAGTACGTTTGTAATAAGTTTTTATCAGTTAATATAATAATGTTGATTTTGTTGAAGCTTTGTCGAATTAATTGTATTAACTGTATTCACCCCCCCCCCCCTCCGTCGTTGTAGTTGATTAAGGGCCTAACAATTGGTATCAGAGCTTGCTATTAACGTACAAACAATTTAAGATCTAAAAATCAATCAACCATGTCAGACAAAGAAAAAGAAACACAGAATCTGAAGCCACAACCCCCAGCTACATCACAAATAAGCAGCAACATGAGTAGGTATGAAGCAATTAAGGTGCCTATCCTGAAGATACATGAATATCCAATCTAGAAAGTCAGGATGGCCATATGATTGGAAGCCACAGATCCTGAATATCTGAACAAGATCTAAGATGGCCCTCATAGACTAATGAAGGTAGTTGTTTCGCTTATAGGAGAACCAGAGAAGATGATAGACAAAAACAAGAAGTACTACTCTCCTGAAGATATCTCATTTATCATGAAGGATGCTAAGGTTAGACACATCTTGCACAACAGTCTTGATAATGTTATGTTCAATAGAGTTATTGTATGTATGACATCAAAAGAGATATGGGATGCTTTAGAAGTAAAGTGTCAAGGTACAACTGCTATCAACAAGAACATGAGGACAATACTTACTCAAGAATATGAGCACTTTGACTCAAGGGACAATGAGTCCTTAACTGAGATGTATGACAGATTTCAGAAGTTGTTGAATGACTTATCCCTTGTCAATAAAGAATATGATTTGGAGGACTCAAACCTGAAGTTCCTGCTTGTTCTCCTTGAAAAGTGGGACTTTAAAGTCACATCAATAATGGACAACTATCAACTTGACAACACACCTCTAGATGAGATCTATGGAGTTTTGTAAACTCATGAACTATAGATGAAGCAAAGAAGCAAGAGGAAAGGATCAAAAGCTAGACCAGTTGCATTCAAGGTTGAAGAGAAACCAAAGGATAAAGCTAGGAGGAAAAGCTACTCCAAAGGGAAAACCATGATTACAAAGTCAGATACTAAATCATCAAACTCTGATGATGACTCAAATATTGATATTAAATTAGATACTGATAGTGATCATAACAACAATGAAGATATGGATTAAATGGTTGCCTTACTAGTTAAAAGCTTCAAGAAAATGGTCTACAAGAACTTCAAGAAAGGGATAAGATTTTCCAGAAAAGGTTCCAGTTCCTCCAACTTTGATAAGAGGAACAACATGAGAATTACTAATGGGAAGGAATCAAGATCTGGAAAACTTGACAAGTCAAAAGAGAGATGTTACAACTGTGATGGAATTGGACATTTTGCAGCTGACTGCAGAGAACCCGGAGCTGAGAAGAAACAAGCCTTGATCTCAAGGAAGAGAAACTGGGATGATTCATGAGATTCAGATGATGGAGTCAATTATGCTCTCATGGAAAAAGCTGATGCTGAGGATGACAATGCTGAATTAAAGGTAGCTCAGACTACTCTTGCTTTTCATACTGATGATATCTATGAATTAAGATTATTTCTTAAGTCTTTGCATGTTAGTTTTAGGGATCAAACCTTAGAGAATAATAGAATCAAGAGTGGAAATTCTATGTTAAAGAAAAGGAATGATCACCAAGAAATTGAGTTGCTTTCCATGCTAAAAATTCAAAACGAAAGAGATAATGTTATTTATGTTAAGGAAAAATTGTTAGAAAAACATGCTTATCTAGAGAAGGAGCTAGAAAAATAAAGAGAAGTCATTAAACTATGGACTAACTCAGGAAAATCAACTCAGGAAATTCTAGGGAATGGTTGTTGGGGATCGAGATTTGGATATTTAGCTAGATCTAATTCTGATAAGAAAAGTGGAAAAGAAACTAAGATAACAGAACCAATAAAAACTGATAGCAAGGTCAAACTAAAAAAGGTTCAAATAAAGACCATTAAGTTTAATCCTAGTGCTAATACTGTGACGGCCTCAACCCCGGGTCAGGAGTTGACGTCACTAACAAAATGAAACTATAATTATAATACAACTAACTTACTTTATTTTAATATAAATAACTCTTCCATAAGATCTTTTCCAAGTTCAAGTATAATTTAGGTTACACACTTATTACAAACCAACTAATTAAAACAACCTGTCATGACTGTTATAATACAGCAACTCACAGACCACACTTCGCCAGACACAACCTAATCAGAGGAGCTCAACACAGGAGGAATTGGAAACTAGCCTTTAGCAAAACAGCAACATCCCCTAGGCATCTGCAATGCGAAAATATACAAACACATTTGCAAGAGTGAGCGATCAGCCGCTCAGCAGTACCACTATATGAATACTAACTAAAACAGTTTATAATAAAAAATTGTCGAAACAGAAATTACAACTTGTTGGTAGAAAATAAGTAAAACAAGTGTAAACATATAAAAACTGATAAACTGTTGAAACTGGATCTTTAATAGCTAGCATGCTCTCTAAACATTTTATTAATAGTGTTGTGTAAATAGCAGGGTTAAATTTTAGCATGCTACTTCCATTTTCAAATCATTCGTCCCATCGCAGGACCTATAAAACTAATTGTTCCGTTACGGGAACCATAAAACTTGTCCCATCACAGGACCTATAAAACTTGTTCCTCTCCGGGAACCTCAAAATCACTTGCTAAGATATAACAGTATTGGATGATCCCTGGTCAGACAGCTGATCAGGCTATCCTATGAAACTTATTCTGGAACTCAGAGACTAGCTAGGTCTCTATCACGCTGGGCTGGTGGTTATAATAGGGTGCGCAACCACTTTGCCTCTTACGCTAACTTCCAGGCCGTTACGGACCTTCTGCGCACACTCATCCAATTATCTGATCATTTTTATCCAGTTTTCCAAATCACTTACCTATCTCTTGTCAAAACAATTATAACACAACACATTTTCCAAAACATTTTCATTTTATTCAAAACTTAGAGATAGGTATTTTCAGAAGTTACTTTTCCCCTAAAACACAAGTTAATAAAACAATTTGAAACCCAGGGGATACGTAACTTAAATCGTTCTGTTCCACTACGAGAATAAAACAACATTATATTCATATATGCTGAACCGTAAAGATATGGTCAGGGGTACTTGCCTTAATATGCTTTAATACTAATTTCTGACTGGCTTTGCACCGACCGGGATGCTAAGGATTTCAACTGGAACCTACAGGAACCAAAATACCCTAAATTAGACGGCCGAGTATGCTTGACTATCCTCGCTAACAATCTACCTGAACATTAACAAAACCCGACTCGTAATATATCCAATATTATAATGCACGTATCAATTAGGGTTCACGTCTTCGAAAGTCGGTTCGGTGTTCGTTTTCAAAAATTAGGTATATTTATCCTTTTATGAAACTACGGTTATCAATTTTCATAAAGTATTTCATCACAACACATAATCAGATTTTTGTATAAAGTACGTTAATATAACTGATCGACGTTCCGATAGTCATTGAGTACGGCCTCATATTCCCGTAATTTAATTTTTTCGGAAATCTGGCAGCACCTCCTTTGATTATCGGCTAACCCGTCGAACGTCCCGACGTCAAATCAATCACCACCAATTCAAACCAAACATAATACAACTCCCAACCACCGATTCCAGTCAACATTGTCAATTCTCAAATTTACAAACACCAATTATTCGTTATTATCCGCATTTTTATGTCTCAACTCGCATTTTATAACTTTATTCGAAATTTGCATTTTAAATCGTATTTTGTATTTTAAATTGTAGGACTCGGAACAACGTCATCACAGTCCACCGTCCGCTCATTTAAATTCATCGCGGACGGCAGCAAAATTTATTGGACCCGTATTCCGGGCTTCCGAATAAATTCTACCAATTTATAATATTATTAATAACCTGCAAAACAATTAAATTCATCAAAATAATCTGCACAATAAGCAATCGAACAGGTAGGCCAGGACACACACACTGTCACGGCTATACACACAAATCCACAGATACATACGCACAGGGTCGGACCCAACTGGAATCAAAATAGCAGGAAGAAACCAGGGAAGGGAAAGGAACAAAATAGAAAGAAAGGGGATGGTGGCGGGGAGTATTACCGGAGTCGAGGCGGCGGAAAACAGAGGAACGGGGCCGGAAAAACATGGAAGGAACGGAGATAAAATGGGGAGAGGTGAAGAACGAGAGAGCAGAGAAACGAGAGATTGAGAGAGAAATCAAGAGAGAGAGACGACAGAGAGCGAGAGAGAGATTGGGGAGAGATCGATGAGAGAGAGACATGAACTGCAAAAATAAAACGGGTTGAACCCGGTTTTACAAACCCTTGCCCCCCCTTTTTCTTTTTATTTTTATTAACCAAATAAACCCCACAATAACATTTATCTGACCCGCATTTTTGTTATAACGAGCAATTCATGGATAATCAAAACCCGAGCATTAATAAAATATTTTATAAAATATCACCAATAATTAAAAGTTAATAAAAATAGAATTTTCAAAATTTTAAAAATAATTTTTGAAACACAATAGATACTCGTTTTGAACGAATAAACGAAACAACACGCAGATGATATTTATCCCAAAAATTACCAAAATAATTTTAAAATTCTAGGAATATTCCAAACTTAATAAAATATGAATTTCAAAATTTTTGAAGAATTCTAGAATTAATTACTGATTATACAATTAAATGAAATCAGAAAATTATTTAACGATAAATAATTAATAAAATATTGATTTCTAAATTTTATAAACTCCTAAAAATAATTAATAAAATTATGAAGCCATAACAATGATTTTAGAGATAATCCCCATATTTATGAAAATAAATCTTGAATAAAATCACCTTTAAATACAAAAACAAAACAACACAGCTTAACGACTAATTACACAAACGATACTCGAACATCAATAATCACACATAATTAATAAAATATTAACAAAATAATATCCAACTAATAGAACCCATATACATAATTTATTTAATCAATTATTTAATAATCACACATTTAAATATTACAAAAATGTACGAGTCGTTACATCCTTTCCCCCTTCAAAAGATTCTGTCCTCAGAATCTGATCTAATTAAACAAATGAGGATGTTTGTCAAGCATATCTGACTCTAATTCCCAAGTGGACTCTTCCACTCGAGGATTCCGCCACAATACTTTAACTATGGGAGTAGACTTATTTCTAAGAACTCGTTCTTTACGATCTAGGATCTGGATCACCCGTTCCTCGTAGGATAAATCTGGCTGAAGATCGATTGGTTCATATTCAATAACTTGGTTTGAATCGGGGATATAACGCTTCAGCATGGACACATGGAATACATTGTGGATATGTTATAATTGCGGTGGCAATGCCAATTCATAGGCAACCTTACCAACTTTCCTCAATATTTCAAAAGGTCCGATATATCTAGGACTTAACTTGCCTTTCTGTCCAAATCTAACCGATCCTTTCCAGGGCGACAATTTTAGCAACACCAACGATCCTATTTCCATCTCCACGTCTTTTCGATGAAGATCCGCGTTCTTTTTCTATCTATCTTTAGCTGCTTCTAACCTTTTTCGAATCAATATAATTGCGTCCTTAGTCTGTTGGAATAACCCCAAAATTTTGAACTTTTTGTAACCCTTATAAATAGTGTTTTTGCTGATATTTCTGAACAAGAAAACTTTTCATGCCACACTATGTAGGGTTTCTTTTATGGATATTCTGAGATTTTATTGGTACTCTATATGATATATAAGTGTATGTAAAGATCGTCAGAATCCAAATTTGAACCTTTTGATTTTTCCCGGAAATCCACTAGATACAGAAAGAATTGAGTATAAGGTAATAGGATAAAAAGGATTTAAATTAAAGGATTATAAGAGAGGATCATAAAAGGAATATAATGTATTGAGAAAGGTTAAGGAAACCCAAGTAATAAGATCCCGGGTATGATCCCTCAAACGAGAAACGAGAACGACAGTTAAGCGAACCGTATAACAGATCAGCGGTCATTAGGCAAACAATTAGGAAGTTAATCAAGGAGGTTAGGGATGATGAGGTCATCCAACCAATAAGAAGAGGGCAAGTGAGGGAGGATGACATCACAAGATGACATAAGCATGACATAAGGGGAAGGAGGTGTGGTTGATTTAAAACCACAGAAAGTTCAAGGTTAATAAGGTAATTAACCAAAAACAAATCAAAAGCAACCAAGCTAGGAAAAACAACTCACAAACACAAAAATCATTTCACTTATTCAACATTTGCTCTCGGCTTTTTCTCATTTCAAGAAGAAGAAATTTTAAAGTTCAAGTTCCAAGCTTCCTTAATTGGTAAGATAATTATCTAGTACTCCTTATGCATAGATATAGCTATCCTAAAAGTTTAAGCCTCCAAATCATTCACAATCTTCTCCAAGAAATCAATGAAGAAGATAATGAATAGTGATTTCAAGATTTTTAACTTGATTTTTCTTGTTTTTCCTTTAAGATCCAAGCATCCCTAAGACATCTCAAGGCTTCCTAGCTACTCCAATCACTTCAAGGAAGGTATAACATCGTCAAACCCTAGCTTTACTTTGTATATTAGGATGATTTTGATTGTTATGGTAAAAGAGTAGCTTGATGCTTGTAGGTTTAGAGTTTGGGTTGGAGTTGTAGTGAATTGAATGTTGAATCTTGTTGATTAGTAAAGGACTTAAGTATAGTTTTAAATTCATGTTGAGAATAACATAAATTGGAGAACTTGAGGTGTTGGGGCTGTTGTAGTGTGATATGGATGGATTTTGGTTGTATGAATGAATTGGGATTGATTGGTGGTTGATTTGGAATGGTATAAATTTGGGAAATCGCGTAAACATAGCCGTCGTAATGTCCGATTTACTTTAGACTGCTTTTGTTCATAACATTAGGACCCGAGAACTCCCTGCTAGGTTTTGACCATTGACATGTTTAGATAGTTCATGTTACAAGCTTCGTTTTGATATGTGGTTCATTTGATTCCGATGTACGGTTTAGGAGAAACGGCTGTTTTAAGCAACGACGTTTCGCGAACGAACCATTACCCCTCGCCTTACTTTGAAACATAGGTTAAAGACCTTAAAGGACTAATTGGAGTATGAAACACTTATTTAAAGTGTAATAGGCAGTTGGTAAGACACTCGCGAAAGAATCGCCTTAAAAATCGTAATGGTTAATTTATTAAAAATGGTGGAGCCGAGGGTACTCGAGCGACTTAAGTGAATCGTTAAGCGCAAAGCGAGCGTTAGAGTCTAAATTGGTTAAAGTATAGAATTATAAGTGACTTTGGTTTAATTCCAACTTATATGTTGTTTATAGGTTACCAGACTCGTCCCAAGCCATTTGTAACCCCCAGTCGCTCAGGCAAGTTTTCTACCCGTTATACTGTTGTTGTGATGTAAATATTTGTATATGCATTATATTGTGATAAGTGCATGTTTGTTAGTAGCAAATCTTGCGATATATTGGAGCATGTGATATGGTATATATGCATGTCTGTTTCGTAATCTTGTAATATATTGTTGATTCAATTGCTTATAAGTTGCATAATACCTATGCTAGAGATAAGCGGTAATTTGCATATACCCTTAGTATAGGGGACCCAAAGGTGAACATTTTCTAAACCGGGAGTCGATGTTCCCGAGTATATTATATATATATATATTTATATATATAGAGAGAGATATAGTTTTCAAAACTATTAATCGAATAAGGTTTATTCGATAACTTTACTTTATTTAATGAATATTAATTTGAATATTCATTCGAGGACTTATGACTCGCTTTATTTTATTTAATGAATATTATTTTGAATATTCATTTGAGGACTTATGACTCCGCTTATTTATTAAATAATATTCTTTATTTTATTAAAGAATAATGTTTCGATAATAAAACTTATTTTCGATTATTCAAATAAAGATCGTACTTTCATATAAGTATATCTTTGGTTATTTATTATTCATTTCAAGTATGAGTTTTTAAAACTTTTACTTCAATTATTTTTATAAGGATTATCCTTATGGTAATATTATTTAAATAATAATATTCTGATATTTTCTAATATATTGGGACTGATTTATTTTATTAAATCGGCATTACTCCAAACATTCTTAAAAATGTTTTCGAGTTTTCAAAATGATTTTTAAAGGTTAGAGCGGATCCCAAAACTCATTTTTATATTTAAGATCTTCCTTTCAAGGGGATTTAAATACTCACTCAAAACCTGAGGGATCCAGCTCTGTGGTGTATTTTATATTCGCAACGTGGTTGCTGTTTTGAGACAACAATTTGATTACTTGCCCAATATTCGGGAAGTAAGTCCATCTAATTGAGTCGGCATAAGTGACAGGTCGGGGTACGGTCTATGAAGGTGTAAGTGGCTGGGTAACAGTCCATCCACGGGTGAGTGGCCGGGTAACGGTCTAGCGCGAGGTCCGAATGCGACCAGGGTGATGACCGGCGAGGAATTCATCCATCTACAGTAGAAAAGGTTACTTATTGGTATCTTTTCCTGATCAACAAGATATCGGGTTTATGCCACTATTCTTTTCCTTTCCAAAAATTCATTGGATGTTACAAACTCTGTTCATACTTTACATGATAGAGGTTTTCAGGAAATGTATAAAGAGATATATATGCGGATATATATATCGGGATTTAATGAAGTATCTCATAACTTTATTTCATTCAATAATATTTCAAAGATTTAATCTATTCTAATCTTGTCTTGTAGTCTCATCTATGTGATGAACTGTTGAAAGCTCATTATACTTTGAACAGTGGTAGTTCAAGTAACTTTATAAATGATATAAGTATAGTGAAGTATTTGGTAACTTCATCCCTTGTTTTTGCTTATATCCGGTAAGTAATTATCTTACACTTAATAAAGGATTTTAGTAAGTTATCCGTTTAGATACTTGCATTATTGTTTACACTATATATTATCTTGCGAGCTGTAATGCTCACTCTTGCTTTATTTCTTCATCACACAACAACAGTTAAGAAAGATGGCCAGACTCAAGCAGACCCAGCGCAAGAGCGTGGGAAGTGCCCCGCGCCTTCCCGTTGAGATCATAGCTGCTATTGCTGCAGAGGTAGATCTATCTGTAGATCAGACCTTCTACTTTTGGGAACCAAATATTGTATAATTATAACTTGTGGCAGATAATGACAATTAACTATAAACTTATCAAGTAATCATTTTGGGTTGTAATAACTTTTAAATTGTGGATTCAAGGACTTGTACTTATTTCAATTTCATCTCTGAGACTATAACGGGTTGTGGTGTGTGTTAGTGTGGGGTCACAACATGAGGTTATTTATTATTAATTAAGTTAAGTGATATTGTGGAGAGAAAGACCGTGACGACCCGGATCCCCGACCCCGGATCTGGGGGTGTTACAGAAATGGTATTAGAGCTAAGCGTTATAAACCTCAGAGATGATGCGACGATATAATAATAAACTCACAAAGATAATAAGAACTCTTGCCAAGTTCATGGTCGGACTACTTAAAGTAGCGCTGACAGTTAAAACCCTTACGGGAACCCTTATAAGTGTCATGATAGTAACTTAGCTCGTTTAATGTGTAGGCGCATGAGATAGAGGACCCTGAGATGTTCGAGCGTGACCATGATGAGGCGCTGCTAGATGTCGAGGATCAGAAGGAGCCGGAGATGGAGGAGGATGAGGAGGACCCCTCAGAGGAGTCAGAGACAGAGGTCATTGCTATTTCAGATGAGGAGGACCCGGATGAGGTCCCAGTAGCTGAGGAGCGTGTCGGAGCTATGGTAGTGTACACTGGTACCCCTTTACCCACACTTCCGATGGTCAGAGCTCCTACCCCTCCACCACTATCTTGGATTCCCTATGATGACAGCTCAGAGACCCATACTTCCGAGCCTAGGCAGACCGAGGAGGCACCCCTAGCGGCTCCGGATTCACCACCTCTCGACCCTACCCATAGACAGTCTTTGTTAGCCCACGGCTATGTTCAGGATGTACTGAGGACCCGAGTGGCTGTTGTTGAGGCCCGGCTGGATGTGGCCAGGAGGGAGTTGGATGCGGAGAGGGGGGGTAGGCGTACCCGAGCTTATGAGACTAGGGCTGCTATACCCCGATCCTTGAGGAGGGAGCTGACGGGGATAGAGCTCACATCCCGAGCGAGACTCAGATCTCTCCAGGGGGACATGCATGGTAGGATCTCCAGGCGGCAGGCCGACTATATCTTCTGTCGTGCGATGGAAAAGGTATGGGAGCTGACCCGCTCCGGTGTGTGATTCAGGACTGACGATGGGATAGTCTAGTTGTCTAGTTAGTCGAGGCCTTAGTAAGAGCCAATTTTCCGGGATAGTTGACTTGTATATAGCATCCTTTTTTCTGACTAGACAGATAGACTATTGTGTATCACTTTTGGGACAGATGGCTGTAGCACTGTTATACTTTTGACCAGATCAAACTATGTATTTCTCGTATTATGTATATATTTGTTTCGTTTCAGTTCAGTTCCTTAGTGACGAGATCACTGTTTTTATCATTGTTATTACTGCACTTCTTATTAGAACTGTCATAATATAATAGAATTACGAGATACATTCTCCCCATTATAGAACTGTGCAAGGCACAATGTTGTGTATGATTGTGACCTAACATTGAATTTCCCAAATATTTATCAGTATCATGCCGCCAAGAAAGATTGGAACTAGGGCGAACCCTGGATCTGAGGACCAGGGAAGCCATAACCAGGACGATAGGAACCAGGAACACAGTGAAGAGGAAGATGAGGACTATGTGGAACAGGATGACTCCCTGTATGAAGAGGAAGAGGAAACATATGATGTTGAGGGATTTGAGATAGAGGCTGAGGAAGGAGAAACTGAGGTTGAACAACCAATACCAAACCCAGGCATGGATCCCATGGGCCAGTTCATGCAACTACTAAGGCAGAACTTGGAACGTTAACCCAACCCACCCCCTCAAGGAAATAACAATGTTATGGCAAACTCTTTCAGGGCTTTTAAGTCCCTTAAGCCCCCTGAGTTCCACGGATCAGCCGACCCAGTTGAGGCAAGGGCATGGTTAAAGGAAATGGAGAAATCCTTTGAGATTTTGAGTACCGATGAGGCACAGAAGACTGTATTTGCTACCTACCTTCTGAAAGGAGAGACCAACTACTGGTGGGAGGCCAAGAAAAACATGGAGACATATGCTATCATAACCTGGGAGAGGTTCAGTCAGTTGTTTCTGGGAAAATATTTCCCGAGGTTTATGGAAAACCAGATGGAGCTCAAGTTCTTGGAGCTAAAGCAGAATAACTTATCTGTAGCAGAGTACGAAGCGAAATTTACTGAGTTATCAAGGTTTGTGCTGGAGTTTGTGAGCACCGAGGAAAAGAAAGCTAGGAGGTTTCAGCAGGGACTGAAACTGTGGATTCAGAATAGGGTGGCAATCCTTGAGCTTACTGATTATGCCACTCTGGTGCAAAAGGCAACAATTGTAGAAGCCGGAAGTGAACAGATGCAGAAGGAAAGAGAGAAGAAGGGAATAAAGAGGAAACATATGAGCATGGGTGGAGGTTCTGTAGGAGGGAGCTTCCCAACTAGATTTAATCGAGGAGCAGTGTCCCTACCGGGAAAGAGTACTGGGTTTAAGCGGCCAATGGGTGTGAATGTGAGCCAGAGCGGCCAAAAGTCAGGAAGGTCCTATTCCAACCAGTCTCGACCCCCATTACCAGCCTGTAACACTTGTGGTAGGATGCATTCTGGGGAATGTAAGGGGAAGCCAGTAACATGCTTTAAGTGTGGTCGAGAGGGTCATTATTCTAACAAGTGTACTTCCCAACCCCCTAGTGTCAGCCCGACCACCATCTGTTATCAGTGTGGAAGACCAAGCCACATGAGAAGGGAATGCCCAGGGAATAAACCAGCAGCTTCAAGAGCAAGCAGGGCTTCTTCTAATAAGCCACCTACTGCGAGGACTTTCAACATGACAGTCCAGGATGCTATGAAAGACTCAGATGTGATAGCAGGTACCCTTTCTCTAAATTCAGTCAGTACAAATGTTTTATTTGATTCGGGAGCAACTAAATCGTTTATATCAAAGGACTTTGCGCGTAAATTAAGACTTAGAGTTGAACCCTTGATAGAACCCTTACAAGTAGAAATAGCCAACCATGAGGTTATTCCTGTTAACCAGATTCACCCCGCCTGTGAGTTAGGCATAGGGGGACAATCTTTTAGTGTTGATCTGATTCCTTTTAAATTAGGGGAGTTCGATGTAATTTTGGGAATGGACTGGCTATCTAGCAATGATGCTCAGATAGACTGTAAGGGGAAGAAAGTTAAGTTAAATATCCCAGGAAAGAAAGAAGTTATATTTAGAGGAAAGAGGCAGATGCATAAATTTTTGACTATGGCCCAGGCCAAAAGGATGCTACGAAAAGGAAATGAGGCTTACCTAGCCTATGTGGTGGACACGCAGAAGGAGGTTCCCAACTTACAAGATATTCCGGTAGTCAACGAATTTGAAGACGTATTCCCACAAGACCTTCCGGGATTACCACCCGATAGAGTGATTGAATTTGCTATTGAGTTGGCCCCAGGGACGGCGCCACTTTCAAAAGCACCTTACCGGTTAGCCCCATTAGAAATGAAGGAATTAGCTACCCAATTGCAGGAACTCTTAGATAAGGGTATGATAAGACCCAGTGTGTCTCCGTGGGGAGCACCAGTGTTATTTGTTAAGAAGAAAGATGGGAGCATGAGGCTGTGCATCGACTATCGAGAGTTGAACAAGCTAACCATAAAGAACAGGTACCCGCTATCTAGAATAGATGATCTATTCGACCAACTAAAGGATGTTGTTTATTTTTCCAAGATTGACCTGAGAACTGGATATCACCAGCTAAAGATTAAACCCGAAGATATTTCCAAGACCGCACTCCGTACCAGGTATGGGCACTATGAGTTCTTGGTAATGTCCTTTGGATTAACCAATGCCCCAGCGGCTTTCATGGATTTAATGAACAGAGTATTTAAGAAGTACTTGGACAAGTGTGTGATAGTTTTTATCGATGATATTTTAATCTACTCAAGGACTGAGGCAGAACATGCAGAGCATTTGAGGATAGCTCTAGGAATACTCAGAGAGGAACAGTTATTTGCCAAATTCTCGAAGTGTGAATTCTGGCGGAATGAAGTACAGTTTTTAGGTCATGTGATCAATAAAGAAGGAGTATTGGTCGACCCCTCCAAGATAGAGGCGGTCTCAAATTGGGAAAGGCCAACCACACCCACAGAGGTAAGGAGTTTCATAGGATTGGTCGGCTACTATCGTAGATTTGTACAGGACTTTGTGAAGATCGCAGCCCCTTTGACATGACTTACTCGTAAGACAGAGAAGTTTGAATGGACGGAAAAATACGAGAACAGTTTTCAGGAATTAAAGAAAAGGTCGGTAACGGCCCCGGTGTTGGCATTACCAGACGGAAAAGGAGATTTTGTGATATATAGTGACGCGTCGCACAAAGGATTAGGGTGTGTGCTTATGCAGCACGGTAAAGTGATTGCATATGCGTCGAGACAACTGAAGGAATACGAGATTAGATATCCTACTCATGACCTTGAGCTCGCAGCAATAATTTTTGCCCTAAAAATTTGGAGGCACTACTTGTATGGAGAGAAGTGCGAGATTTTCACAGACCATAAGAGCCTCAAGTACATATTCACGCAGAAAGAGCTCAACATGCGCCAGAGGAGATGGTTAGAGCTAATCAAGGACTATGATTGTGAGATTCTCTATCATCCGGGGAAAGCCAATGTGGTGGCTGACGCCCTCAGTAGGAAGGAAATGCTCAGAATGATAATGACTTCGGAGGAATTAATCAGGGATTTTGAAAGAATGGAAATAGAAGTAAAGGTAACCGGAACCGGAACTGAAAAGCTTTTTGAGATCTCAATGCAGCCAGAGTTTTTGGAAAAGATCAGATTGTGCCAAGAGAAAATAATGAATGAAGGCAGAGAGTCAATGACTAGAGAAGAGATCCATATTGAGAAAGATGATAAAGGGATAATGAGGTACTCCTACCGGATTTGGGTTCCGAACGTTCAAGAGCTTAAAGATGAGATTTTGGATGAAAGCCATAGTTCAAGGTATTCCATTCACCCGGGAAGCACCAAGATGTATAGAGATTTGAAGGAATATTACTGGTGGCCCAACATGAAGAGGGACGTAGCAGAATGGGTAAGTAAATGTTTGACTTGCCAAAGAGTAAAGGCAGAGCACCAGAGACCCAGTGGACTTTTACGACCCCTGGAGATTCCCGAATGGAAATGGGAACAGATAGCCATGGATTTTGTTGTCGGCTTACCAAGGACGAAAGCAAACCATGATGCCATATGGGTGATTATAGACCGACTGATAAAGTTAGCTCATTTCATTCCTATCAATGAGAAATACACAGTCGATAGACTGGTGGACATTTACCTTAAGGAAATAGTGACGCGACATGGAGTCCCAGCGTCCATTGTCTCAGACCGAGACCCCAGGTTTAACTCTAAATTTTGGAGGAGCTTTCAAGAATGTGCGGGGACCAAGTTAAATATGAGTACCGCGTACCATCCCCAGACGGATGGGCAGAGTGAAAGGACCATCCAGACACTAGAGGATATGTTGAGAGTCTGTGCAATAGACTTTAAAGGAAGTTGGGATGATCACTTGCCGTTGATCGAATTTTCTTATAACAATAGCTTTCATGCTAGCATCGGAATGCCGCCTTATGAGGCCCTGTACGGAAGAAGGTGTCGATCTCCCTTATACTGGGATGAAGTAGGAGAGCGGAAGATGCTCGGACCCGAAGTGGTCCAAAGGACCAAAGAGATAGTGGATCTCATCAGAGGACGGCTTGTAGCAGCCCAAGACAGACAGAAGAAATATGCAGACCTAGCCCGAAAGGACAAGGAGTATGGAGTAGGGGACTTAGTACTACTAAAAGTATCCCCTTGGAAGGGGTTAATGAGATTCGGAAAGAAAGGAAAACTAAGCCCAATATACATTGGACCTTTTGAGATACTAAGACGGATTGGGAAGTTGGCTTACGAGCTAGCCTTACCCCCGAACCTACAACAAGTTCATAATGTGTTCCATGTGTCAATGCTAAGGAAGTATCATCGGGATGCCAGACACATAGTGGAGTACGAGCATGTGGATATGCAACCAGATCTGACTTACGTGGGGAAACCAGTAAAGATTATGGATAAGAAGGAGCAGGTGCTTCGGAACAAAGTGATCAAGCTAGTCAGAGTGCTATGGCAGAATCATAATGTGAAAGAATCAACTTGGGAACTAGAGAGCGTAATTCTAGAAAAGTACCCCCATTTGTTTTCTATTTGATTCCGGGACGGAATCCTTTTAAGGAGGGGAGACTGTAATAACCCCAAAATTTTAAACTTTTTGTAACCCTTATGAATAGTGTTTTTGCTGATATTTCTGAACAAGAAAACTTTCCATGCCACACTATATAGGGTTTCTTTTATGGATATTCTAAGATTTTTATTGGTACTCTATATGATATATAAGTGTATGTAAAGATCGTCAGAATCCAAATTTGAACCTTTTGATTTTTCCCGGAAATCCACTAGATACAGAAAGAATTGAGTATAAGGTAACAGGATAAAAAGGATTTATATTAAAGGATTATAAGAGAGGATCATAAAAGGAATATAATGTATTGAGAAAGGTTAAGAAAACCCAAGTAATAAGATCTCGGGTATGATCCCTCAAACGAGAAACGAGAACGAGAGTTAAGCGAACCGTATAACAGATCAGCGGTCATTAGGCAAACAATTAGGAAGTTAATCAAGGAGGTTAGGGATGATGAGGTCATCCAACCAATAATAAGAGGGCAAGTGAGGGAGGATGACATCACAAGGTGACATAAGCATGACATAAAGGGAATGAGGTGTGGTTGATTTAAAACCACACAAAGTTCAAGGTTAATAAGCTAATTAACCAAAAACAAATCAAAAGCAACCAAGCTAGGCAAAACAACTCACAAACACAAAAATCATTTCACTTCTTCAACATTTGCTCTCGGCTTTTTCTCATTTCAAGAAGAAGAAATTTCAAAGTTCAACTTCCAAGCTTCCTTAATTGGTAAGATAATTATTTAGTACTCCTTATGCATAGATATAGCTATCCTATAAGTTTAAGCCTCCAAATCATTCACAATCTTCTCCAAGAAATCAATGAAAAAGATAATGAATAGTGATTTCAAGATTTTTAACTTGACTTTTCTTGTTTATCCTTTAAGATCCAAGCATCCCTAAGACATCTCAAGGCTTCTTAAGGCTTCCTAGCTACTCCAATCACTTCAAGGAAGTTATAACATCTCCAAACCCTAGATTTACTTTGTATATTAGGATGATTTTGATTGTTATGGTAAAATATTAGCTTGATGCTTGTAGGTTTAGAGTTTGGGTTGGAGTTGTAGTGAATTGAATGTTGAATCTTGTTGATTAGTAAAGGACTTAAGTATAGTTTTAAATTCATGTTGAGAATAACATAAATTGGAGAACTTGAGGTGTTGTGGCTGTTGTAGTGTGATATGGATGGATTTTGGTTGTATGAATGAATTGGGATTGATTGGTGGTTGATTTGGAATGGTATAAATTTGGGAAATCGCGTAAACATAGCCGTCATAATGTCCGATTTACTTTAGACTGCTTTTGTTCATAACATTAGGACCCTATAACTCCCTGCTAGGTTTTGACCATTGCCATGTTTAGATAATTCATGTTACGAGCTTCATTTTGATATGTGGTTCGTTTGATTCCGATGTACGGTTTAGGAGAAACGGCCGTTTTAAGAAACGATGTTTCGCGAACGAACCATTACCCCTCACCTTACTTTGAAACATAGGTTAAAGACCTTAAAGGACTAATTGGAGTATGGAACACTTATTTAAAGTGTAATAGGCAGTTGGTAAGACACTCGCGAAAGAATCACCTTAAAACTCGTAATGGTTAATTTATTAAAAATGGTGGAGCCGAGGGTACTCGAGCGACTTAAGTGAATCGTTAAGCGCAAAGCGAGCGTTAGAGTCTAAATTGGTTAAAGTATAGAATTATAAGTAACTTTGGTTTAATTCAAATTTATATGTTGTTTATAGGTTACCAGACTCGTCCCAAGCCATTTGTAACCCCAGTCACTCAGGCAAGTTTTCTACCCGTTATACTGTTGTTGTGATGTAAATATATGTATATGCATTATCTTGTGATAAGTGCATGTTTGTTAGTAGCAAATTTTGCGATATATTGGAGCATGTGATATGGTATATATGCATGTCTGTTTCATAATTTGTTATATATTGTTGATTCAATTGCTTATAAGTTGCATAATACCTATGCTAGAGATAAGCGGTAATTTGCATATACCCTTAGTATAGGGGACCCAAAGGTGAACATTTTCTAAATCGGGAGTCGATGTTCCCGAGTATATTATATATATATATAGAGAGATATAGTTTTCAAAACTATTAATCGAATAAGGTTTATTCGATAACTTTACTTTATTTAATGAATATTAATTTGAATATTCATTCGAGGACTTATGACTCGCTTTATTTTATTTAATGAATATTATTTTGAATATTCATTTGAGGACTTATGACTCCACTTATTTATTAAATAATATTCTTTATTTTATTAAAGAATAATGTTTCGATAATCAAACTTATTTTCGATTATTCAAATAAAGATCTTACTTTCGTATAAGTATATTTTTGTTATTTATTATTCATTTCAAGTATGAGTTTTTAAAACTTTTACTTCAATTATTTTTATAAGGATTATCCTTATGGGAATATTATTTAAATAATAATATTCTGATATTTTCTAATATATTGGGACTGATTTATTTTATTAAATCGGCATTACTCCAAACATTCTTAAAAATGTTTTCGAGTCTTCAAAATGAGTTTTAAAGGTTAGAGCGGATCCCAAAACTCATTTTTATATTTAAGATCTTCCTTTCAAGGGGATTTAAATACTCGCTCAAAACCTGAGGGATCCGGCTCTGTGGTGTATTTTATATTCGCAACGTGGTTGCTGTTTTGAGACAACAATTTGATTACTTGCCCAATGTTCGGGAAGTAAGTCCATCTAATTGAGTGGCATAAGCGACAGGCCGGGGTACGGTCTATGAAGGTATAAGTGGTTGGGTAACAGTCCATCCACGCGTGAGTGGCCGGGTAACGGTCTAGTGCGAGGTCCGAATGCGACCAGGGTGATGACCGGCGAAGAATTCATCCATCTACAGTAGAAAAGGTTACTTATTGGTATCTTTGCCTGATCAGCAAGATATCGGGTTTATGCCACAATTCTTTTCCTTTCCAAAAATTCATTGGATGTTACAAACTCTGTTCATACTTTACATGATAGAGGTTTTCAGGAAATGTATAAAGAGATATATATATGGATATATATCGGGACTTAATGAAGTATCTCATAACTTCATTTCATTCAATAATATTTCAAAGATTTAATCTATTCAAATCTTGTCTTGTAGTCTCATCTATGTGATGAACTGTTGAAAGCTCATTATACTTTGAACAGTGGTAGTTTAAGTAGCTTTATAAATGATATAAGTATAGTGAAGTATTTGGTAACTTCATCCCTTGTTTTTGCTTATATCCAGTAAGTAATTATCTTACACTTAATAAAGGATTTTAGTAAGTTATCCATTTAGATACTTGCATTATTGTTTACACTATATATTATCTTGCGAGCTGTAATGCTCACTCTTGCTTTATTTCTTCATCACAAAACAACAGTTAGGAAAGATGGCCAGACTCAAGCAGACCCAGCGCAAGAGTGTGGGAGTGCCCTGCGCCTTCCGTTGAGATCATAGCTGCTATAGCTGCAGAGGTAGATCTATCTGTAGATCAGACCTTCTACTTTTGGGAACCAAATATTGTATAATTATAACTTGTGGCAGATAATGGTAATTAACTGTAAACTTATCAAGTAATCATTTTGGGTTGTAATAACTTTTAAATTGTGGATTCAAGGACTTGTACTTATTTCAATTTCATCTCTGAGACTATAACGGGTTGTGGTGTGTGTTAGCGTGGGGTCACAGCATGAGGTTATTTATTATTAATTAAGTTAAGTGATATTGTGGAGAGAAAGACCGTGACGACCCGGATCCCCGACCCCGTATCTAGGGGTGTTACATCTGTTGAACCAACTCAAGGCCTAATAATTTCTTTTCTCCTACTTCATCCCAATAAAGAGGGGACCTACACTTACATCCATACAGGGCTTCGTAGGGCGGCATCCCTATACTGGCATGATAACTATTATTATATGAAAACTCAATCAGCGGCAAGTGCTCGTCCCAATTTCCTTTAAAATCCAAAGCACAAACCCTTAACATATCTTCTATCGTCTGAATGGTTCTTTCACTCTGGCCATCTGTCTGGGGATGGTAGGCGGTACTCATTTTCAATTTAGTCCCTAAACATTCCTGAAATTTCGTCCAAAATCTGGAATTAAATCTTGGATCTCGATCAGACACGATTGAAACAGGGACTCCATGCTTGGTCACAATTTCATCCAAATACAATTTGACTAGCCTGTCCAAAGAATACTTTTCACTGATCGGGAGTAAATGTGCAGACTTGGTCAATCTATCAATAATTACTCAAATTGCATCATGGTTCGATTTCGTCTTTGGTAGTCCTACTACAAAATCCATCGCGATTTCTTCCCATTTCCACTGTGGAATGTCCAACGGTTGTAACAATCCACTTGGTTTTTGATGTTCCGCCTTCACTGTCTGGCATATATGGCATTTGTTAACCCAACTTGCAATTTCCTTTTTCATTCCTGGCCACCAAAAGTGCGTCTTCAAATCTTGATACATTTTAGTGCTTCCCGGGTGAATGGAAAACTTGGAATTATGAGCTTCCCGCAATATCTCATTCCTTAGTCAGTTACATTGGGAATCCATATCCTCAAGGAAAACCTATACATACCCTTGCTATCCTTTTGTGTGCAAAGTTCTTCTCCAGTTAAACTATCTAACTCTTGATGCATCATTTCTTCCTAACACTTCTGAATCTTGTCCATCAATTATGGCCGAAAAGTGATCTCATACAATTGTCCTTGATTTTCGTCTATCACTCGAACCTCAATTTCCAGCTTCCCCAATTCCCTGGTGAGTTCCTCGGAAACTTTGATCGCATTCAACCTTTCCTTTCGGCTTAGGGCATCTGCCACTACATTGGCCTTGCCTGGGTGGTAATTAATGGAACAATTGTAATCCTTAATCAGTTCTAGCCATCTCCGTTGTCGCATGTTCAGATCCTTCTGAGTGAATATATACTTTAAACTTTTGTGATCTGTATAAATTTCGCATTTTTTCCGTATAAGTAATGTCTCCACAGCTTCAACGCGAACACGATTGCTGCTAATTCCAAATCATGCACTGGATACTTTTGCTCATGAGGCTTTAACTGTATGGAAGCGTAGGCAATGACTTTATCATGTTGCATTAATACACAACCCAAACCTTTCAAGAAAGCGTCACTATAGATCATGAAGTTTCATGTCTCATCTGGCAATGCTAATACTGGAGCTGTTACTAACCTCTTTTTCAATTCTTGGAAGCTTTCCTCGCATTTCTCCGTCCAATTAAATTTCTCAATCTTCCTGGTCAACTTGGTCAATGGAGTTGCAATCTTGGTGAAATCCTTTACGAATCTTCGGTAATAACCTGCTAATCCAAGAAAGCTTCTGACTTCCGTCCGGGTCTTTGGTTGTTCCCACTTAGATACAGCATCAATCTTTACGGGTTCCACTTTAATTCCATTTTTTCCTACTACATGACCTAAGAATTGAACTTCATCCAACCAAAACTCGCACTTCAAAAATTTTGCGTACAACTGCTTCTCTCTTAGCCTTTGCAGGGAAATCCTCAGATGATTAGCATGATCTTCTTTAGTCTTCGAATAAATGAGGATGTCATCAATAAATACAATCACAAACTTATCCAAATATTCTTTATACACCCGGTTCATTAAATCCATGAAGGCAGCTGGTGCATTGGTCAATCCAAACGACATTACTAAGAACTCATAATGTCCATATCGGGTCCTGAATGCAGTCTTTGGTATGTCTTCAGGCTTAATCTGTAACTGATGGTAGCCTGATCTCAAGTCAATCTTCGAGAAACAGCACGCTCCCTTAAGTTGGTCAAACAGGTCATCTATCCTTGGCAGGGGATACTTGTTTTTAATTATTAACTTGTTTAATTCCCGATAATCAATACACAATCTCATACTTCCATCCTTCTTCTTTACGAATAGTACTGGAGCACCCCACGAAGATACATTTGGCCTAATCACGCCCTTGTCCAATAATTCCTGGAGTTGCTTAGCTAGCTCTTTCATTTCCACTGGAGCCATGCGATAAGGTGCCTTTGAAACTGGTTCTGCTTCGGGAACTAAGTCTATGGAAAACTCAATTTCACGATCTGGTGGCAATCCGGGCAATTCATCTGGAAAAATGTTTGGGAATTCCCTTACTATTGGAATCTTGTCTAGGTCAAGTACTTCTTTCTCCAAGTCTACCAAATGTGCTAAGTAAGCTTTCATCCTTGTCTTAACAATTTCTTTGTCTGTAATATTGAGAGAATTTTTTTTTCTTGCCTTTGTCCTTGATAAATCACCTTAATATTATCCTCAGTAACCATCAAAATTTTCTTCTTCTTACAATCAATATTAGCCTTATACTGGGATAACCAATCCATTCCTAAAATCACGTTGAACTCTCCTAGCTCAAAGGGTATTAGATTATCCGAAAAAGAGTACCCGTGGATTTCCAATTGACACTTAGGGCAAAACTGACTCACTGAAACTCTATCCTGATTGGCTACTTCTATAGTCAAAGGTTCAGCCAAATCTTCTAACATTAAGTCCATTTTAACCACATAATTCCTTGATATAAAAGACTTAGATGCTCCTGAATCAAATAAAATTTAACAGGTACGGAGTTGAGAGAGTGCGTACCTGCCACTACATCCGAGTTCTGAGCATTGGGCCTTTTTATCATTTTGAAAGTTCTGGCTTTAGCTGTGCTGGATGCCGGTCCTTGAGATGTAGTACCTTGAGTAGCTATCTTACAATACCGAGCAACATGTCCCACCTTCCCACAGTTGTAGCAAGTAACTGCGGGTTTCTCTATATTGCATTCGGATGCGTAATGACCCTTTTGATGACATTTGATGTGACACCCTCCAAACCCAAGGTTTAGATTTGGGGGTCACTTGCCACTAAATTATAATAAAATAATCACAGCGGAATAATATAATAAATACGACCCCTTTACCTACACTGGATCGATCACAGGTTATAGTATGGAACAGGCACTAATACAAATCAAATATTATTACAAACCATAAGTCTAATTAGTTTTACAGATTATTCAAATTTTATTACAAACCTCTAGACTATCCAAGCGTCCCAAAACAGTCTACCTGGAATACACACCACTATTTACAAGCACTCGACTTCTGACCAAACCTGGATCTCAAGCCTGCTCTGGCTTAGCTGAAAGATTAGATTGATAAACAAGTATGAGCAAAAGAAATGCTCAGCAAGCAATATAAAATGTACTTGAAATGATAAACCACATTCTGATAATAACTGAACAAAAGGATAAAAGCAGTAATATTTGATCAGTAATAAAGCTTCACAAGCTATCAACAATAAATGATAATTTTTAGATTGGAATCTAACTTCGACGGACGTACTATCACATGCTGATCAGCCCGTGTGATAGCACAAGGTCATGATTCATAGAAACATGTCCCCAAAATACGAGTACTCAAATAAAAAGGCAATATACCCGCCTGTGGCAACAATGGTGTTATAATATTTCATACAACACGTAGAAATAGCCCTCCGCTGGACCGTCCGTCCCGGTCACTTACGCATTCATCCAATCCATAAAACATTTTGATCAAAGGAGCCAAACCAAAGGACATGCTTAACCATATAACTCTCCATTTCTCATGGTCCAGAGTTATCTTAACAATTGATGGCGAAATAACTAGAACAATTAGTTATTCGCTAACCTCAATTCAACGTTCCACTGTATAGAGTAATTTATACCAAAATATAAAACGTTTAACCATTCTGAACTTAGAATAGTATGGAAATCGAAAGAATAAAGTTCAGAGTCAATATCAATTGAATGATAAATGAAGATATAGGTACTTGCATAATATGATTCAAAATAAACGTCACCTGAACAATAAGTGAAGTTAATGGTACTTGCCTGGTATGCTCGATAACCTCTTACTATAACTCTGCTTATAGCTGTTGGCTACTATCTCCGTCTAACACTTGACTGCACTCCTTGCTACTTGATTCTAGAAACAAAAGGACTATCTTAGTTGACAGAACTAAACTCAATCGACGTAACCATACGTCTTGACATCTACCCGATCGTTTTTAACTAAGCATGAAATTTTAAACTGTAAACAAATAGCATATATATATCACGTAACACGTAATCATGGCATTTGTATAACACGTAATCATATATTTCATATAACACATAAGTTAGATCATTAAAAGACACGTCTCAGTGCGTTCAGAATGAAAATTAGTTCAATATTAGCATTTATCGATCAAATACCGACTCAAACTGATACACAAATCAAATGACATTGCAATACAATAGAAATTAGGACTCAAAAGTATTTTTATTGAAAGCGCAATATTTTTCTGAGTCTATACGCGTTCGTTTCGTATTAAACGGACGAACGGTTTATTTATTATGAATAAAATAAGAAATAAATAGATTTAAGTCAATTAATAATAATATTAATTGATTTTTAAATACCAAAACTGAATGTTTAAAAGCCTAAAAATAAAAAATTTTAGAAATTATTTAAATTAATTATAAATAATTTACATTTATTTAACTATTTATAAATGAAATTAATTGATTAAATGATTTTTAATCAATTAATTAAATTCATAAATAATTAACTAAAATGAATTATAAATAATTAAATCAAATTAGATTTTTGAAAATAATAAAAGAAAATAATTTTAGAAATTTAAAATAATTAATAAAATAATTTTTTTTAACATTAAAAATAATAAGTACAGGATTTTTGAACATAAAATGAATGATTTTATTAAAAATAGAAAATGTATTTTTGACTTAAAAAAAATAAAACCAAAATTCAGAAACATAAAAATTAGCACAGACTTAACAGATATCGGATCAAACGGTGGGGAAACAGGGGGAATGGCCGGAACTCCGACGAACACGTCGCCGGAATCTGGAATTTTCCAGAAACCGGCCGACGTCCGGCGCAGTTCCGGCGGCTCTAAAACCCAGCCCCAACAGGTCTGTTTCAATCGTTTTTAACACACAATTCATCCCATAAACTCCCAGTAATCCGATCAACCCAAAATCAACAGAGAACTACTATTCGAGCACCGATTCCGGCAAAAACGCCATGGAATCCGGTGAGCTCGACAAGCTTTTCCGGTCAACACCGTTTTCCTTCATTTCAACACCAAATCGAGAGATTCTTGTTGCAAAATCAAGCCTTTTACATCTACAATCTATTCGAATTAATCACAGTATCAAAAAATCAAACTATAGCTTGGAAATTCAAAATCAAAAATCAAGAAAATCCAAACTCGGCTAACACGAATTCGAACTGAAACGATGCAAATTTATATATAAATCAACTCTAAACATCATTCTAAAACTGTCTGTAATATCAAAATCAACCCAGAATCATCCAAAAACAAAAACGATTTTCAAGAATAGAAAGATAAAAAAATCGAATTTTCGATTTACTGTACCTCAGATCAAAATATTGGTATCAATGGAAAGCTCTCTTCGAGAGGAAGATTTTGGTTACTAGCACGTCTGATTTGGTTTCCAGAATCGATCAAAAATCACGATTGAAGTTAAGGAAGAAATTCTCACCCCCAAAGTTGTTCTTGGTGTTTATGAATTTTCTGAATTTTTTTAATAAAATAAAATGAATAAATTAATCTTGTTCAGCTATTTATATTAATTCTGAAATTATATCCCCAAAATAAATTAAGGGTGTTTTTATCCCTAAATTACAATAATTAAGCCCCAAAATAATCATTACGGGGAATAATTTTAAAAACAATAAAATACAAAATTAATGTCAAAATTTCCCAAAAATTACGAATAATTCAAAAATACAAAAATAAAGGGTATTTAAAATACGAATAATTTTATAAAAATAAAAACATCGATGATGTGGGGTTTGACGTCCCGGTAGGGTCCCGGTCCGTTGATTTTTGAAAAACGGAAACGATCCCTAAATTACCAGAAAATCCCGATAACACATAAAATGTATTGGAACATGCGTAAAATGAAATAAAGCGAGTACCTTAATAAATATGCGAATAAATAAGAGTTCGAATTGCATATCGATTCATATAATTGCAATTTAAACACATTTTGATCAATCGAAAAATTTTCTGGCCCGCACAGAAATACACATAACAGCCATAACATCTCATATCATGGAAATAATTACTTCAAATTTATAAAACACATAATATTTATTTATTTAACATATAATATTCACATAATTTTCCCGGATATTACATCCTTCCCCCTTAACAGGATTCTGTCCTCAGAATCAGCCTAGGAAAACAAATGAGGATACTTGGATCGCATTTCGCTTTCCAACTCCCAGGTCGACTTTTCAACCTTGGGATTCCTCCACAAGACTCGTACTAAAGATACAGACTTATTCCTAAGTACTCTTTCTTTCTTATCTAAAATCTGCACTGGTTGCTCTACAAAAGATAAATCTGGATGAATCTCGATTGGCTCTTATTCTATCACATGGTTCGAATCAGGCAAATAACGCTTCAACATTGACACGTGGAACACGTTGTGAATATGCTGCATGTGAGGTGGTAACGCTAATTGGTAAGCAACCTTTCCCACACGCTTCAAAATCTCAAAAGGGCCAACATAACGTGGACTTAGCTTTCCTTTCTTTCCAAATCTTGATAAACCCTTCCAAGGAGAAACCTTCAATAACATTGCTTCTCCAATTTCAAATTCCATATCTTTTCTGGTAGGATCAGCATATTTACGTTGACGATCTTGAGCTGCTATTAATCTTTTCCAAATGAGTTCTATTTTCTCCTTCGTCTGCTGGATCAATTCTGGACCCAAAATCTTTCTCTCACCAACTTCTTCCCAACATATTGGAGATCTGCATCTTCTCCCGTATAAGGCTTCGTAAGGCGGCATCCCAATACTGGCATGATAGCTGTTGTTATAGGAGAATTCAACCAATGGCAAATGTTCGTCCCAACTCCCTTCAAAATCTAGTGCATATACCCTCAGCATATCTTCAATAGTCTGAATCGTCCTTTCACTTTGACCGTCTGTCTGCGGATGATACGCGGTACTCATGTTCAGCTTCGTTCCGAGACAATCTTGAAAACTTCTCCAAAATCTTGAGTTAAATCGAGGATCTCTGTCTGAAACTATGGATACTGGAACTCCGTGTCTTATCACAATTTCTTTAAGATATAACCGTACCAATTTATCCATTGAGAATCTCTCGTTGATAGGAAAAAAATGTGCCGATTTCGTCAATCTGTCGATAATAACCCAAATAGCATCATGATTCGCCCTGGTCCTCGGTAATCCAACTACGAAATCCATCGCGATATGCTCCCACTTCCATTCTGGAATATCCAATGGCTGTATCAGTCCACTAGGCCTTTGATGTTCCGCTTTGACTCGCTGGCAAGTGTAACACTTACTTACCCATTCTGCAATTTCTTTCTTCATGCTTGGCCACCAAAAATTTTCTCTTAAGTCTTTGTACATCTTCGTACTTCCGGGATGAATTGAATATCTGGAGTTGTGAGCGTCTCGAAGAATTTCATCTTTCAGCTCGGCTATGTTGGGTATCCATATTCTAGAAGAAAATCTTAATATCCCTTTATCATCCTTTTGACTCCCTATTTCTTCTCCTATCAAACTGTCTCATTCATGGCTCATTACTTCTTCCTGACATCTTCTTATTTTCTCTAATAATTCTGGTTGAAAAGACATTGCACACAATACCTCTGTAGACATACTTGGAATAGTGACCTATATTTCCAGCTTCTCAAATTCCTTGATCAATTCCTTGGATGAAGTTATCATGTTTAACCTTTCTTTTCTGCTCAATGCATCGGCCACCACTTTTGCTTTTCCTGGATGATAGTTGATAGTACAGTCATAGTCCTTGATTAGTTCTAGCCATCTTCGTTGTCTCATGTTTAATTCCTTCTGGGTAAAGATATACTTTAAACTCTTGTGGTCCATGTAGATCTCGCACTTTTCCCCATAAAGATAATGTCTCCAAATCTTCAATGCAAATACTATAGCTGCCAATTCCAGATCATGCGTTGGATACTTCTCTTCATGTGGTTTCAACTGTCTTGAAGCGTAGGCTATCACCTTGTCATGCTGCATCAAAACACATCCCAATCCTTTGTATGACGCGTCACTATAAATTACAAAATTTCCTTGATCATCTGGCAAGACTAGCACTGGAGAAGATACTAATCTATTCTTTAATTCTTGGAAACTTTCTTCACATTTCACGTCCCATTTAAATTTCTGATTCTTCCTGGTGAGCTTTGTCAATGGCGTAGCTATCTTCACAAAATCTTGCACAAATCTTCTATAGTAACCTGCCAATCCCATGAAACTTCATACTTCTGTTGGTGTTTTTGGCCTCTCCCAGTTGATTATGGCTTCAATCTTTACTGTATCTACTTCCACTCCTTTATTGTTAATCATGTGCCCAAGAAATCGTACTTCTTTTAACCAAAATTCACACTTGGAGAACTTTGCGTACAATTTCTCCTGTCGCAGTATTTCCAAAACTATTCTCAAATGCTCTGCGTGCTCCTCTTCTATTTTAGAATAGATCAAGATGTCGTCTATGAACACGATCACGAATTTATCCAAACACTTCTTAAATACTCGATTCATCAGATCCATGAAAGCTGCTGGTGCATTGGTTAATCCAAATGCCATTACTAGAAACTCATAATGCCCATATCTGGTTCTGAATGCGGTCTTCGAAATGTCTTCAGGCTTGATCTTCAGTTGATGATATCCAGATCTTAAATCTATTTTAGAAAACCATACAGCGCCTCTCAATGGGTCAAACAAATCATCGATCCTCGGCAACGGGTATTTGTTCTTAATGGTTAGCTTATTCAGTTCTCGATAGTCGATACACAGTCGCATACTCCCGTCCTTCTTCTTGACAAATAGTACTGGTGTGCCCCATGGGGATACACTGGGTCTTATAACTCCTTTCTCCAAAAGATCTTGCAATTGAGTTGCCAATTCTTTCATCTCCACTGGTGCCATCCGATACGGAGCTTTAGAAACTGGTTCTATTCCAGGTGCTAGATCAATTGCAAATTCAATTTCTCTATCGGGAGGTAATCCTGGAAGATCGTCTGGGAAGACATCTGAAAATTCGTTGACAACTGGGATCGCTTCTAGTGTTGGAACTTCTTTGTTGGTGTCTACCACATGGGCCAAATATGCTTCGCAATTCCGACGCAATAACTTTTTCACTTGAGCGATCGTTAAGAACTTCTTCTCTTGCCTATTTCCTCGAAATATCACCTTCTTCTTACTATCCAAGGTCTGAAGTCTCACTTTCCTATTCTTACAATCAATCTGAGCGTTATTTTCTGACAACCAATCCATTCCTAGAATAACATCAAATTCTCCCAACTTAAAAGGTATCAAGTTGGCATAGAAATGATGTCCTCCTATCTCAACATCACACCTCGGGCATACTCGGTTGACAAAAACTTGGTCCTTATTAGCTAACTCTATCATTAATGCTTGTTCTAACAACTTAACTTCACAATGCAGTTTATTGATAAAATCTTGAGAAATAAATGACGTTGTAGCTCCAGAATCAAATAGAACTTTAGCATCTACGGAGTTGACTGGAAGCGTACCTGCAACCATGTCTGAACTCTGAACAGCATCCTTCATAGTCATGTTAAATGTCCTGGCCTTTGGTTGGTCCTTTGCTGGTGGTCCTTCAATCCTTGGCACATTTTGAGATGGAGCACCTGTAAGCCTTGGGGTGTTGCTCGTCGTACCTTGTGTTGGGCAATTTCTGGAAATATGCCCTGGCTTTCCACACTTATAACATCCAGTTCCCACATTCTGACCTTGAGTCTGATTCTGACACACATTAGCAAAGTGTCCCTTCCTGCCGCACTTGAAACACGTACATTAGCATTACAATTCCCAAAGTGCTTCCTACCACAAAACTGACAATCTGGTATTGGTGGACGATTGGGCCTCTGCTGGTTTGAATTCTGAAAACGGTTGCCTTGTCCTCCATTTCCTGATTGTGGTCTTCTGAATCCCATATTCCTATTACCCTGAAACTCTGGCCTTCTGTTGAAACGGCTCTGGAAATTACTTAGCTGATGACCTCCTTCTGAGGTTTCTATCTTTCTTTTCTTCCCATCTTTTCCTTTCTGAGACATGTCACTCTTACTTTCGATCACTATTGCTTTCTGAACCACTGCCACATATGAAGTCAACTCAAACATGGCCTGTAATAACCCCAATTTTTGGAAAATTTTTGAAACCCTTATGAATAGTGTTTATGCTGAATGAGAAAACTTTTCATGCCACACTATGTAGGGGTTCTGTTATTGATCTTCTGGGATATTATTAGTACTCTATGTGGTATATAAGCGTATGTAAAGATCGTCAGAATCCAATTTTGAACAGTTTGATTTTTCCCGGAAATCCACTAGATACGGAAAGAATTGAGTATAAGGTAACAGGATAAAAAGGATTTAAATTAAAGGATTATAAGAGAGGATCATACCCGGGATCTTATTACTTAGGTTCCCTTAACCTTTCTCAATATATGATTAAGGTAACATGATAAAAAGGATTTAAATTAAAGGATTATAAGAGAGGATCATAAAAGCAATACAATATATTGAGAAAGGTTAAGGGAACCTAAGTAATAAGATCCCGGGTATGATCCCTCAAACGATAAACGAAAACGAAAGTTAAGCGAACCGTATAACAGACCAGCGGTCATTAGGCAAACAATTAGAAGCTAATCAAAGAGATTAGAGGGGATGATGTCATCCAACCAATGAGAAGAGGGCAAGAAAGGGATGATGACATAGCAATGTGACATAAGCATGACATAAGGGGAAGGAGGTGTGGTTGGTTTTTAACCACACAATTTTCAAGGTTAATAAGGTAATTAACCAAAAACATATCAAAAACAACCAACCAAAGAATCAAATCAAAGCAAAAAAATAAAAAAATCTCTCTTTCTCCAAGCTTGCTCTCGGCTTTTCTTCTTTTTCAAAGAAGAAATTTCCAAAAATCAAGTTCCAAGCATTGTTAAATCACAAGGTAATTATCTAAGGTTCCTTGTACATAGATATGGATATGCTATAAGTTTAAGCTCCTAATTCCTTCACAATCTCTTCCAATAAATCAAGGAAGAAGATGGTGAATAGTAACCTTCAAGAAATAACTTTAGTTTTCTTGAATTTTTATGAAAGATTAAGGTTATACAAGCAAGGATCAAGGTTCTTTAGGCATTCAAAGCTCTTGTGTTGTGTTAAGAAGCTTCAAGGAATGTATAATCTCTTAACCAAGCTTTGTTATTGAATGTTAAGAGCATAATATGAGTATTCTAGTTCATGAGAGGCTTGATGGTTATGTATGTAGAGATTAGTTGGTTTTGGGATGTTTTTGGAGTTGTAACTCTTGGTTGTTGATTAATGAACTTAAGTGTAGTTTAAATTCATGATAAAGAATAGTATAAATTGTTAATATTGAGTTATTGGGGCTGTTATGATAAAGTATGGATGGAGTTTTGATTGGGTTGTGATTGTGGGTTGATTGTGAGATGATTTGGAGTGGTTTAAAATTGGGTAATCGCGTAAACATAGCCGTCGTAATGCCCGATTTACCGTAGACTGTTTTTGTTCTTAACATCAGAACCCTTGAAATCACTGCTAGGTTTTGACCATTGCCATGTTTAGATAGTTCATGTTACGAGCTTCGTTTTGATATGTGGTTCGTTTGATTCCGATGAACGGTTTAGGAGAAACGGCCATTTTAAGTAACGACATTTCGCGAACGAACCCTTACCCCTCGCCTTACTTTGAAACATAGGTTAAAGACCTTAAAGGACTAATTGAAGTATGAAACATTTATGTAAGGTGTAATTGGCAGTTGGTAAGACACCCGCGAAGGAATCGCCTTAAAACTCGTAATGGTTAAATTATTAAAAATGGTGGAGCCGAGGGTACTCGAGTGACTTAAGAGAATCAGTAAGCGCAAAGCGAGCGTTAGAGTCTAATTTGGGTAGAGTATAGAATTACAAGTGACTTTGGTTTAATTCCAACTTACTTGTTGTTTATAGGTTACCAGACTCGTCCCGAGCCATTCGTAACCCCCAGTCGCTCAGGCAAGTTTTCTACCCGTTATACTGTTGTTGTGATGTATATGTGTATATGCATGATCTTGCGATAAATGCATATTTTTATTAGCAAATTCTTGCGATATATTGTAGCATGTGATATGGTATATATGCATGCCTGTTTCATATTCTTGGATTATATATCTGTTGGTTAAAATGCTTACAGTTGCATAATACCTATGCTAGAGATAAGCGGTATTGAGTTTACCCTTAATATAGGGGATCAAAAGGTGAACATATTTCTAAACCGGGAGTCGATGTTCCCGAGTATAATATATATATTTTTATATATATATGGTTATAGTTTTCAAAACTATTAATCGAATAAAGTTTATTCGATAACTTTATTTTATTATTGAATATTATTTCGAATATTCATCCGAGGACTTATGACTCCGCTTATTATTTAAAAATATTCTTTATTTTATTTAAGAATAATGTTCGATAATCAAACTTACTTTTGATATTCAAATAAAGATATTACTTTCGTATAAGTATATCTTTGGTTATTTAATACTCATTTCAAGTATAAGTCTTACAACTTCTACTTCAATTATTTGTATAAAGATTATTCTTTATGGGAATATTATTTAAATAATAATATTCAGAGATTTTCTAAATATATTAGGACTGATTTACTTCATTAAATCAGCATTACTCCAAACACTCTTTAAAGTGTTTTCGAGTCTTCAAAATGATTTTTTAAAAGTTAGAGCGGATCCCAAAACTCATTTTTATATTTAAGATCTTCCTTTTAAAAAGGGGATTTAAATACTCGCTCAAAACCTGAGGGATCCGGCTCTATGGTGTATTTTATATTCGCAACAAGGTTGCAGTTTTGGTAAATGAATTGATTACTTACCCAACGTTCGGGAAGTAAGTCCATCTATCGAGTCGGCATAAGCAACATGGGCTCAGTGGGCGTCCATGATAGTGTAAGTGGCTCAGTGGGAATCCATCAAATATATAAGTGGCTGAGTGGCAGTCCAGCATAAGGTCCTATTGCGACCAGGGTGATGACCAGTGGGGAATTCGTCCATCTACTAGTAGAAAAGGTTACTTATTGGTATCTTTGCCTGATCAGCAAGATATCAGGTTTATGCCAAAATTTCTTTTCTATCCAAATTCATTGGATATTGCAACTCTGTTCATACTTTACATGACATAGGTTTTCAGGAAATGTATGAGAGATATATATAGGTGTATATATATATCGGGACTTAATGAAGTATCTCGTAACTTCATTTTATTCAATAATATTTCAAAGATTGAATCTATTCAAGTATTATCTTGTAGTCTCATCTATGTGATGAACTTTTGAACTAATTATAACTTGAACGGTGGTAGTTCAAGTAGTATTTGGAAAAGATATAAGTATATTGGAGTATCTTGTAACTTCATCTTTTAAACTTATATCTAGTAAATGAATATCTTATGCATGACAAAGATTTTCAGAAAAACGTTGAGACAAGGTTAGATATATGAGATCACCTTGCAACGATATTTTTATACAGTTATAAACTGGAACTTTGTGTATATTATACATGGAAAAGGACTTCCAAGATTTTGAAAAGTATATATGTATATATACTGAATATTTTGCGACTTCATCGCATTAAGATATCAAACTTGGTTCATTTCTTTTGACCAAGACTTTCATGAGTACTATGAGAAGGCTCATATACTGTAAATCATTATACATATTATTTTGGTGGGCTTGCTACTCACCCTTGCTTTCTTCTTTAATCACACAATAACAGATAGAAAAGATGAACAGGACCAAGCTCCCGATTCGCAAGCGGTTAGAAAACGGTCCGCAGTCTTCTGGAAGCGTTGATGCCGCCGTAGCTGAGGTAGGAGCTACCAATAGGCTAGGTTTTCAACTATTGATGAACCAGACTTATGTATAATATGAATTGTAATAATGGCAAGAAATATGTAAATTTATTCAGAAAACCTTTTAAGGTGTATTGGCAGATAATTGTGGAATAAAATGACTTGTGATTATTTTTGGATGTTCATCTCTGAGACTATAACTTGTGGTGTGTTTATTGTGGGGTCAAAGTACAGAGTAGTTGATTAATTATTAAGATTGGGTGTTATTAAGGGAAATGGAACTCGTGACAACCCGGATCCCCGACCCCGGATTTGGGGGTGTTACAGAAGCGGTATCAGAGCTATGCATTATAAACCTCAGAGATGATGTGACGTTAAGATAATAAGTTCACTAAGATAATAAGAACTCTTGCCAAGTTCATAGTCGGACTACCTAACGTAGTACTGACAGTTAAAACCCTTATGGGAACCCCTATAAATATCGTGATAGTAGCGTAGTTCGTTATCGTATATGGTCGCGGGACTCCGAACCCTGAGGTTGAGAAGTGACAGCGCGATGATGTTTTATTACTAATTGTAGATCGGATTGTGGATCCGATAGAGCGTCCTAACGCAGGACCGGATGATGTTCATATTGAGGATGTAATGGTTGAGGATGTTGTCCTAGATGGGATTGTTGCTGAGGAGGATCTCGTGGAAGATCCTAACAAGAATGAATAAAGGACCATTGAGGAATTGATGACCATGGTTAGGGAAACTACCAGAGGAAGGATTGGCCGGTCACTACCGGAGGTTCGTTCAAGTTTGTAAAGATAGTAGCCCCTTTAACGCGGCTTACTCGTAAGACTGAGAAGTTTGAATGGACAGAGAAATACGAGAAAAGCTTTTAACAACTGAAGCAAAGGTTGGTGACGGCCCCTATGTTGGCATTGTCGGATGGAAAAAGGAGATTTTGTGATTTGTATTGATGCTTCGCATAAGGAATTAGGGTGCTTCTTATACAGCACAACAAGGTAATCGCGTACGCGTCAAGACAATTAAGGGAATTTAAAATTCGATATCCCCACCCACGAGCTTGGGCTCATGGCAATAGTTTTGCCCTAAAGATTTGAGGCACTACTTGTATGGAGAGAAGTGCGAGATTCATAAACCATAGGAGCTCTAGTACATTTTTACGTAGAAAGAGATCAACATACACCCGAGGAGGCGGTTAGAGCTAATCAAGAATTATGATTGGGAGATTCTGTATCATTCGGGGAAAGCCCATGTGGTGGATGATGCCCTTAGTAAAAAGGAGAGACTCAAGATGATCATGTCTTTGAGAGAGTTTATAAGAGATTTTGAGAAAATGGAAATAGAAGTGAAGGTAACCGGAGCCGGTACCGAAAAGATGTTTGAGATTGTAATACAGTCCGAATTATCGGAAGAGAACATATTGTGCCAGAAAAAGTGATGAATGAAGGCAGAGAGCTAACAATTAGATAAAAGATTAATACCGAGAAAGATGATAAGGGAATAATGAGGTATTCCTACAGAATTTGGGTTCCAAATGTTCAAGAGCTTAAAGATGAGATCTTAGATGAAAGCTAGTTTGAGGAATAAGATTTAGGGCAAACCCTGAATGTTATAGTCAGGGAGGACGCCATCAAGATAGAAGGAACCCATAACATAATGAAGTGGAAAATGAGGATTTTAACGTATAAGATAACCCTAAGTATGGGAGAAGGATGAAACATTTCATACTAAGGAAACAGAAAGACGAGTAAGGAAGGGAGACCCGAGACGGTACTCCTATACGGCAATTCATGGACCTGTCTAAAAAGAACTTAGACTACTATCCCCAACCACCACCTTGAGGAAACAATGCGGTGAGAAATTCTTTCAGGGCCTTTAAGTCGCTAAGCCCTTAGAGTTCCAAGGAATAAGCTGAACCAGTCGAGGCAAGAACCTCGCTAAAGGAAATATAGGAATCATTTGAGATTCTAAATGATGGACGAATCATAAAAGACTGTTTTGTCACTTACCCTCCTAAGAGAGAGGCCACCCGCTGGTGAAAGACCAAGAAAGGCACGGAGCCAGAGGTTAGAATAAACTGATTAAAGTTCAGTCAATTGTTTTCGGGAAAGTAATTCCCAAGGTTATGGAGATAGTGTAAAAGCTTTAGAGTCAGAACAAAGGTGGACAAGTATGATGAAATATGAAGCTAAGTTGTAAAAGTTGTCAAGATTCGTTCTGATGACAAAAATCCCAGAACGATGTGATGCTTGAAGTCAATGATTAGTGGGTTCATGAATTAATGATAAGAGAAAGGAAAATAAAAAGAAACTGAAGTGGAAAGGAATATAAAGGCAATAGAGTTTGAGGAATGATAAGGGAGTTGGGTATGAGGAAACCCTAAAGACTCGTAGCAATAGAAATAGAAAAGTATGTAATCGTCAGGATGAGGGTGATTCACCATGAGTTAAAGTTGATGATTGAAGGAACAAGAGATACATATATTTTATCCCCTGTAAGTTGGGAGGATTCGAGGAAACCTTGAGATAGTTCGAAGGATAAATAATGAGACGCGGATAGACTGAGGAGACAAGGAAGTAAGAAATTAGGAAAATTGGATGAAGGAAGTGACCTTCAAGAATGTGAAGTGTAAGACAGGTGGCTTGATACCCAGAAAGGGAGACGCCAGGTATGAAAGATATCCCAACATTGAGATGACTGTTGAGATAAACAACAAAAGTAAATAAGGAATTATTAAGAAGAAGTTCACGTTGAACACGACCAATATCTTCCAGAACATCCTTGTTATCGTTACCAGATTAGGCAAGAAAAGCGGATAACTGTTGTTATCTTTTGGAGGCCATTTTGATTAACCTCATTTTGTATGCAGATATTATTGTGAAATTAGGCATATACTATCGAGGTGGGAATGATTGAATAAGATACCCTTATCAGGGATATATGACTTGATTTATCCATGGAAGGATGCATGTACCTTTTTAAAGGTGAAATTAAGGATAAAACATCGGTAACTTAAAACGAATCCTAGGGGAATGCATACAGGTTGGCATTTCACCCTTAATAGGGATAGTATGAGTTTTGACAGTATGAATTGGAAAGGATTAAGGTAATAACAACCTTTAAGGATCGGTGGGGAAATTTTTCAGAAGTATATAGACAATGATTCTGGTATTAGTAAATGGTATTTTGATATGCCCTGTATCTAAGGAATACAGGAGGAACGATTCAAGGATAACCCTAGAGGTTTTACAAGGAGAAAGGTAATATTCAAAATTCTCAAGAATAGACATGTTGATAAAGGAAATATGACGTAATTATAATGATGCCAAGTGGGGCACGTGTTAAACCATGTGAAAGTATGGATCGAACCAGTAATGGTCGAAATTGTTCAGGGCAATTAGGACTTAAGATAAAAGATGTTCTAAGTATGATTGAGAGTCAGTCGTGACAGTGATTAACCTCTAAAGACTGAGGCAATAACTTATGGAAAAATGGTGATATTTTTTTTTACTCATCAGATATTAAAGAAAAGCATTTTCACATAAGCAGTGATTTAAATGAGGTAGAAAATTTATTTGGAGATGGTTAAAATGACATTGACTGTAAGGAAATTTTACTATCAGGAAAGGCCAAAGAGGTGGCCGACACTTTAAGTGTAAGAGGACAATTACAGGCGCTCGTGCCAGAGGAATACAGTGATAATGGTTGAAGCCGTAAAGGTTGTATTATGGTTTGAAAGATTGACATTCCTTCTGATGACTGTGCAATACCCAACCATAATAGTAGATTGGTAAAGGTTTAATTTGTGTAATCGCCATGAGCGGGCTATCTATCTTAGAAGGTACTATCTTGAGAATAAGCCAGGACCATATTCCAAAAAGGACCAAACAAACCTTTGAGTTAAGTCTTCTATTGAAGGCATATGATTAAGAATGGTATTAACCTGCTATCGTTGCTTTGAGCGAAACTCTTCTGCAATTTTATCTGCTTCATGTCATGTATGTATGTCAGAATCAGGAGTGTTCTTCATGAATCATGAATGGTGATTATGTTACCTCCTTAGAAGGATTTGATATGACATGTATAGACTCCGTATGGTTAGATATTAAGATTTCATGGAACGTGAATAACGACAGTAGGTCAGTAGTGGACCATAGTAATGCAGCAATGATTCTGCGAATAATGAGCCGATTACAACCGTGAGAGTTGTAGTGTAATGGATGTTGAGATTGGGTACCCCTAATCGGGTTGTGGTGATGTATAAGTTATCGTTGAATAGACTGATTAAGTAGAGTACCTACCTATTGAATATTTATTCCCTCTTATGAATAGAGAGTCGTATTACTATACGAGGAAGGTTGCGGTGCAAGCATAGAATTCTAGTAACGATGATGTCTAGAATGAGATCCCAGCTTCGATTTTCAATATCGAGGGAGTTTCAAAGGTGATTGTGTATAAGCTCGAGGAAGAGCATGGTCCATAGAATGATGGACGGAATAGCGAAAATATTTAGGCATGTGAAATACGATGCTATAATACTTGATGTTGATATATACACATATGTTTTGTTCTCCTATGACAAACCTCTATAGTTCAGAGGTAGGTTCTAAGCCAGATATTTTGTGGCAGTATATTTTTTTTATATATACAATTCTCTTCAATTCGTTCTTTTCTCTTCTTTTCATTTCATATAAACTGAGAAGAACAACCCTTCCAGAAGGGGAGGTATTGCCGAATGACTATCTATCTGTGTGATAGAAGCTGAGTAGGATACTAGCTATTGTTTAATTGCTTGCCAAGTACTAAAGGCTGGCCACCTTCTGTACTAACTATGCGATATAACAAGTGTTCATGATCATAGTGATCTCTCAATAAATTCTTTTACTTCTATATGAAGGATTAAGCTTTCGAAGATAGAAGCAGCTGAAAAAGGAGTAGTAAAGTTGTGGTGGTATTCGGAATGGAAACACATTCGTGATACTAAGGTTGACGAGGTTATTAAAAGGTTATAGAACGCTAGCGAGCAAAAGTATAACAAGTATAATATTAGGAACGGAAGGTAGTAGCGGTTACGAACCGGAAAAGAATGGGTATTGAGAAGCAAAAGCTCTAATGCTAAAAGCTATAATGAGAGTCTGTGCAATAGACTTGAAAGAAATTGGAATGATCACTTAACACGGATTGAGTTTTCTTACGACAATAAATCATATGTCAGTATTGAGATATCGCCTTATGAGATCCTTGAGGGAAGACAATGTCGATCTCCCTTATGTTAGGATGAAGTTGTAGAGCGCAAGATGCTCGGACCAGCAGTGGTCCAAAGGACCAAGGATATGATAGATCTAATCAGAGGACGGCTGGTAGTAGCCCAAGATGGACATGATAAGTATGTTGATTTGACACGAAAGGACAAAGAGTATGAAATAGGGGACCTAGTGCGGTTATAGGTATTTCCTCGGAAAGGATTGATGAGATTCGGAAAGAAAGGAAAGCTAAGTCCACAATGTGTCGGACCCTTGGATATACTAAAACATATTGGGAAGATAGCATACGAGCTAGCCCTACCCCCGAACCTGTAGCAAGTTCATAACGTGTTTCACGTATCAATGTTAAGAAAGTGTAATTCGGATGCCAGATAAATAGGGGCATATGAGCACATAGACATGCAACCCGATGTAACCTATATGGAGCAACCAGGAAGGGTTATAGAGTGAAAAGGAACAAGTGCTTAGGAGAAGGGTTATTAAACTAGGCAGAGTTTGGTGGTAGGACCACAATGTGGGAAAATTTACTCGAGAGTTAGAAAGTGCAATGCTAAGAGAGTATCCCTATTCATTTTCTATCTGATTCCGGGACGGAATCCTTTTAAGGAGGGGAGACTGTAATAACCCCAATTTTTGGAAAATTTTTGAAACCCTTATGAATAGTGTTTATGCTGAATGAGAAAACTTTTCATGCCACACTATGTAGGGGTTCTGTTATTGATCTTCTGGGATATTATTAGTACTCTATGTGGTATATAAGTGTATGTAAAGATCGTCAGAATCCAATTCCGTACACTTTGATTTTTCCCGGAAATCCACTAGATACGGAAAGAATTGAGTATAAGGTAACAGGATAAAAAGGATTTAAATTAAAGGATTATAAGAGAGGATCATAAAAGGAATACAATATATTGAGAAAGGTTAAGGGAACCTAAGTAATAAGATCCCGGGTATGATCCCTCAAACGATAAACGAAAATGAAAGTTAAGCGAACCGTATAACAGATCAGCGGTCATTAGGCAAACAATTAGAAGCTAATCAAAGAGATTAGAGGGGATGATGTCATCCAACCAATGAGAAGAGGGCAAGAAAGGGATGATGACATTGCAATGTGACATAAGCATGATATAAGGGGAAGGAGGTGTGATTGGTTTTTAACCACACAATTTTCAAGGTTAATAAGGTAATTAACCAAAAACAAATCAAAAACAACCAACCAAAGAATCAAATTAAAGCAAAAACACAAAAAAATCTCTCTTTCTCCAAGCTTGCTCTCGGCTTTTCTTCTTTTTCAAAGAAGAAATTTCCAAAAATCAAGTTCCAAGCATTGTTAAATCACAAGGTAATTATCTAAGGTTCCTTGTACATAGATATGGATATGCTATAAGTTTAAGCTCCTAATTCCTTCACAATCTCTTCCAATAAATCAAGGAAGAAGATGGTGAATAGTAACCTTCAAGAAATAACTTTAGTTTTCTTGAATTTTTATGAAAGATTAAGGTTATACAAGCAAGGATCAAGGTTCTTTAGGCATTCAAAGCTCTTGTGTTGTGTTAACAAGCTTCAAGGAAGGTATAATCTCTTAACCAAGCTTTGTTATTGAATGTTAAGAGCATAATATGAGTATTCTAGTTCATGAGAGGCTTGATGGTTGTGTATGTAGAGATTAGTTGGTTTTGGGATGTTTTTGGAGTTGTAACTCTTGGTTGTTGATTAATGAACTTAAGTGTAGTTTAAATTCATGATAAAGAATAGTATAAATTGTTAATGTTGAGTTGTTAGGGCTGTTATGATAAAGTATGGATGGAGTTTTGATTGGGTTGTGATTGTGGGTTGATTGTGAGATGATTTGGAGTGGTTTAAAATTGGGTAATCGCGTAAACATAGCCGTCGTAATGCCCGATTTACCGTAGACTGTTTTTGTTCTTAACATCAGAACCCTTGAACTCACTGCTAGGTTTTGACCATTGCCATTTTTAGATAGTTCATGTTACGAGCTTCGTTTTGATATGTGTTTCGTTTGATTCCGATGAACGGTTTAGGAGAAACGGCCGTTTTAAGTAACGACATTTCGCGAACGAACCCTTACCCCTCACCTTACTTTGAAACATAGGTTAAAGACCTTAAAGGACTAATTGAAGTATGAAACATTTATGTAAGGTGTAATAGGCAGTTGGTAAGACACCCGCGAAGGAATCGCCTTAAAACTCGTAATGGTTAAATTATTAAAAATGGTGGAGCCGAGGGTACTCAAGTGACTTAAGAGAATCAGTAAGCGCAAAGCGAGCGTTAGAGTCTAATTTGGGTAGAGTATAGAATTACAAGTGACTTTGGTTTAATTCCAACTTACTTGTTGTTTATAAGTTACCAGACTCGTCCCGAGCCATTCGTAACCCCCAGTCGCTCAGGCAAGTTTTCTACCCGTTATACTATTGTTGTGATGTATATGTGTATATGCATGATCTTGCGATAAATGCATATTTGTTATTAGCAAATTCTGGCGATATATTGTAGCATGTGATATGGTATATATGCATGCCTGTTTCATATTCTTGGATTATATATCTGTTGGTTAAAATGCTTACAGTTGCATAATACCTATGCTAGAGATAAGCGGTATTGAGTTTACCCTTAGTATAGGGGATCAAAAGGTGAACATATTTCTAAACCGGGAGTCGATGTTCCCGAGTATAATATATATATATATATTTTTATATATATATGGTTATAGTTTTCAAAACTATTAATCGAATAAAGTTTATTCGATAACTTTATTTTATTATTGAATATTATTTCGAATATTCATCCGAGGACTTATGACTCCGCTTATTATTTAATAATATTCTTTATTTTATTTAAGAATAATGTTCGATAATCAAACTTACTTTTGATATTCAAATAAAGATATTACTTTCGTATAAGTATATCTTTGGTTATTTAATACTCATTTCAAGTATAAGTCTTACAACTTCTACTTCAATTATTTGTATAAAGATTATTCTTTATGGGAATATTATTTAAATAATAATATTCAGAGATTTTCTAAATATATTGGGACTGATTTACTTCATTAAATCAGCATTACTCCAAACACTCTTTAAAGTGTTTTCGAGTCTTCAAAATGATTTTTTAAAAGTTAGAGCGGATCCCAAAACTCATTTTTATATTTAAGATATTCCTTTTAAAAAGGGGATTTAAATACTCGCTCAAAACCTGAGGGATCCGACTCTATGGTGTATTTTATATTCGCAACAAGGTTGCAGTTTTGGTAAATGAATTGATTACTTACCCAACGTTCGGGAAGTAAGTCCATCTATCGAGTCGGCATAAGCAACATGGGCTCAGTGGGCATCCATGATAGTGTAAGTGGCTCAGTGGGAGTTCATCAAATGCATAAGTGGCTGAGTGGCAGTCCAGCATAAGGTCCTATTGCGACCAGGGTGATGACCGGTGGGGAATTCGTCCATCTACTAGTAGAAAAGGTTACTTATTGGTATCTTTGCCTGATCAGCAAGATATCAGGTTTATGCTAAAATTTCTTTTCTATCCAAATTCATTGGATATTGCAACTCTGTTCATACTTTACATGACAGAGGTTTTCAGGAAATGTATGAGAGATATATATAGGTGTATATATATATCGGGACTTAATGAAGTATCTCGTAACTTCATTTCATTCAATAATAATTCAAAGATTGAATATATTCAAGTATTATCTTGTAGTCTCATCTATGTGATGAACTTTTGAACTAATTATAACTTGAACGGTGGTAGTTCAAGTAGTATTTGGAAAAGATATAAGTATATTGGAGTATCTTGTAACTTCATCTTTTGAACTTATATCTAGTAAATGAATATCTTATGCATGACAAAGATTTTCAGAAAAACGTTGAGACAAGGTTAGATATATGAGATCACCTTACAACGATATTTTTATACAGTTATAAACTGGAACTTTGTGTATATTATACATGGAAAAGGACTTCCAAGATTTTGAAAAGTATATATGTATATATACTGAATATTTTGCGACTTCATCGCATTAAGATATCAAACTTGGTTCATTTCTTTTGACCAAGACTTTCATGAGTACTATGAGAAGGCTCATATACTGTAAATCATTATATATATTATTTTGGTGGGCTTGCTGCTCACCCTTGCTTTCTTCTTTTATCACACAACAACAGATAGAAAAGATGAACAGGACCAAGCTCCCGATTCGCAAGCGGTTAGAAAATGTTGTGCAGTCTTCTGGAAGCGTTGATGCCGCCGTAGCTGAGGTAGGAGCTACCAATAGGCTAGCTTTTCAACTATTGATGAACCAGACTTATGTATAATATGAATTGTAATAATGGCAAGGAATATGTAAATTTATTTAGAAAACCTTTTAAGGTGTATTGGCAGATAATTGTGGAATAAAATGACTTGTGATTATTTTTGGATGTTCATCTCTGAGACTATAACTTGTGGTGTGTTTATTGTGGGGTCAAAGTACAGAGTAGTTGATTAATTATTAAGATTGGGTGTATTAAGGGAAATGGAACTCGTGACAACCCGGATCCCCGACCCCGGATTTGGGGGTGTTACATGGCCACTCTGTTCTGAATCCAAAATTTCAATCCCTGCTCAAACCTTCTTGCTTTCTTTTCATCTGTATCAACCTGGTCTGGCACAAACCTTGCCAATTCAGTAAACTTAGCCTCGTACTCAGCCACAGTAAGATCACCCTGGGTCAGATTCAAAAATTTGATCTCCATTTGGTTCTACATATACCTCGGGAAATACTTCTCCAAGAACAACTCTGTGAATCTCTCCCAAGTTATAAACTCACCTCCTTCCAATGCCCGCGTGGATTCCCACCAATAGTTCGCCTCGCCCTTCAGAAAGTAGCTTGTAAACTTGGTCTTCTGTTCAGTTCCTGCTCCGACTAATTCAAAAGCCTTTTCCATCTCCTTGAGCCATGCATTGGCTTCCACAGGATCAGCACTTCCCTTGAACTCAGGTGGCTTCACAGCTTGAAACTGCTTAAAAGTCACTGCAGGTGGTGCTGCTGCTTGCTGCTGCTGTTGCTGTTGCTGTTGCTGTTGCTGTTGCTGCTGTTGTTGTTGCTGCTGTGTAAGATGTAACATCTGCTGCTGCATCAGCCCTGATAGGGATAAATAAATTATGTTTGTATAATTAAATACTGCATTAATTGTACAAACTGTGGGCTGCCAGGCCCAATAAAAAGATATATGATACTCAGACCAGAAAGGTTAAGCCTGATGGACCAGATCAGGCCTGATGGAATAAAAAAGGCCCAAAAGCCCTGATTATTAATTAATTTCGTAATTAATTAATAAGGGACAAATCAGATGTTGAAAAGAGTCCCGATAAGGATATAAATCCTTGGAGATTAGCCTCAAGGGGACCTAAAAGGATAAGGAATCAGTTTCCTACTATCTAGGACTCCAAAGTCCATTCTAATTATGAGACTTGCCCACCAAGTCTCCTATACCAAGTCCAATTCAAGGGCTCCCAACATCTATATAAGGGGTCTCACCCCCACCAATCAGAACTACGTTTTTTGGCTTGATTCTCTAATTCACAGAGATACGTAGGCATCTCGTAAAGGCAGATTGAGTCACGAAACACGAGAGCAGCCATTAAAGGCCTTGAGCTCCCGAATCTTAGTATTAAATACAGCAAGTAATAACCTTGGTTTTTTATCCATAACATTTGGCGCCGTCTGTGGGAAACAACAACAACCATGGCGAGAACACGGAGAACAATTGGAGCTCTAGAGGAAGGAACACCATTAGAGGCAACCCAAGTGATTTCATCAACCGTGGAGGTTCCTCCCCATTCAACTTATGCATCTACTTAGGGGGAAGCCCAGACAGGGGCAACTCATCCTCAGCCATAAGGGACAACTCCCCCGACTATTCAAGGTACGAATCCTCAAGTTCAACAAATACATATACCTGTGAATTCTCGACCCGTCGGGTATGAATATTCAACTATTGTTACTACTAACCCCCCTTATGGGATGCCCCTTCATCCTGAGGTTGGAGGAAGCGGATATGCTGGGCGAAGCGAAGCACGAGGGCGGTCGCCCCCCTATATACGAGGTTTGGATCCTATCCCTGAGGATCGGGAATTTTCTGGTCCATACACTGAGAGAGACTCCGAATCTTCGGATGATGAAGTGGCCCCGAGAAGGAGGCGTCCTGGAAAAGAGCCAATGGCCGATGGAAGGCAACGCCCCCAAAGCACCCCAGGGGCGAATCCCCAAGAAGTGCAGGAAAAGATCAGGGCTCATGAGGCTGAAATCCAAAGGCTGAGGCGTGACTTGGAGGCTCACCAAGCCACCAGAACCCACATACCTCCTAGGGGGAGAAATCCTCCTCCTATCATAGACCTGGATGGTCCGGTAAGAAGAAGGGCTGCTGTCCCAAGAACTGATCCAAGCAATCTCCTTCCCCTTGGAGATCCTGATGATCCAACTCCACCCTTTACAGAAGAGATAATGAATGCCCATATCTCAAGGAAATTCAAGATGCCCACTATCAAAGCCTATGATGGCACGGGAGACCCCGCTAATCATGTTAGGACATTCTCTAATGCACTGCTGCTGCAACCCGTGAACGATGCTATAAAATGTCGGGCCTTTCCTCAAACCCTGTCGAGTATGGCTCAAAGATGGTACAGTCGCCTACCCCCAAATTCTATTGGATCATTCAGAGAATTAAGTCAGGCTTTTATTAAGCAATTCATCAGTGGAAGAGTCCATGAGAAAAGTTCAGCATCTCTTATGAGTCTTGTGCAGGGAGCTAAGGAATCCTTAAGAGATTACCTGAATCGTTTTACAAAGGAGGCTTTAAAAGTCCCAGACCTTGATGATAAGGTAGCCATGATAGCACTGCAACAAGGAACTAGGGATGAGTTTTTCAAGATGTCTTTGGCCAAACGACCCCCTGAGAGCATGTTGCAGCTCCAAGAGAGGGCAGGGAAGTATATCAAGGTTGAAGAAAGTATGAGGAAGACCGTAGTAAGTAATGAGCCCACTGGAGGCAAGAAACGAAAAACTGATTTGGAGTATATCGCTAAGGACAAATATCCTAGAACCGAACAAAACCCTGATTCAACCCCCAAGAAGGGAGGACCTGGGCAAAAGTTCACTGAATACGCTAAGTTGAATGCTCCCAGAAGTCAGATTTTGATGGAGATTGAGAAAGACAGAGATATTCGCTGGCCTAAGCCCTTGAAGGCTGATCCCGCCAAGCTAGATAAGGGCAAGTATTGTAGGTTTCACAAAGATGTTGGCCATGACACCGATGAGTGTAGGCAATTGAAAGATGAAATTGAGTTTTTGATTCGAAAAGGAAGATTGAACAAGTATACTGGAGATGGAGGGGACAGAAATAATAATGGAAGGAAGAACTTTGAAGATCGTAGGAGGGACCAAGACGATCAGGGGCAAAACCCCCAGCCTAGAGGACCAGTTATAAACACCATTTATGGAGGGCCGAGACCTCGAGGGCCTGTGATAAACACGATCTTTGGAGGTCCAACTGCTGCTGGATTGTCCAAAAATTCCAGAAAGGCATATACTAGAGAGGTTATGCATATTGTTGGAGAAGCCCCGAAGAGGGCCAGGACAGAAGTAACATTGGCTTTTGATGATTCCGACCTAGAGGGTGTGAAGTTTCCCCATGACGACCCGCTGGTCATAACACCAATAATAGGAAATAGCCCGGTTAAGAGGGTCCTTGTGGATAATGGTGCTTCTGTGGATATCTTGCTCCACGACACCTTTCTAAGGATGGGGTATAACGACTCCCAGTTAACACCAACCGACATGCCGATATATGGATTTGCTGGAGTAGAATGTCCTGTGGAAGGGATAATCAAGTTGCCAACCACCATAGGTACGGAGCCAAGGCAAGCAACGCAGATGCTGGATTTCGTAGTGGTAAAGGCTAGTTCAACTTATAATGCTATCATGGGGAGAACAGGGATACATGCCTTCAAGGCAGTCCCCTCTTCCTACCATTCAGTCATGAAGTTTCCCACCCGAAACGGGATTGGAGAAGAGAGAGGGGATCAAAAAATGGCTAGAAGCTGTTATGTGGCCTCTTTGAGGGCAGATGGAGTCGGGGGGCAGGTTCTTCCTATTGAAGATATGGATGTTCGAGAAAATGATGAGAATAGAGGAAGGCCAGCAGAAGAATTGGTCTCGGTTCCTTTATACCCCGAGAATCCTGAGAGGACGACTTTCATTGGAGCCACATTAGAGGAGCCCCTTAAAGGGAAGTTAGTGAAATTTTTGCAAGAAAATAGTGATGTGTTTGCATGGTTAGCAGCTGATATGCCAGGCATAGACCCGGAGTTAATTACTCACAAGCTAAACGTAGATCCAAGCCGGAAGACAGTGAAACAAAAGAAAAGAAATTTTGCCCCGGAAAGACAAGAGGCTATAAAGCAGGAAGTGGAAAAGCTCTTAGAGGCTGGATTCATTGAGGAGATTCAATTTCCGGAGTGGTTAGCAAACCCTGTAATGGTGAAGAAGGCTAATGGAAAGTGGAGGATGTGTATAGACTTCACGGATCTGAATGATGCATGCCCCAATGACTGTTTTCCGCTGCCTAGAATTGATACTTTGATTGATGCTACCGCTGGACATGAGATGCTGAGTTTCATGGATGGGTTTAGCGGATACAACCAGATCAAAATGCATAAGGATGACATTCCAAAGGTATCATTTATCACTGACTTTGGTGTTTATTGTTATCTTGTTATGGCGTTTGGTCTCAAGAATGCAGGAGCCACCTATCAAAGGTTGGTGAATAGAATTTTTAAGGATCTTATTGGTAAGACTATGGAAGTCTATGTTGATGACATGTTAGTCAAGAGTCTAGTAAAGACTGATCATATAGCCCATTTAAGGGAAGCTTTTGAGGTCCTGAGGTACCACAAGATGATGTTGAATCCGACGAAGTGTGCTTTCGGAGTAGGATCTGGAAAATTCTTGGGATTGATGGTCTCGAAGAGGGGAATTGAGGCAAATCCCGATAAAATAAAGGCGATCCTGGACATGGAACCCCCCAAAACTGTCAAGGATGTTCAGAAGCTCACAGGAAGGGTTGCTGCGTTAGGACGATTCATCTCCAAGTCAGGAGACAAGTGCTTGTCATTTTTCAAGTCACTGAAGAACATCAAAGACTTTGTATGGAATGAGGAAAATCAGAAGGCATTTGAAGAGTTAAAGAAGTATATGGGCCAGGCCCCGTTGTTGGCCAAGCCAGTTCTGAATGAAGTTTTATTTTTGTACTTGGCTGTTTCAGAGAGCGCCTTGAGCGCCGTGTTGGTTAAGGAGGAACTGAAAGTCCAGAAACCCGTATACTATGTCAGCAAAATTTTGCATGGTGCTGAGTTGAATTATTCAGCCATTGAGAAATTCGCTTTAGCCTTGGTAATGGCTTCAAGAAAGCTGCGTCCTTATTTTCAAGCTCACCAAATTGAAGTGCTAACAAATCAGCCACTGAGAAATATCATTCACAGTCCCAAGGCAAGTGGGAGACTGATTAAGTGGGCAATAGAGTTGGGAGAGTTCGATCTCAAATATAAGCCACGTACGGCCATAAAAGCCCAGGCACTAGCTGACTTCCTGGTGGAATGTACCATACCCAACCAAGAAGTCGGGGGGCAGGAAGATACCATACCTCAAGACAAGGGAGTCGACAATGGGGACAAGGAGAAAGAATATTGGGTTCTCTATTTTGATGGAGCATCAAAAACAAATTCCAGTGGAGCAGGGTTGGTTTTGCAAAGCCCTGATGGATTCTTAATTGAGTATGCCATGAAGCTAGATTTCCCAACAACAAATAATGAGGCAGAGTATGAAGCCCTGATTGCTGGCCTTGGTCTAGTTGGGACACTTAGAGTCAAAAACTTAAAGGTCCGTGGAGACTCGAAGCTGATCATATCCCAGGTAAAGGGAGAATTTGAGGCAAGGGATGATACGATGGCTAAGTATGTTCGCCTAGTAAGGGCTGTGATGACCCAATTTAATGAATGCCATGTTGAACACATTCCAAGGGAAGAAAATGCTAAAGCAGATGCGCTATCAAAGTTTGCTTCATCTGAGATTGAAGAAAGTTCAGGAAGTGTGTACTTCCGTGTTTTGAAGACACGAAGCATAGATGTTAAGCTTGTGGCTCCCGTAGGCTTGGGGACGTCATGGATTGATCTTATCAAGGCTTACATTCATACCGGTTGGTTGCCAAGCGATGCAATTGAGGCACGGAAGTTAACTGTTCGAGCACTAAGGTACTCTTTGATAGATGGGATTCTATATAAAAGATCTTTCGTGGTTCCTTACCTGAGGTGTCTCAGGCCCGATGAGGCACGCTTGGCTCTTGAAGAAGTGCATGAAGGTATTTGTGGACAACACCTGGGGGGCAGGGCCTTGGCTCATAAAATAACCCGTTTAGGCTTCTATTGGCCAGAAATGATGGCTGATGCCAAAGAATATGTGAAGAAGTGTGATCGCTGTCAGAAGCATGCACCAGTTGTTAGACAACCCCCCGAGATGCTGACCTCTATCAACTCGCCTATTCCCTTTGCCATGTGGGGGATGGATATTCTAGGGCCTTTTCCTATGGCCACGGCACAAAGGAAATTTCTGATTGTAGCCATTGATTATTTCACCAAGTGGATCGAAGCCAAACCCTTGGCCAAAATCACAACTAAGCAGGTTATACAATTCCTGTGGGAAAATATTATGTGCCGATATGGAATTCCCCGTATCCTCGTCACTGACAATGGAACACAATTCAACAATGAGGAATTCAAGAAGTATTATGAAGAAAATGAAATTGAGTTACGATTCACCTCTGTGGCTCACCCGCAAGCCAATGGGCAAGCAGAGGTAGCAAATCGGATAATCCTGGATGGACTAAAAAAGAGGATCGAGAAGTCAAGAAATAATTGGGTGGATGAGATACTTCCAATATTATGGGCCTATAGGACTACCTGTAGAGTCACGACAGGAGCAACTCCTTTCATGTTGGCATATGGGGCAGAAGCAGTAGTTCCCGTGGAGATATCGCATTCCTTTCCAAGGATTCAGACTTTCAATGCTGTAGAAAATGAGGAAGGGCAGAGGTTAGCCCTGGATTTAATTGATGAAGTGCGAGATGAGGCACATGCAAAGATAGTAGAATATCGGAAAAAGGCTTCATTCTATTACAACCTAAGGGTTAAAGAGAGATTTTTTAAACAAGGAGATCTAGTCTTGAGAAAAATAGAGGCTTCTGGTGTTGGACAGAAAGGAAAGCTTGCCCCGAATTGGGAAGGGCCGTACAGAGTCAAGAGCGTTTAGGGTAGAGGAACCTACAAGCTGGAAACTATGGAAGGTTTTGAAGTCCCGAGGACCTGGCATGCACAAAACCTGAAGGTTTACTATGTGTAAGATAGGAGAAGTACGATTCTCACTTGTCATTGACAAGTAGGTTTAAAAGCACCTTGAAGCTTTGCTTGCATAGGATTTTATATTCCAGTAGAATTTACATTGTCTAGTTATTGTTGATTAGGGTCGAACCCATGCTATGTAAGGTTTTGGAAAACCAGACTTCATATTAAAGAGTTTGAAATTATTTCTATCTAAGGATGTTTAAGGTTCAAATGCATATTAAGATTGTAAAGATAAAACAGAAAAAGGCAAGAAAAGCAACGTATAAAACATAACCCCGAAGGGTAACAAGTTCTGATATAAATAAAGTTCAAAAAGAAGATATACAAAAAGCTAGGCCTTGGAAGGATGAGATTCCTCAGAACCACTATCTGAAGTCTCTTCGGAAGTTTCAGTCGTTTCTTCGGACGTCTCGGTCGTCCCCTCCGAAGTCCCTGTAGAAGTTCCCTCGGTAGAAGATGATGGCTGTTGAGGCGCTGCTTTGGGAGATTCTTCCACCCTGGCCTTCTTAGCAACAGGCTCGAATTCCTCCTCGGGGGAATCTTCCTCCTCTCCATCCTTGATCATACCAGCAAGCTTTTCAGTAACACCTCCAAGCTCTGGAACCCGCACTGGGCAAGGAAAGGGCAACTGCTCAAGGACCTCGGGAAACTCATCCTGGATGGCCTCCACAGCAGCGTCCCAGCCTTCCTTATAGCTAACAGGATGAAGAAGGGCGTCATGCTCCACCATCAAGTCTTTGAATTCTTGAGTGTCCATCCAGCCATCAAAGGCTTTTTCCTTCTGCGCCTTCAAGATGACATTTTCAGCCCGGGCCGTCTCCAGATCAGAAGTGGAAGAGGCCAATTGAGCTTCAAGGGCCTCAATTTTTTGATTGGCCTCCTCCAACTTCTTGTTGGCATCTTCCAGGCCAACCTTCCAAGCCTTGGCTTGGTGAATAGCCCCTTGAAAATGGGCGTTAGCCTGCAGGAGAAAACAGCAAAGGTTTAGAAAAGAAAGAAAAGAGAATTGTAAAAAGCATAAGTAAAGTACATACCGTCGCCAGAGCTTGGGCTCCAAACAGCTCATTCCCCTCCAAGTCCTGTTGAAGGACAAAATCTTGATAATCCACCGGGGAAATGGAATGCTTAGACCATTCCTTGGACAGGGCCGTGCTGCCCACAATCGAGTCCTTGCCCCGGATCCCCCAAGCAGGTTGAAAGTAGGCACCTGGCCTCTGCTTGGTGCGCAGAACTTGGCTGGGGCCTTCCTCATCTGGCTCCGTCGCCTGAAGAAGGAACTCCGGGAAGCGGTCACCCAGTCGAGGGTCCTTAAAGATCTTCCCGGCCCTCTTCATCCTGGTTGTCTCCAGGTCCTTCGGCTTGGTAGCCTCCTCAATCTTCTCAGCCACTGCAACAAACAAAGTCAGTTGAAAATCAATGAAATAAAAGTGCAGGAAATAAAGGAGATAAGAAAGGGAACTTACTTTTCTTATTAACGGGCGAAAGGCCGCGTTCTACCAGGACGGTCTCCCGGATAAGGTCCCAACAATGGGAAGTGCCGTTGTCTTGCGTAAGGAGGTTGAAACCTCTAGCCTCCTCCTCAGACAAAGCTATGTCATTCGGGCTCCCGTCTACGGCCAGCCCAAAGGATGATCGAAACAGGGAGCCCCAATCTCCACCTTCCCAAATAACAAACAAAAAATCTTTCTTCCACCCCAAGTTGTTGTCAGGGATGGACTTCCCATTTACGATATGGGGGATAGTGGGGCGCTGGTTGATAGAAACCCAACCCGGACTTTTATCAGGGCTGTTTTTAAACTGAAAAATCTTCCTGAAGACAGCAACAGATGTGGGGACGTTGTGCTTGGCGCATTGCGACAGATAACACAGAATCAACCTCCAGGAATTAGGGGGAAGTTGGCAAGGGCTGATGCCCACATCAGCCAGTAGCAAAGGAATGAATGGATGAAAAGGGAGTCTAATACCTGCCCTCAGAGTATCCCTATAGACGCATAGCGCGTCCTTCTTCCACTGACAGGCCCTGTCGGCCGGACCCGCAAGAACCAGCTTAAAAGGCTCCTTGATTTTGAAGCAGCTGCTCAACTTTTCCAGCTCCTTGGGATCCCGTAAAGCACTGATATGATCGTGCGCGTCCAGATGCGCATCAGACGGATACTCGTCCCCTCGAGTGTTGATCATGTCGATTAAGGAAGTATACCTCGATCGAATAGGAAAATCATTGGACTTTCTAGCCACGTTCATCTTGGCCAAACGAGTCATTCTTTTGTCAGCCATCTGAAAAAAAGTATGAGGCACGTAAATAGGCTATCTTAAAATGGCACACAATGGAAAAATAATGAAAAACAAAGGGAGGAATCTTACCTGAAGAAGCGCTCCTGAAAAAAGGCTTTGAGCTCCGACTTGCTGTTATTCCTCTGAGAATCTTAGCAGGAAGATGAAGAAGAAAACTAAGAAATGAGAAAGTGAGGAGTAATAGCCTTTCCTCATTCCTTTATATAAGAGGAAAATGAAGTTGAAGGGACGAAAAGCCCATTGAGGACAAAAGCCCATAAGAAAAAGCCCAGAAAAAAGAATATTCCAGAATATTCCAAGGAATTCTAGAGCATTCTTAACAGGGTGTATTAAGCCCAGATCAATAAAAAGAGGCCCAATAAGATTTGAAAAGGCCCAATAAAAGAGGCCCAATAAGATTTGAAAAGGCCCAATAAAAGAGGCCCAATAAAAGAGGCCCAATAAAAGAGGCCCAATAAGATTTGAAAAAGCCCAATAATAGAGGCTCAGAAAAATTTAATAAGGCCCAACAAAAAAGGATAGGCCCAAATCCTTACAATACCCTAAATTAAAGCTAAATAAAGAAGGCTAGTGGAAGACCAGGAACCAGGTCGAAATCCAGGTCGTGAATCCTGCCCGAAATCTTTCGAGCAGACACCCGAAAATAGCGGGTAAAAAAGACCAGAATCCAGGTCGAAATCCAGGTCGTGAATCCTGCCCGAAATCTTTCGAGCAGACACCCGAAAATAGCGGGTAAAAAAGACCAGAATCCAGGTCGAATTCCAGGTCGTGAATCCTGCCCGAAATCTTTCGAGCAGACACCCGAAAATAGCTGGAATAACGGAACTAAATTGAGGTCGAAGCTTCGACCAGGAATGAGGTCGAATAAAACCAAGCATCTTTCAAAAAATAGGGATTAAAAACCCAGGTCGAAGTTCGACTAGGATCCTGGTCAAATTCCAGGTCGTGGATCCTAGTCGAAATCCTTCGACCAGGAAGCAAGAAAACCAAAGAATTTTCGAACAGGATTCAGGTTGAAATATCGACTAGAATCCTAGTCGAAATCCTAGTCGATAGGCTTATAAAAAAAAAAAAAAGGGGTTGAATTTTCGACCTCGATCCAGGTCGAATTTTCGACTAGGATCCTGGTCGAATTCCAGGTCCTAGATCCAGGTCGAAATTTCGACTAGGATCCTGGTCGAATTCCAGGTCGTGGATCCTAGTCGAATTCCTTCGACCAGGATGACAAGGCTGGCCCCATTTTTCGACTAGGATCCTGGTCGAAATTTCGACCTGAATCCTGGTCGAAAAATGGGCTCGAAATTTGAAAATTCCAGAAAATAAGGAAAAATCCCAGAAAATTCCAGAAAATAAGGAAAAATCCCAGAAAATTAGGGAAAATTCCAGAAAATAAGGAAAAATCCCAGAAAATTAGGGAAAATTCCAGAAAATAAGGAAAAATCCCAGAAAATTCCAGAAAATTAGGGAAAAATCCCAGAAAATTAGGGAAAATCCCAGAAAATTAGGGAAAAATTCCAGAAAATAAGGGAAAAATCCCGGAAATAAGGGAAAAATTCCTGGAAATTAAGATAATTCCTGAATAAAAGGAAAAATTCATTGTAAATGTGTAGGTCGCTCCACACTTTACGGAAAAACGAAACCCTGTAAGGGAACAAATAGACTTAACTTCTGCGAAACCTAATCAATGTTTCCCAAAAGTGGGGGGCAAATGATAGGGATAAATAAATTATGTTTGTATAATTAAATACTGCATTAATTGTACAAACTGTGGGCTGCCAGGCCCAATAAAAAGATATATGATACTCAGACCAGAAAGGTTAAGCCTGATGGACCAGATCAGGCCTGATGGAATAAAAAAGGCCCAAAAGCCCTGATTATTAATTAATTTCGTAATTAATTAATAAGGGACAAATCAGATGTTGAAAAGAGTCCCGATAAGGATATAAATCCTTGGAGATTAGCCTCAAGGGGACCTAAAAGGATAAGGAATCAGTTTCCTACTATCTAGGACTCCAAAGTCCATTCTAATTATGAGACTTGCCCACCAAGTCTCCTATACCAAGTCCAATTCAAGGGCTCCCAACATCTATATAAGGGGTCTCACCCCCACCAATCAGAACTACGTTTTTTGGCTTGATTCTCTAATTCACAGAGATACGTAGGCATCTTGTAAAGGCAGATTGAGTCATGAAACACGAGAGCAGCCATTAAAGGCCTTGAGCTCCCGAATCTTAGTATTAAATACAGCAAGTAATAACCTTGGTTTTTTATCCATAACAAGTCCCAACATCTGGATAATCGCTGGATCTGTACGGCTCTCGATACTACCCTCTCCTGAATTATTCCTTCTCTTTGGTGCCATTATTCTGGTAAAAGAACAAGCAACATATATAATAATATGTCAAGCATTGTGTCAATATGTAGCAATTCCTTAGCATATCAAAATTTGTAAACAATATCTCTTCCCATAATATCATAAACTTGCTATCATATTAACACAAGCGACATGATTATTACATAATCCTGCTTATTATCTCAAGAATAATAACACAAAGAAAATTTACTCCGAATTATCCAACCCTTTTAAATCCTTGCTTAAATCTTAGCTAAACCAACAAAATAGCAGGGCAATGACACAAGGCCTAAAGCTAAACGCAAAACAGGGAACTTAAATAACTTAACTATAACCTAACCCAATAACCTAAATTTAATCCTATAAAAGCTAAACTACACGCGCCTATCTTATGTGATCTTCCTATGACTCATCTATGACAATCCTACGCCTGTTTCAGTGACCATAACCTGTAGCTCTGATACCAACCTGTGACACCCTCCAAACCCGGGGTTTAGATTTGGGGGTCACTTGCCACTAAATTATAATAAAATAATCACAGCGGAATAATATAATAAATACGACCCCTTTACCTACACTGGATCGATCACAGGTTATAGTATGGAACATGCACTAATACAAATCAAATATTATTACAAACCATAAGTCTAATTAGTTTTACAGATTATTCAAATTTTATTACAAACCTCTAGACTATCCAAGCGTCCCAAAACAATCTACCTGGAATACACACCACTATTTACAAGCACTCGACTTCTGACCAAACCTGGATCTCAAGCCTGCTCTGGCTTAGCTGAAAGATTAGATTGATAAACAAGTATGAGCAAAAGAAATGCTCAGCAAGCAATGTAAAATGTACTTGAAATGATAAACCACATTCTGATAATAACTGAACAAAAGGATAAAAGCAGTAATATTTGATCAGTAATAAAGCTTCACAAGCTATTAACAATAAACGATAATTTTTAGATTGGAATCTAACTCCGACGGACGTACTATCACATGCTGATCAGCCCGTGTGATAGCACAAGGTCATGATTCGTAGAAACATGTCCCCAAAATACGAGTACTCAAATAAAAAGGCAATATACCCGCCTGTGGCAACAATGGTGTCATAATATTTCATACAACACGTAGAAATAGCCCTCCGCTGGACCGTCCGTCCCGGTCACTTACGCATTCATCCAATCCATAAAACATTTTGATCAAAGGAGCCGAACCAAAGGACATCCTTAACCATATAACTCTCCATTTCTCATGGTCCAGAGTTATCTTAACAATTGATGGCGAAATAACTAGAACAATTATTTATTCGCTAACCTCAATTCAACGTTCCACTGTATAGAGTAATTTATAGCAAAATATAAAACGTTTAACCATTCTGAACTTAGAATAGTATGGAAATCGAAAGAATAAAGTTCAGAGTCAATATCAATTGAATGATAAATGAAGATATAGGTACTTGCATAATATGATTCGAAATAAACGTCACCTGAACAATAAGTGAAGTTAATGGTACTTGCCTGGTATGCTCGATAACCTCTTACTATAACTCTGCTTATAGCTGTTGGCTACTATCTCCGTCTAACACTTGACTGCACTCCTTGCTACTTGATTCTATAAACAAAAGGACTATCTTAATTGACAGAACTAAACTCAATCGACGTAACCATACGTCTTGACATCTACCCGATCGTTTTTAACTAAGCATGAAATTTTAAACTGTAAACAAATAGCATATATATATATCACGTAACACGTAATCATGGCATTTGTGTAATATCCCATATTTTCAAATATTATTATTATAATTATTTGGAATTATTATGTGATTTTTATGTAAATTTTTATGAATTATATGATAAATGGAATTGATGTTTGGGTGTTTATATGTGATATTCCTTGAGTGTTCTAATTTTTATATATTTAGAATAGAATATAGATAATTGTGATATTTTTCTGGTAATTTTTGGACTGTTAGATGATTTTATATTGATTTATGAATTATTAATTATTTTCTGAATAATTACCAAAATTATTTTATAAAGTCGGGAATCGTCCGACTTCAACCGTTTTTGCGTTTTTATAACCCGAAACTCTTCTGAAAATTCCTTCCTAACCTAATTTGGTAATTCCGGACATTTTCCGTGTTTTGACTTTTTCGATCCGGATTATGGTTTGACCCGTGCGTGGCCCGGCGCAATATTTTCGATACGATAATCATTTCGGTAATCAATAAAACCCGTATTCTCGAGAGACGGGATATTTTTACGTTACTTTCGTATATAGTGTTTTATAAAAAGCTCGGTTTGGATAATTATCCAATTTTGGTATTGAATTGGATCGTTTTACAGTTACTTAGCGGCTAAACAACAAATTTATCGATCCAATATGACCCAATGCGTACCAATATTCTATAAGTATAAATAGTTTTTTTTATTAATTATTATTAAAAAAATCAGATGTTTACTTTATTTTTCAGAAAATCATAAAATCCTTTAATTTGTTCTTGGTTGTTCTTGAGTTCTCTAAGGATTAAAGCTCAATCTGACAATGATAGTGAACCCAGATTCTGATGCCCTAGTAACCGTTTTGAAGCCCTCGATCTTCTCTTTGTTAATATGCCATCAAATCGTTTCAACGATTGGTAAAAATTCAATCTCGAATTTTAGGGTTCTTGAACCGAATTGGGGATTTTTGCTTGAGTAATCTTTGGATGATTTTGATGTTCTATATGGCTTTATCTTGATATATGCAATCGATTTATATCAATTTCATTGACATTATAGTACAGATTCGTATAGGTCGAGTTAGACATATCAATCAATTGTTTTTATTCAATTTTCTGGGTTTATCGATGATTATTTGTATATTCTGATATTATGGATAGATTGTACGAATTGTAAGCGTCATTTTGATGTATAGCACGTCGAGGTTGGTTAAGAAACTGTTGTTTTCGTTGTTCACCGGAATGTGTTGCCGACGTTAAGTCAGGGATCGTTGATTCCGACGATTTGGGTGATGATTTGCGCGGTTGTTGTTTCCGTTGTGTTTTTCGATCAGTAATGATCGATTTTGATGCAAAAAGAGTAACCCAGCTGTTTTGGTCTGTATCGGAGGCGGCCGGCGGTGAACTCCGTCACCGGAATCTGGGTAGGTGTCGCCGGAGTTCATCCCGACCCGGACGGGTTGGGTGACCAGGTTAAGACCCGTTTGGGTTAAATTGTAACCCGGTTTTGATCTTATTTTACCCAAGCTTGAAATCAAAAACCTGTTTCTGGATTTTCCTTATTAAAAATAATTCAAAAATCCTATTTTAATTTCTGAAAAATTCATTTTTATTTTAAAAATCATTATTTTAATTCTGCAAATTTATTTTTAATTCCAAAAACAAATCCAAATTATTTAGTTAATTAATTTTAGTTGATAATTAATTATTTAATTAGTCAATTAATTTAAATATTAATTGATTAATTAATTTAATTAGTTATTAATTAATTTTAATTGATTATTTAATTAGATTTAATTATTAATTTTTGATTTAAAAATTCCGAAAAAATAGTTTTGAGTTTTAAAATATTATTTTAAATTATTTTCCAGGCTCGATAATTTTTATAAAATTATTTTTGAGTGTTCGAGCCATATTATTTTATTACTAAATGATTCGGAGACTGTTTTTATTCCGAAAAATATTCAAAAATTCATAATAAATCAATCGTTCGTCCGTTTAATACAAAACGAACGCGTACAGACTCAGAAAAATATTCCGCTTTCAATAAAAATACTTTCGAGACCCGAATTCTTTTGTTTCGAAAGATCGCTTGTTTTACGAATCATTCTGAGTCGATTTTTGATCGATAAATCATATTTTTGACCCGATTTTCGTTTTAAACATACTGAGTCGACCCTTCTGATTAACCGAGTCTTATGTGATATGAATTATGTGATATATGAGTTATGTGCTTATGTGCTATGCGAATTACGTGTATATGTGGGTCATAAGTCTTGTGTTTGACTATTTTCCTTGTGTGTGGGCTATCGTATGGGTAGACGATAGGCTTTTGACGCGTAGTTCGTCGAGTGGTTATCGATTAGACAATTAAAGTTCTATATTTTAATTATAGATGTGGATCATTCGAGTTGATCAAGACAAGATGTTGGATAAAGAGTGAGATGGAATGGAAGTGGATATCTGGCTTCTAGCAATCACAGGAGCAGCATATCAGTAAGGTGTTGAAAAGCAGGACGGAGATGTCTTGAGACAGAATGTCAGAATAGATGCGTCTTTGCGAGTGTGACTAACTACTAAAACCCAAAGGCAAGTATCCCTATCACCACTTATTATTCAAGTGATATTTATTTTAAATCTTATCATGCAAGTATTGTTTTCTCTATTCTCAGTTCAAGATAGATAGATGTTTTACATATCGCTGAATTAAATAATTATGTTCATGCAAATACTCATCTGCTATTCTATGTTCAGAATAGTCAAGTGATTTTACTTATCCAATTATCGGATTTATAAATGTTTTGGATTTTGATAAAAGTGATTTGGTTGCGAATATTCCTACCCAAGAATTGGGCGAATAAAATTATGTCGGGTGTCGATTATTATGACCCCATTTCAATAAAAGGTTTTAAGATTGGATCATAATTGCGTAAGTGACCGGGACGGACGGTCCAGCGGAGGGCTATTTCTAAGTGCCATATGAAATATTATGACACCATTTTGCCATAGGCTAGTTATGCCTTTTTGTTTGAGTACTCGTGTTTTTGGGGTCACGTTTCTATGAATCATGACCTTGTGCTATCACACGGGCTGATCAACATGTGATAGTACGTCCGTCGGAGGATGATCCTAATTTAAATTATCATATTGTTTTTGATATTCATAGAATAAATGATTTATCAACTATTTCTGTTTTGGAATAATGGTAAAGTGCGGTTTTGATTCAGATTTTGATTTATGCTGATACTTACGTTGTTCTTAAATATCAAAGGTGGTATTAGTATAGATGAATGATGTTGACTTCAGTATGGAATGTTGTGAGCATCAAAGTTCATATTGATATCTAATTTGATATGACAGCAAAATAAGTATTAATTTGAAGAGTTCGGTTTTGAATAAAGTTTATGATTCAATCCATAATCATTGTCTCATGTTATTGTGGTTTACGATATTTCCGTAAACACTGTTTTACGAATTTTATTCTCGTCAAGATTCAAAGTATTGCTGAAGCATCTCGCTCAAAAATATCAAATTGGTTTTGAATACAATTAAGGAATTAAATCTGGGATTCCTCAACTAAAATTTTATGATTCAGCAACTATGATTTTAAATGTTCTGCTCTAATGCAGATGTAGGTTTTATATCAAAACGACCCCATATATGTCATAATGATCTTGCTGAGCATTTCTTTCGCTCATACTTGCCTATTTTTAAATTTAACCTCCAGTGAGGATTAGCTTGCGCTGTTTAGCTGCGTAATTCGAGGAAGCAAGAAGAAGCTCTTGAAAGGTGGTTGGTCCAGGGTTTGCGAATTAGTGTAAGTTCTTTTGTGTAAAGTTGTTTATATTATATTATATTATAGTTGTGTATTTTATTTGGGCCTAGTATACTTCATTTCGAAGTTATACTAGTGGGTTTAATTTTGAGATTGAGATTTGTTGAAAAGAGTGTCAAAAGAAAGCGAAAAAATTTATTGATGAAATTTGGATTTCTTGTTTCTAGAACTGTAACCTTAAAAGATCTTGGATTAGTTTGGGGTCATAAATGATAAATATCTTCCGCTGGCATTTATTTATTGATTAAACAGGTTGATTTGGATTGAGGTTTTATAGTGACGACCAAATCCTCTGACCCCGGATTTGGGGGCGTTACAGGTTTGTATCAGAGCTGAGGTTATAGTAAACTAGAAACGAGAGTGTGTAGGAGTGTGTATAGCTATGTGAGGACGTTTGAGCTCATATCGAGTTCTTGTTGGACTATTGGATATAGTACCAACGAGTAAGTTAAGATAGGCGCATTCGTTCGAGATGGTTGTGTTGAGCTGGATGGAACTCCGGGAAGCTGCAAACTCCTATGGTGGAATCTTTCGAGGCTACTACGTTTTGACGATGATGAAGATTATCGATATCCTTGGAACATGAAGAAGCGTCTAGATACAGATGGCGAGTCAACTGGAGAGTTCAAATTGAAGATAAATATTAAGACTTTGGAAATACCTTCTCTTTCTATAATTCCTTTTGACATCTCTCAAAAAGAAGTAATTATTAGAGGATATATTCCCTAACACTCATTTTCAATCATAACTGTGTTTTAAATGTGCCATAGGTTGTCATGAAGCCTATTTTTCAGGTTTTGATAGCTCTGCCAAGTTATGATAATTTAACTTCCACTTTTCTTATTTGGTGGATAGTTTCTTGGTGATGTGACACCACTTGCTCATTTGGTGTCAGAATTTTGTTCTCTGGATTTCATTTCCTTCAGAAATATCATCTTTGAAAAATTTTCAGTTTTATTCATTTGATTTTGAATTCCTTTTATATTCTTTAATTCTGACTGAGATGAACAACCCTAACTATAGGGGACACAAGGTATACCTGTCTGTGTGATAGGAGTTGGATGGGACGCCATCACTTGTGTGTATTGTGAATACATGAAGGTTAACAACCTTTAGTAGTGTCTTAATTTGGACACGCAATACTAAGTTCGTTTGATCATATTGATCTCTCAGTTATTCCTTCATTTCAACAATACTTTTTCTCAAATTCAGATTTTGGTCCCGTTATGATATCAAATTCTCTTCTTTTTGAAATTCTATGATTTTATCATTCCAAATATTCGAAGGTATGCCAATCAAGTTAAGTTGAGTATCCTGTTCAAGTCAAAGTAAGGCGATGTGATGAAATTACGAAGGACGACAGTGGACTGCAATGCGATTAGAATATCGGTGGCATATAGCGAAGTCAATCTGTTCTTTTATTTCTCTCTCTATTTTTCTTTCTTTTCTTCTCTCTATCTTTCTCTCTATTCTTCTTTCTCGCGATCAGTAAAAGTGATTCTATTGAGGAATTGGTCAAAAGATGTAGATGGAATAATAATGCAGAGTGAAGCTAACGTGGTAACTGTATGGTATAAGGAATTGCAGTGTTATTAGAAATTTTGAGAAAAGTTGCGTTTACAAGATTGAGAAGTTGGTTAGAAAACCCTTAGTGCCTTCTTCTGCTGATTCCGAGGACGGAATCCTTATAAGGGGGGTAGATTGTAATCTCCCATATTTTCAAATATTATTATTATAATTATTTGGAATTATTATGTGATTTTTATGTAAATTTTTGTGAATTATATGATAAGTGGAATTGATGTTTGGGTGTTTATATGTGATATTCCTTGAGTGTTCTAATTTTTATATGTTCAGAATAGAATATAGATAATTGTGATATTTTTCTGGTAATTTTTGGACTGTTAGATGATTTTATATTGATTTATGAATTATTATTTATTTTATGAATAATTACCAAAATTATTTTATAAAGTCGGGAATCGTCCGACTTCAACCGTTTTTGCGTTTTTATAACCCGAAACTCTTCCGAAAATTCCTTCCTAACCTAATCTGGTAATTCCGGACATTTTCCGTGTTTTGACTTTTCCGATCCGGATTATGGTTTGACCCGTGCATGGCCCGACGCAATATTTTCGATACGATAATCATTTCGGTAATCAATAAAACCCGTATTCTCGAGAGACGAGATATTTTTACGTTACTTTCGTATATAGTGTTTTATAAAAAGCTCGGTTTGGATAATTATCCAATTTTGGTATTGAATTGGATCGTTTTACAGTTACTTAGCGGCTAAACAACAAATTTATCGATCCAATATGACCCAATGCGTACCAATATTCTAATAAGTATAAATAATTTTTTTTTATTAATTATTATTAAAAAAATCAGATGTTTACTTTATTTTTCAGAAAATCATAAAATCCTTTAATTTGTTCTTGGTTGTTCTTGAGTTCTCTAAGGATTAAAGCTCAATCTGACAATGATAGCGAACCCAGATTCTGATGCCCTAGTAACCGTTTTGAAGCCCTCGATCTTCTCTTTGTTAATATGCCATCAAATCGTTTCAACGATTGGTAAAAATTCAATCTCGAATTTTAGGGTTCTTGAACCGAATTGGGGATTTTTGCTTGAGTAATCTTTGGATGATTTTGATGTTCTATATGGCTTTATCTTGATATATGCAATCGATTTATATCAATTTCATTGACATTATAGTACAGATTCGTATAGGTCGAGTTAGACATATCAATCAATTGTTTTTATTCAATTTTCTGGGTTTATCGATGATTGTTTGTATATTCTGATATTATGGATAGATTGTACGAATTGTAAGCGTCATTTTGATATATAGCACGTCGAGGTTGGTTAAGAAACTGTTGTTTTCGTTGTTCACCGGAATGTGTTGCCGACGTTAAGTCGGGGATCGTTGATTCCGATGATTTGGGTGATGATTTGCGCGGTTGTTGTTTCCGTTGTGTTTTTCGATCAGTAATGATCGATTTTGATGCAAAAAGGTTAAGAAACCCAGCTGTTTTGGTCTATATCGGAGGCGGCCGACGGTGAACTCCGTCACCGGAATCTGGGTAGGTGTCGCCGGAGTTCATCCCGACCCGGACGGGTTGGGTGACCCGGTTAAGACCCATTTGGGTTAAATTGCAACCCGGTTTTGATCTTATTTTACCCAACCTTGAAATCAAAAACCTGTTTCTGGATTTTCCTTATTAAAAATAATTCAAAAATCCTATTTTAATTTCTGAAAAATTCATTTTTATTTTAAAAATCATTATTTTAATTCTGCAAATTTATTTTTAATTCCAAAAACAAATCCAAATTATTTAGTTAATTAATTTTAGTTGATAATTAATTATTTAATTAGTCAATTAATTTAAATATTAATTGATTAATTAATTTAATTTGTTATTAATTAATTTTAATTGATTATTTAATTAGATTTAATTATTAATTTTTGATTTAAAAATTCCGAAAAAATAGTTTTGAGTTTTAAAATATTATTTTAAATTATTTTCCAGGCTCGATAATTTTTATAAAATTATTTTTGAGTGTTCGAGCCCTATTATTTTATTACTAAATGATTCGGAGACTGTTTTTATTCCGAAAAATATTCAAAAATTCATAATAAATCAATCGTTCGTCCGTTTAATACAAAATGAACGCGTACAGACTTAGAAAAATATTCCGCTTTCAATAAAAATACTTTCGAGACCCGAATTCTTTTGTTTCGAAAGATCGCTTGTTTTACGAATCATTCTGAGTCGATTTTTGATCGATAAATCATATTTTTGACCCGATTTTCGTTTTAAACATACTGAGTCGACCCTTCTGATGAACCGAGTCTTATGTGATATGAATTATGTGATATATGAGTTATGTGCTTATGTGCTATGTGAATTACGAGTATATGTGGGTCATAAGTCTTGTGTTTGACTGTTTTTCTTGTGTGTGGGCTATCGTATGGGTAGACGATAGGCTTTTGATGCGTAGTTCATCGAGTGGTTATCGATTAGACAATTAAAGTTCTATATTTTAATTATAGATGTGGATCATTCGAGTTGATCAAGACAAGATGTTGGATAAAGAGTGAGATGGAATGGAAGTGGATATCTGGCTTCTAGCAATCGCAGGAGCAGCATATCAGTAAGGTGTTGAAAAGCAGGATGGAGATGTCTTGAGACAGAATGTCAGAATAGATGCGTCTTTGCGAGTGTGACTAACTACTAAAACCCAAAGGCAAGTATCCCTATCATCACTTATTGTTCAAGTGATATTTATTTTAAATCTTATCATGCAAGTATTGTTTTCTCTATTCTCAGTTCAAGATAGATAGATGTTTTACATATCGCTGAATTAAATAATTATGTTCATGCAAATACTCATCTGCTATTCTATGTTCAGAATAGTCAAGTGATTTTACTTATCCAATTATCGGATTTATAAATGTTTTGGATTTTGATAAAAGTGATTTGGTTGCGAATATTCCTACCCAAGAATTGGGCGAATAAAATTATGTCGGGTGTCGATTATTATGACCCCATTTCAATAAAAGGTTTTAAGATTGGATCATAATTGCGTAAGTGACCGGGACGGACGGTCCAACGGAGGGCTATTTCTAAGTGCCATATGAAATATTATGACACCATTTTGCCATAGGCTAGTTATGCCTTTTTGTTTGAGTACTCGTGTTTTTGGGGTCACGTTTCTATGAATCATGACCTTGTGCTATCACACGGGCTGATCAACATGTGATAGTACGTCCGTCGGAGGATGATCCTAATTTAAATTATCATATTGTTTTTGATATTCATAGAATAAATGATTTATCAACTGTTTCTGTTTTGGAATAATGGTAAAGTGCGGTTTTGATTCAGATTTTGATTTATGCTGATACTTACGTTGTCCTTAAATATCAAAGGTGGTATTAGTATAGATGAATGATGTTGACTTCAGTATGGAATGTTGTGAGCATCAAAGTTCATATTGATATCTAATTTGATATGACAGCAAAATAAGTATTAATTTGAAGAGTTCGGTTTTGAATAAAGTTTATGATTCAATCCATAATCATTGTCTCATGTTATTGTGGTTTACGATATTTCCGTAAACACTGTTTTATGAATTTTATTCTCGTCAAGATTCAAAGTATTGCTGAAGCATCTCGCTCAAAAATATCAAATTGGTTTTGAATACAATTAAGGAATTAAATCTGGGATTCCTCAACTAAAATTTTATGATTCAGCAACTATGATTTTAAATGTTCTGCTCTAATGCAGATGTAGGTTTTATATCAAAACGACCCCATATATGTCATAATGATCTTGCTGAGCATTTCTTTCGCTCATACTTGCCTATTTTTAAATTTAACCTCCAGTGAGGATTAGCTTGCGCTGTTTAGCTGCGTAATTCGAGGAAGCAAGAAGAAGCTCTTGAAAGGTGGTTGGTCCAGGGTTTGCGTATTAGTGTAAGTTCTTTTGTGTAAAGTTGTTTATATTATATTATATTATAGTTGTGTATTTTATTTGGGCCTAGTATACTTCATTTCGAAGTTATACTAGTGGGTTTAATTTTGAGATTGAGATTTGTTGAAAAGAGTGTCAAAAGAAAGCGAAAAATTTTATTGATGGAATTTGGATTTCTTGTTTCTAGAACTGTAACCTTAAAAGATCTTGGATTAGTTTGGGGTCATAAATGATAAATATCTTCCGCTGACATTTATTTATTGATTAAACAGGTTGATTTGGATTGAGGTTTTATAGTGACGACCAAATCCTCTGACCCCGGATTTGGGGGTGTTACAATTTGTAGAACACGTAATTGTATATTTCGTATAACACATAAGTTATATCATTAAAAGACACGTCTCCGTGCGTTCAGAATGAAAATCAGTTCAATATTAGCATTTATCGATCAAATACCGACTCAAACTGATACACAAATCAAATGACATTGCAATACAATAAAAATTAGGAATCATAAGTATTTTTATTGAAAGCGCAATATTTTTCTGAGTCTATACGCGTTCGTTTCGTATTAAACGGACGTACGGTTTATTTATTATAAATAAAATAAGAAATAAATAGATTTAAGTCAATTAATAATAATATTAATTGATTTTTAAATACCAAAACTGAATGTTTAAAAGCCTAAAAATAATTTTTTTAGAAATTATTTGAATTAATTATAAATAATTTACATTTATTTAACTATTTATAAATGAAATTAATTGATTAAATGATTTTTAATCAATTAATTAAATTCATAAATAATTAACTAAAATGAATTATAAATAATTAAATCAAATTAGATTTTTGAAAATAATAAATGAAAATAATTTTAGAAATTTAAAATAATTAAGAAAATAATTTTTTTTTAACATTAAAAATAATAAGTACAGGATTTTTGAACATAAAATGAATGATTTTATTAAAAATAGAAAATGGATTTTTGACTTAAAAAAAATAAAACATAAATTCAGAAACATAAAAATTAGCACAGACTTAACATATATCGGATCAAAAGGTGGGGAAACACGGGGAATGGCCGGAACTCCGACGAACACGTCGCCGGAATCTGGAATTTTCCAGAAACCGGCCAACGTCCGGCGTAGTTCCGGCGGCTCTAAAACCCAGCCCCAACAGGTCTGTTTCAATCATTTTTAACATACAATTCATCCCATAAACTCCCAGTAATCCGATCAACCCAAAATCAACAGAGAACTACTATTCGAGCACCGGTTCCGGCAAAAACGCCATGGAATCCGGTGAGCTCGACAAGCTTTTCCGGTCAACACCGTTTTCCTTCATTTCAACACCAAATCGAGAGATTCTTGTTGCAAAATCAAGCCTTTTACATCTACAATCTATTCGAATTAATCACAGTATCAAACAATCAAACTATAGCTTGGAAATTCAAAATCAAAAATCAAGAAAATCCAAACTCGGCTAACACGAATTCGAACTGAAACGATGCAAATTTATATATAAATCGACTCTAAACATCATTCTAAAACTGTCTGTAACATCAAAATCAACCCAGAATCATCCAAAAACAAAAACGATTTTCAAGAATAAAAAGATAAAAAAATCGACTTTTCGATTTACTGTACCTCAGATCAAAATATTGGTATCAATGGAAAGCTCTCTTCGAGAGGAAGATTTTGGTTACTAGCACGTCTGATTTGGTTTCCAGAATCGATCAAAAATCACGATTGAAGTTAAGGAAGAAATTCTCACCCCCAAAGTTGTTCTTGGTGTTTATAAATTTTCTGAATTTTTTTAATAAAATTAAATGAATAAATTAATCCTGTTCAGCTATTTATATTAATTCTGAAATTATATCCCCAAAATAAATTAAGGGTGTTTTTATCCCTAAATTACAATAATTAAGCCCCAACATAATCATTACGGGGAATAATTTTAAAAATGATAAAATACAAAATTAATGTCAAAATTTCCCAAAAATTGCGAATAATTCAAAAATACAAAAATAAAGGATATTTGAAATACGAATAATTTTATAAAAATAAAAACATCGATGATGTGGGGTTTGACGTCCCGGTGGGGTCCCGGTCCGTTGATTTTTGAAAAACGGAAACGATCCCTAAATTACCAGAAAATCCCGATAACACATAAAATGTATTGGAACATGCGTAAAATGAAATAAAGCGAGTACCTTAATAAATATGCGAATAAATAAGAGTTCGAATTGCATATCGATTCATATAATTACAATTTAAACACATTTTGATCAATCGAAAAATTTTCTGGCCCGCACAGAAATACACATAACAGCCATAACATCTCATATCATGGAAATAATTACTTCAAATTTATAAAACACATAATATTTATTTATTTAACATATAATATTCACATAATTTTCCAGGATATTACATTTGAAGCACTGAACATCCCTTTTGCACGGGCCACTATGTCTCTTCCCACATACCTTACAATCCATTACAGAATTTGATGACTGAGCTGGAGTGGAGGCAACTGAGGTGGCAGCAGGCCTAGCCTGAGGAAAATTCTGTCTTCTAAATCTTTTATTTCTGTTTTGGCCAAACCTCTTCTGAAACCTCTGACTGGATCCCCCTGGATTCGTTTCACCAGTGATGCTTTTAGATTTCCGCTTCTTATCGCCCTTTTCCTTGGCAACCAACTTCTGGTCATTTTCAATTACCAGTGCGGCCTGAACTACGGAGGGATATGTCTTAAGCTGCAAGGCTACAACCCCACTGTGAATTTCTGGCTTCAGTCCCTGCTGGAACCTCTTCGCTTTCTGAGCTTCAGTATTCACATACACAGGCACCAGTCGGGTCAATTCCGTAAACTTGGCCTCATACTCGGTTACACTCTTTTCATCCTGCTTCAATTCCAAAAACTCAACTTCTAACTGGTTCTGCAAACAGTCCGGAAAATATTTTTCCAAGAACAACTCTGTAAACCTGGCCCACGAGACAGGGCCTGCTCCTTCCACGGCACGGGGGGGTTCCCACCAATAATTCGCTTCACCCTTGAGAAAATAGCCCGCATAGTCTGGTCTAAGATTATCACTTACTTGTGTAAGGGTGAAGCTTTCTCTATTTCCTTTAGCCAAATTCTGGCAGCAACTAGGTCCACCTCTCCCTTAAACTCTGGGGGCTTTACCGACTGAAAAGATTTAAAACTCACAGTTTGGTTCACTTCTCTTTGCTGAGGTTGCTGCTGAAGCTGCAGCTGTTGTTGTTGAATTTGTTGTTGCTGCTGTTGTATGAACTGCTGTTGTTGTTGCTGTTGTTGTAGAAATTGTTGTTGCTGCTGCTGAAATTGTTCTTGCTGCTGAGCCATTTGATTAGACTGTTGGCGCAGCAAATCTAGCAACTCACCCATAACTGGGCCCCCTTCAGAAGCTTTGCTAGAGGAATTGGATGGGATATTCTTCTTGGGCGGTATTCTCCTGAAACATAACAAATGGTTTTAGTTAAAAAGAATTGCCCCAGGGTAGCACCATTTTCATGTGCCAAGAAAATGTTGTCGTAATAAAATATTCCCACCCTCAATTAGTTGGGGTCCGATTGTAATGAGTGGCTAGATTTAACAAAATCAGCAACAATTGCAACAATAAAAATAACAACAATAATAACAGCACGCCACTAGCCACATACACCAATACTTATAACAGCCACCAACTAATATCGCAACCTACTAACTAAATTCACGTGGTCAGACTCGTTCTCGTGGAAAAACTATCTAGGAATCCCTATCGGCCATTACCAATGGCACCTGCACCAGGGAAACACACTAAAGATCAGGACAGTTCCAAAATCCTCAAAATATGCCAGGGTTACGCCTTCGAACCCTCGACTAGACTCTTAAACTTGCTCCTCTAGATGTGAGTTGCTGATTCACTCCCTATATACCAATATTACCCCTTTCCGACTCTACTCCTAACCTAAATCAGGGACTCAAACTTGTAGCTCTGATACCAACCTGTGACGGCCTCAACCCCGGGTCAGGAGTTGACGTCACTAACAAAATGAAACTATAATTATAATACAACTAACTTACTTTATTTTAATATAAACAACTCTTCCACAAGATCTTTTCCAGGTTCAAGTATAATTTAGGTTACACACTCATTACAAACCAACTAATTAAAACAACCTGTCATGACTGTTATTCTACAGCAACTCACAGACCACACTTCGCCAGACACAACCTAATCAGAGGAGCTCAACACAGGAGGAATTGGAAACTAGCCCTTAGCAAAATAGCAACATCCCCTAGGCATCTGCAATGCAAAAATATACAAACACATTTGCAAGAGTGAGCGATCAACCGCTCAGTAGTACCACTATATAAATACTAACTAAAACAGTTTATAATAAACAATTGTAGAAACAGAAATTACAACTTGTTAGTAGAAAATAAGTAAAATAAGTATAAACATATAAAAACTGATAAACTGTTGAAACTGGATCTTTAATAGCTAGCATGCTCTCTAAACATTTTATTAATAGTGCTGTGTAAATAGCAGGGTTAAATTTTAGCATGCTACTTCCATTTTCAAATCATTCGTCCCATCGCAGGACCTATAAAACTAATTGTTCCGTTAGGGGAACCATAAAACTTGTCCCATCACAGGACCTATAAAACTTGTTCCTCTCCGAGAACCTCAAAATCACTTGCTAAGATATAACAGTATTGGATGATCCCTGGTAAGACAGCTGATCAGGCTATCCTATGAAACTTGTTCCGGAACTCAGAGACTAGCTAGGTCTCTGTCATGCTGGGCTGGTGGTTATAATAGGGTGCGCAACCACTTCGCCTCTTACGCTAACTTCCAAGCCGTTACGGACCTTCTGCGCACACTCATACAATTATCTGATCATTTTTATCCAGTTTTCCAAATCACTTACCTATCTCTTGTCAAAACAATTATAACACAGCACATTTTCCAAAACATTTTCATTTTATTCAAAACTTAGAGATAGGTATTTCCACAAGTTACTTTTCCCCTAAAACACAAGTTAATAAAATAATTTGAAACCCAGGGGATACGTAACTTAAATCGTTCTGTTCCACTACGAGAATAAAATAACATTATATTCATATATACTGAACCATAAAGATATGGTCAGGGGTACTTGCCTTAATATGCTTTAATACTAATTTCTGACTGGCTTTGCACCGACCGGGATGCTAAGAATTTCAACTGGAACCTACAGGAACCAAAATACCCTAAATTAGACAGCCGAGTATGCTTGACTATCCTCGCTAACAATCTACCCGAACGTTAACAAAACCCGACTCGTAATATATCCAATATTATAATGCACGTATCAATTAGGGTTCACGTCTTCGAAAGTCGGTTCGGTGTTCATTTTCAAAAAATAGGTATATTTATCCTTTTATGAAACTAGGGTTATCAATTTTCGTAAAGTAATTCATCACAACACATAATCAGATTTTTGTATAAAGTACATTAATATAACTGATCGACGTTCCGATAGTCTCGTATTCCCGTAATTTAATTTTTCCGGAAATCGGGCAACACCTCCTTTGATTATCGGCTAACCCGTCGAACGTCCCGACGTCAAATCAATCACCACAAATTCAAACCAAACATAATACAACTCCCAACCACCGATTCCAGTCAACACTGTCAATTCTCAAATTTACAAACACCAATTATTCATTATTATCCACATTTTTATGTCTCAACTCGCATTTTATAACTTTAATCGAAATTTGCATTTTAAATTGTATTTTGTATTTTAAATTGTAGGACTCAGAACAACGTCATCACAGTCCACCGTCCGCTCATTTAAATTCATCGCGGACGGCCGCAAAATTTATTGGTACCCGTATTCCGGGCTTCCGAATAAATTCTACCAATTTATAATATTATTAATAACCTGCAAAATAATTAAATTCATCAAAATAATCTGCACAATAAGCAATCGAACAGGTAGGCCAGGACACACACACACACTGCCACGGCTATACACATAAATCCACAGATACATACGCACAGGGTCGGACTTAACTGGAATCAAAATAGCAGGAAGAAACCAGGGAGGGGAAAGGAACAAAATAGAAAGAAAGGGGATGGTGGCGGGGAGTATTACCGGAGTCGAGGCGGCGGCAAACGGAGGAACGGGGCCGGAGAAACAGGGAAGGAATGGAGATAAAATGGGGAGAGGTGAAGAACGAGAGAGAAGAGAAACGAGAGATTGAGAGAGAAATCAAGAGAGAGAGACGACAGAGAGCGAGAGAGAGATTGGGGAGAGATCGACGAGAGAGAGAGACATGAACTGCAAAACTAAAACGGGTTGAACCCGGTTTTACAAACCCTTGCCCCCCCTTTTCTTTTTATTTTTATTAACCAAATAAACCCCGCAATAACATTTATCTGACCTGCATTTTTGTTATAACGAGCAATTCATGGATAATCAAAACCCGAGCATTAATAAAATATTTTATAAAATATCACCAATAATTAAAAGTTAATAAAAATAGAATTTACAAAATTTTCAAAATAATTTTTGAAACACAATAGATACTCGTTTTGAACGAATAAACGAAATAACACGCAGATGATATTTATCACAAAAATTACCAAAATAATTTTAAAATTCTCGGAATATTCCAAACTTAATAAAATATGAATTTTAAAATTTTTGAAGAATTCTATAATTAATTACTGATTATACAATTAAATGAAATCAGAAAATCATTTAACGATAAATAATCAATAAAATATTGATTTCTAAATTTTATAAACTCCTTAAAATAATTAATAAAATTATGAAGCCATAACAATGATTTTAGAGATAATCCCCATATTTATGTCTTGAATAAAATCACCTTTAAATACAAAAATAAAACAACACAGCTTAACGACTAATTACACAAACGATACTCGAACATGAATAATCACACATAATTAATAAAATATTAACAATATAATATTTAACTAATAGAACCCATATACATAATTTATATAATCAATTATTTAATAATCACACATTTAAATATTACAAAAATGTACGTGTTGTTATAAATACTGTTAAGTCAATCCATGCGGAAGGTACAACCTCAGCACCTAGATCAAACTTAATTACTGATAAGAGTGAACAAGTTCACACAAATTCAGTAAGTATTGGTTCAATGACTCAGAAACAGCTCAAGCAAAAGCTGAAGGATCTACACATGAAAGACAAGAGGAAAATGTCTAGGAAGAATAGGAATGGAAATGTAGGTGTTAATAAGAATGGAAATTATATAACCCCACCCAATGCACCTAGAAAGACCTGCTCAAATTATGGTAGCACTAATCATCTTGCTAACACTTGCAAGATAAAATAATAAATACTATTTCTTCCAAATCAGGGTTTAGGAATAAATAGTAAGATATAAACCACAGAGTCCTTGTTTTCATTATGGAAGTGTTTGGCATTCTATTTATACGTGTAAATAGTATCACAATTTGTATTATGATTATTATAAACTAAAACCCTTTTTAGTTAAAGCAAAATCTGTTTCTGCATGTATAAATACTGATAGTAAGGATGTTAAAATAAACTCTGATAAAAAGTCATCTGCTGTATATGTTAACAAACTTAAAAAGGACAAAGGATCAAGCAAGTCTGGGTCCTTAAAAACACTAACTGATTCGAATTACTGATTACAGGGTGACAGGAGGAATGCTCTAGTCTTGGACAGTGGATGCTCTGGACATATGACTGGTTATAAATCCCTCCTATCAGAATTTGAGGAAAAGGCTAGCCCAAGCATTTCTTATGGAGATGGCAACTTAGGAAAAATTTTGGGATATAGAAAAATCAAAGTTGGAAATGTCATCATTGAAAATGTAGCTCTAGTTGTAGGACCCAATCATAATCTGATTAGTGTGAGTCAAATCTGTGACAGAGTTTATCATGTCAACTTGTGGCGCCCTCCAAACCCGGGTCGGAAGTTTGGGGTCCACAACACACACACACACAATACATAAACCTGTAAATGAAATATTATTTATAATGACCCTGCTTTATACAATCATGGATCACAACAGGTTAAAGTATGAAAATAAGCCACAACCTTAACTTTTATTGCAACGTACCCAAATCCCAACTAATTTGACTTACAACTGATAATGAAATTATTCTTACAATCTTACTATCCCACTACCATCTAAAGCTCCTGCTAGCTCAATCCAACTCAATCTGGAATCCTAGCTCGTACTCTGGACTGAGGAACCTCACTATCAACCATATCATTTTTAATTATAGAATACATAAAAAGATTCGCAAGAGTGAGCTAACTAGCTCAGCAAGTCATAATAACGATAACTGAGGTTAAACAATGTTCAAATGGAATGATTCAGAAGAATCAAGTTTCTTGTTAAAAAATCATTAGAATTGGATATTCATTTTAAATTTTAAAACCAAGGTTTGGCTGCTGATCAGTCACGCACTAACCCCGAGCAAGGCTCCCAGCTTTGCTCTATAAACTGGATCCAAGGCACACATTGGCCTACTACGACCATGAATATTGTCTGACCATGAATCTGGTCCACATAAAGAAAACTATCCAATTCTAAAACAGTTTAGTATGATAAACAATGTACTTCAATAAAATATGATCATAATCAATGATGATAAAACACTTGAATAAAAGCGTAATGCAATTTATGGTTATCACAAGGGTGTATCAAAGTATGTATAAGAAATGGCCTTCAGCCTGTAGGAGAATCAGGTATTAGATGAGCAAAGATTTTACAAGGTTTAGTTCTTTCATGTCACAGGTATGGTTGAGTATAAAAGTTTCTGTATGTTGAAACAATTATGTTCCACTGTTTTGTATATGATGGGTATATATTTGTGGAGTAGTATCGTATTTGTGCAGTTTAGTATCTGGTAAATCAACAAGGAATGGTTCACAAGGAAAAAGGCTTACGGCTCAATGATCAAATGATGTGGCTCAGGTTCAAGGCTGAATGATTTAAAGTACTTACAATATAAAACATAGCTATTTTGAATACTTAACAATATGTCACGAGAGAATTTAGAAATATTTGCATTATATCTCGAAAAAGGTTTAGAAGTACTTGCCTTGCAGGGCTTTACACCTATTACTGATCGACTCTGAGCTGACTCTGCCGCTCAGGATTTATTGTCTATCCACTAGATCACCCTGGATTCGATCTCAACACTTAAGTCCTTTGATTGGAACCTTACTGAGCTTTTCGACTGACCACCAAACTATCTTTTGTCCAATGCCAATTCTCGGGCCTTCCGACTAGAACCTATAGAGTCGAAATACCCTAATTTAGACTTCCGATTATGCTTGATATATCCTCACTAACAATCTACACGTGCATTAACAAAACCCGACTCGTAACACATACATTATTGTAATACAGGCATCAGTTAGGGTTCACATATTCAAAACTCAGCTAAATATTCACTTTCGGAAAATACATATACTCATTGTTTCATAAAACGGATTGTCAGTTATATTTTACAAAATAATTTATTTATAATATAGTTATATACATTCGACTGATATTTCCGATATTTTACAGGATACGTTCCCGAAAATCGGGCAGCGTCTCTTTTGTTTATCAGACTACCCGTCGAAATATAATCGACGTCAAATCCCAATCATAAACACAAATCAATCAATTTTGCAATTCACAATCACAATTCACAATCCCGTTTATTTACCCAACTTTAGTATAATATAACAAATTGTTCATTCTGGGAAATTAATGTTACGCACTAAATATTATTTTAATAATTGTACGAATTAAATATCAAATAGTATTTTATAAATATAGGAATCAGAATAATCATCACGGTCAACCGTCAGCTCATCGAAATTCATTGCTGACGGCGGTAAAATTCGTGGGTACCCGGATAATTTTTGGGCTTCCTTCGCAAATTCTACCGATTAATAAAAATTTATGCACGCGATTAAATTTTTATTTCATGTAAGTTAATCAATTAATTTCCTACATAATATCCAAAAATTACACTTTAGGATACGCACAATAGTTCAGAAAAGTAATAAAAAAAGCAAAGCAACAGGCCGAAAAGCAAGGCCAACCGGAAGTAATATAAGGTACAATCACATAACACGGTATCTAATCAACAACAACCATACCCTCCACTACGATATACATATACGTGTGTGTATATATATAGCGGAACCAATAACCAAGCCGACACCAAGGCGGCAGAACTCACCGGACTACCGCTGGCAACGGAACCAAGAAACAGAGGCGGGGTTGCCGGAAAAGAGAGTACAGCGGCGCCAGAAACAAGAAAAAGATCGGAGAAATAAGAAGAAAGAAGGAGAGAGAGACGAGGAGAGAGTTGAGAGAGAGACGAGGAGAGAGTTGAGAGAGAGATATAACAGCCGAGAGAGATGAACAGGGGTGGGGGGTTTTGTTATATATATATTTTTTTCTACTTCCTTCTGTTATGGCCACGTATCACAACAAGTAAAGGAAATACGTACATGTGTCCCGCTATCTCAGTTTTTCCGACAATTCGCGAATTATCGAACCAAGTTGCGGGTAAAATAAACCCGAAAAATTATCGAAATAGTTTTAAAATTTTATAAATATCCCAAAGTTAACAAAAACGTAAATTTCAAAATTTTAAAACAATTTCTGAAGCGTAGTTTATATCCACTTTTTAATAATTAACGAAACAACGCGCGAGTGAAATTAATCCCAAAAATTCCCAAAATAATTTTATAATTCTCGGAATATTCCAAACTTAAATAAATATGAGTTTCATAATTTTTGAAGAATTCTGGAATTAAATACAGATTTTACAAATAAATGCAATCAGAAAATCATACAGGGGTAAATAATTGAAGAAATATTGATTTCTAAATTTTATAAAATCCCAAAAATAATTATTATAATTATAAAACCATTAAAATAATTTTAGAGACAATCCACATATTTATACAAATAAATTTGCATTAAATTTACTTTTAAAAATGGAAACAATGCAATCCAATTCCATAATTAATTACGGGGACAACTCGGTACACCATAAATCACACCTACATAAAAATAAATTAAAATGAGCTGACAAAAACTATACACATACTTTATTTATTTAATACTTCCACAATTACATATTCAAATAATTCAAAAATACACGAGTCGTTATATCCTTGCCCCCTTAAAAAAATTATGTCCTCAAAATCTGATCTAACTAAACAAGTGAGGCTATTTGTCAAACATATCTGACTCTAATTCCCAAGCATACTCTTCTACTCGAGGATTTCAAACGTACTTACTATAGATATACCCTCATTTCCAAGGACTCGCCTTTAACGATCAAGAATTTGGATCAATCACTATATGCAGAACAAACTTGGACAAGAGCCTATTAGCTCCTAATCAATCACTTAATTCAAATCAGATACTTATCGCTTTAACATTGACAGGAAAAACACATTATATATATACTGTTGTGACGGTAACATCAACTCATGAACAACTTTATCTATATGTATCAATACCCCGAATGGTTCACTAAATTTAGGACTCAACTTGTCCCTTCTATTCAGACTTATCCAATCTCTTTCAAGATGAAACTTTTACTAACACTACTGGTCCCATTTCTATATTCATACTCTCTCTCAATACAAACCCGCCTTCTTTCTTTGTCTACTCCGAGCTGCTTCAATCAATATCACTACGCCCTTTGGTGTACTAAATTAACTTAGGATTTGACAACTTTCTTTCTCCCACTTTACCTCAATAAAGTGGGGACCTACACTTGCGTGGCATTCTAAAGCTGACATCGATGATAATGATCATCCCAGTTTTTCCTTAAAACTCAATCTCTCAACATATTTTATATTTCCTGAATCGCTTCCTCACTTTGACCCTTTGTTGAAGGATAATAGGCGATACTCATTTTCAACTTAGTTTCCAAACATTTAAACATCTCCTATTCGTTTCTATCAGTTAAGGCTGAAAAGTAATCTCATAGATTCACATATTATCAACTTTAGGTATTTGAACTTCATATTCCACTCTTTCCAATTCGTTTATTAACTCCTCAGTGGTCTTACTTACATCCAATCCTTCCTTTCTGCACCAGGCATCTGTTACCATACGACTTTGTTTAGGTAGTTGTTAATGGATTAATCAGAAATCTGTGACAGAGTTTATCATGTCAACTTGTGGCGCCCTCCAAACCCGGGTCGGAAGTTTGGGGTCCACAACACACACACACAATATATAAACCTGTAAATGAAATATTATTTATAATGACCCTGCTTTATACAATCATGAATCACAACAGGTTAAAGTATGAAAATAAGCCACAACCTTAACTTTTATTGCAACGTACCCAAATCCCAACTAATTTGACTTACAACTGATAATGAAATTATTCTTACAATCTTACTATCCCACTACCATCTAAAGCTCCTGCTAGCTCGATCCAACTCAATCTGGAATCCTAGCTCGTACTCTGGACTGAGGAACCTCACTATCAACCATATCATTTTTAATTATAGAATACATAAAAAGATTCGCAAGAGTGAGCTAACTAGCTCAGCAAGTCATAATAACGATAACTGAGGTTAAACAATGTTCAAATGGAATGATTCAGAAGAATCAAGTTTCTTGTTAAACAATCATTAGAATTGGATATTCATTTTAAATTTTAAAACCAAGGTTAGGCTGCTGATCAGTCACGCACTAACCCTGAGCAAGGCTCCCAGCTTTGCTCTATAAACTGGATCCAAGGCACACATTGGCCTACTACGACCATGAATATTGTCTGACCACGAATCTGGTCCACATAAAGAAAACTATCCAATTCTAAAACAGTTTAGTATGATAAACAATGTACTTCAATAAAATATGATCATAATCAATGATGATAAAACACTTGAATAAAAGCGTAATGCAATTTATGGTTATCACAAGGGTGTATCAAAGTATGTATAAGAAATGGCCTTCAGCCTGTAGGAGAATCAGGTATTAGATGAGCAAAGATTTTACAAGGTTTAGTTCTTTCATGTCACAGGTATGGTTGAGTATAAAAGTTTCTGTATGTTGAAACAATTATGTTCCACTGTTTTGTATATGATGGGTATATATTTGTGGAGTAGTATCGTATTTGTGCAGTTTAGTATCTGGTAAATCAACAAGGAATGGTTCACAAGGAAAAAGGCTTACGGCTCAATGATCAAATGATGTGGCTCAGGTTCAAGGCTGAATGATTTAAAGTACTTACAATATAAAACATAGCTATTTTGAATACTTAACAATATGTCACGAGAGAATTTAGAAATATTTGCATTATATCTCGAAAAAGGTTTAGAAGTACTTGCCTTGCAGGGCTTTACACCTATTACTGATCGACTTTGAGCTGACTCTGCCGCTCAGGATTTATTGTCTATCCACTAGATCACCCCGGATTCGATCTCAACACTTAAGTCCTTTGATTGGAACCTTACTGAGCTTTTCGACTGACCACCAAACTATCTTTTGTCCAATGCCAATTCTCGGGCCTTCCGACTAGAACCTATAGAGTCGAAATACCCTAATTTAGACTTCCGATTATGCTTGATATATCCTCACTAACAATCTACCCGTGCATTAACAAAACCCGACTCGTAACACATACATTATTGTAATACAGGCATCAGTTAGGGTTCACATATTCAAAACTCAGCTAAATATTCACTTTCGGAAAATACATATACTCATTGTTTCATAAAACAGATTGTCAGTTATATTTTACAAAATAATTTATTTATAATATAGTTATATACATTCGACTGATATTTCCGATATTTTACAGGATACGTTCCCGAAAATCGGGCAGCGTCTCTTTTGTTTATCAGACTACCCGTCGAAACATAATCGACGACAAATCCCAATCATAAACACAAATCAATCAATTTTGCAATTCACAATCACAATTCACAATCCCGTTTATTTACCCAACTTTAGTATAACATAACAAATTGTTCATTCTGGGAAATTAATGTTACGCACTAAATATTATTTTAATAATTGTACGAATTAAATATCAAATAGTATTTTATAAATATAGGAATCAGAATAATCATCACGGTCAACCGTCAGCTCATCGAAATTCATTGCTGACGGCGGTAAAATTCGTGGGTACCCGGATAATTTTTGGGCTTCCTTCGCAAATTCTACCGATTAATAAAAATTTATGCACGCGATTAAATTTTTATTTCATGGAAGTTAATCAATTAATTTCCTACATAATATCCAAAAATTACACTTTAGGATACGCACAATAGTTCAGAAAAGTAATAAAAAAAGCAAAGCAACAGGCCGAAAAGCAAGGCCAACCGGAAGTAATATAAGGTACAATCACATAACACAGTATCTAATCAACAACAACCATACCCTCCACTACGATATACATATACGTGTGTGTATATATATAGCGGAACCAATAACCAAGCCGACACCAAGGCGGCAGAACTCACCGGACTACCGCTGGCAACGGAACCAAGAAACAGAGGCGGGGTTGCCGGAAAAGAGAGTACAGCGGCGCCAGAAACAAGAAAAAGATAGGAGAAATAAGAAGAAAGAAGGAGAGAGAGACGAGGAGAGAGTTGAGAGAGAGACGAGGAGAGAGTTGAGAGAGAGATATAACAGCCGAGAGAGATGAACAGGGGTGGGGGGTTTTGTTATATATATATTTTTTCTACTTCCTTCTGTTATGGCCACGTATCACAACAAGTAAAGGAAATACGTACATGTGTCCCGCTATCTCAGTTTTTCCGACAATTCGCGAATTATCGAACCAAGTTGCGGGTAAAATAAACCCGAAAAATTATCGAAATAGTTTTAAAATTTTATAAATATCCCAAAGTTAACAAAAACGTAAATTTCAAAATTTTAAAACAATTTCTGAAGCGTAGTTTATATCCACTTTTTAATAATTAACGAAACAACGCGCGAGTGAAATTAATCCCAAAAATTCCCAAAATAATTTTATAATTCTCGGAATATTCCAAACTTAAATAAATATGAGTTTCATAATTTTTGAAGAATTCTGGAATTAAATACAGATTTTACAAATAAATGCAATCAGAAAATCATACAGGGGTAAATAATTGAAGAAATATTGATTTCTAAATTTTATAAAATCCCAAAAATAATTATTATAATTATAAAACCATTAAAATAATTTTAGAGACAATCCACATATTTATACAAATAAATTTGCATTAAATTTACTTTTAAAAATGGAAACAATGCAATCCAATTCCATAATTAATTACGGGGACAACTCGGTACACCATAAATCACACCTACATAAAAATAAATTAAAATAAGCTGACAAAAACTATACACATACTTTATTTATTTAATACTTCCACAATTACATATTCAAATAATTCAAAAATACACGAGTCGTTATATCCTTGCCCCCTTAAAAAAATTATGTCCTCAAAATCTGATCTAACTAAACAAGTGAGGCTATTTGTCAAATATATCTGACTCTAATTCCCAAGCATACTCTTCTACTCGAGGATTTCAAACGTACTTACTATAGATATACCCTCATTTCCAAGGACTCGCCTTTAACGATCAAGAATTTGGATCAATCACTATATGCAGAACAAACTTGGACAAGAGCCTATTAGCTCCTAATCAATCACTTAATTCAAATCAGATACTTATCGCTTTAACATTGACAGGAAAAACACATTATATATATACTGTTGTGACGGTAACATCAACTCATGAACAACTTTATCTATATGTATCAATACCCCGAATGGTTCACTAAATTTAGGACTCAACTTGTCCCTTCTATTCAGACTTATCCAATCTCTTTCAAGATGAAACTTTTACTAACACTACTGGTCCCATTTCTATATTCATACTCTCTCTCAATACAAACCCGCCTTCTTTCTTTGTCTACTCCGAGCTGCTTCAATCAATATCACTACGCCCTTTGGTGTACTAAATTAACTTAGGATTTGACAACTTTCTTTCTCCCACTTTACCTCAATAAAGTGGGGACCTACACTTGCGTGGCATTCTAAAGCTGACATCGATGATAATGATCATCCCAGTTTTTCCTTAAAACTCAATCTCTCAACATATTTTATATTTCCTGAATCGCTTCCTCACTTTGACCCTTTGTTGAAGGATAATAGGCGATACTCATTTTCAACTTAGTTTCCAAACATTTAAACATCTCCTATTCGTTTCTATCAGTTAAGGCTGAAAAGTAATCTCATAGATTCACATATTATCACCTTTAGGTATTTGAACTTCATAGTCCACTCTTTCCAATTCGTTTATTAACTCCTCAGTGGTCTTACTTACATCCAATCCTTCCTTTCTGCACCAGGCATCTGTTACCATACGGCTTTGTTTAGGTAGTTGTTAATGGATTAATCAGAATCTTTTGTTAACCTCGGTCAAAATTTCATACTTAAAAACTCAACGTATAGTTGTTTTCCTTCTAATCTTTAGAGGAAAATCCTTGGGCATTCCACACAGACTTTTTTATTCATTGAATAGTTGAGGATGTTATTAATAAATACCATTTGGTTATCCGAGTACTCCTTATACACCATGTTCCTTAATTCCTTATAGTCAACTGATACACTTGTTATTTCACATAATATCACCAGAGCTTGTAATGCTCATAACTCATTTTATTCGTAATCTCTGATATGTTCTCAGGTTGGATCTTAAGTTAATCTCCGAAATATTACACACTTCTTGAATTAGGTCTCGTAAGTAATCAATTCCTTATAGGGGTCACTTATTCTTATTCGTTGTTTTGTTAAACTCCCGATAATCAGTACACAATCTCATAATTTCATCCCTTTTCTCTAACAACATCACTGGTACACTTTATGATTCATTTCTTGTAAAACCACTCCTTGGTCTGCCTTGTCCACTAGGCCTCCGATACTTCACCTTAATTCTTTGACATGTCTAACACTTCCTCATCCATTTTGAAATTTCCTTCTTACACCTGGTTATCAATATTTTTCTTTAAATTTCCGTATATCTTGGCATTTCTTAAATAAATTAAATACTTTATATTGTGAATTTCCTGGAGGAACTCATTTCTTAATTCTTTTTACTTGTAGCATCCAAATGCTGGAAGAAAACCTGAGAATATCGTGATCGTTCTTCTGAGTGCATAAATTTCCTCTTACTAACTGTTAACATCGTGATCCATTATCTTCTCTTGACATTTCTTTATCTTTTGTTAACAACTCTGACTGAAAGGTCATACTACCCATCCTTGTTTCCTTTGGATTATATATCTGACTTCCAACTCCAACTTCTAAAATTCTATACGTAATTCTTTTCGGTGCAGTCTCTATGTTTATTTTCTCCTTTTTGCTTATCTCTTGCCACTATATTTGCTTTTCCTTGTGAATACATACTTCAAACTCTTATAGTCCGTATAGATCTTACACCTTCCTCCATATATGTAATGTTTCCCAATCTTTGAAAGTGAATATTATTATTACAGCTAATTCCAAATTATGAGTAAGGTACTTCTGCTCATAAGGTTTCAGTTGTTTGGATGCATATACAATAACTTTATTGTGCTGCATCAACACACATCCTATTCCCTTATGAGAAGTATCAATATAAACTACCAAATCTCCTTGATAATTTGAAAGTGATAAAGCAGGTGTTGTAACCATTCTCTCCTTTAACTCCACAAAACTTTCTTCACCCTTCTCCATTTCATATAAACTTTTTTTCTTTTCCTGGTTAGCTTCGTCAAAGGTATTGCAACTTTCAAGAAATCTTGAACAAATTTCCGATAATAAACGGTCAATAATAAAACGTCTTACTTTTGTTGGTGCTTTTGGTCTTTATTTATTCATAGTAACTTTAATTTCTGTTGGATCCCCTTTGGACTCCTCCTCACTGACTATTTATGCTAAGAATTATACTTCCTACCATCAAAACTTTCACCTTGTAAACTTTTCATACTACTTCTTTCTTCTTCAACTTCCAAGCTATCATTAAATACTTTGCATGGTCCTCCTTTGACTTTAAGTAACATATATACAACTTATTCAGATCTTCCTTCAAGATTCTGTTCATCAAGTTTAAATATTATTAGTATATCGGTTAATCCAAATGACAATACTAGAATTTTATAACAATAGTACCTAGTTCTGAAAATTATCTTTGATATGTCCATAAGTTTAATCTTCAATTGATAATACCCAAAGCTTAAATCAATCTTAGAAAATACTCTACTTCTTTTATCTAATCAAACAAATCATTAGTTCGAGGTAACAGATACTTGCTTTTGATAGTAAACTTGTTGAGCTTTCACTAGTCGACACATAATCTCCTACTTCCATCTTTCTTATTAACAAATAATATCGGTACACCATATAGGGTGCACTAGGTCTAATCGCTCCTTCTTCTAACATCTCTTGCATTTGTTTTGCTAACTCCTTCATTTTAACTGGCGCCATCTTGTGCGGGGCCTTGGACACTTGTTTTATTTCAGATGCTAAGTCAATCATGAACTCAATTTCTCTATCTGGAGGAAATGTTGGTAACTAGTCTGGAAACATATCTTGAAACTAATTAATTACTATAAAACCTTCAAATTTTGTTTACTCCCGACTTTTATTCATAATCACCATAGTGCTTACCTCTTGGTCACCGTAACCTCTTACCTTAAGTCATAATTAACAAATTCTTTACCTTCCTTTATCTTCTGAACCTCATCACATTCTCATTTGGCGTCTTCAGAACTATCTTTTCATCACGATGGTCTATCTGGGCATCACGCTTAAATAGTTAATCCATTCCTTAGAATAATGTCAAATCCTCTTATATTAAATGATATCAATTCCTCACAACTTATTTCCAGAAATATTAATTCCACCATTAGTACTCACTTATTTAACAATTACATGTTCTTGACTTGCTAGTCCTTTAGTCATAATCTTATCAATTCAACAGGGTAATTCATCTTATCAACAAAACCATGAAAGATAAACGATCAAGTTTCTCCCACATCTTTCAATACTTTAACGCATAAGGTATCCATAATAATCATTCACGTCATCACATCCGTATTATAAATAACATATTTCACAGGAAAATCACAAACTCTCGTTCTCGAAGACGTATTCCTTATTGGAGTAGATTCCCTTGACTCTTATTGCATCCCTGACTGGGGCTAGTGATTTGCAATCATCGCCATATGCCCTTGTTTCCTTTCCATGCATGAGAGGTAAATGGAACCTTGCCCGCTTGGTTCATAATACGTTGATTTTTTATTTGAAAAACTCTTGCAAAAACAACAGTATAATGAAACAACTACAAGGATTCACAATTTAACAAAATCTGAGTTGAAAAGAAAGAAGAAGTAATGATTTGAATATGAATGAGACAACCACATTGGTACTTAAGATTGTCAGTCTTTCGTACCATATGGCATAAAGCACATGATTAGGTGGCGTCCCACCCGACTATTTGTCATCCCGATAAAGCATCTCACCATAATACTGCTCGTCCCAATCAGAGAGCAAACTTGAGGGAAAGAATTAAATTTAAAAGGAATGCAACATTCTCTTCTTTCTTATCACCGTAAAGAATTTTCAAGGAAAGAAGTTCATACATATTTAGGATTCAAAAAGAGAATATACACTGTAATATTGCATAAAAGAATGATATTATTGGTCATGTTAGGTCACACAACACTGTAGAAGGGGGTTGAATATAGTGTTTATACAATCAAATCAGTTTAATACAAGTATGTAACAAAGATCAAGTATCTTAAATAAACTCTGTTACAATAAGAACTGTTGTTCTCTCTCAGTGATGAATAAATATCACTAAGAGATGCTAGGTTACAATGTATAATCTTCTCAATAATGATAACACTTATAGTGTAAACCTTAAGTCTGTGTTTATATAGTACACAGTTACAAGATAACTTCTAATTAATATGGAATATAATTCTGTCTCCTAAAATATATCAATCAGATATCTTTTACAAGTCTTCCAGTCTTCTAACTCTTTCCATGCATATTTTCTTTTATTTTAGTCTCGATCTTCTACTATAAATCAGCTTCCTTCCTTATATGAAATTCTTCCCGCACTTAAGTTCTGATATGACCTTAAGTTTTGATATTAAGTTCTGACTTCCATTAAGTCCTGATTTTAGTAAGTCCTGATATGTCCTGTTTGTTAAGATCTGAAAACTAAACATGAATCATATTAGACATGACATCTCAAATATATCTAACAATCTCCTCCAACTTGTAAATTATGCAAAATATACAAGTTAATAGATTTGATGATGTCAAAAAAATTTAAGTACAAATGCAAATAAGAGTTTAACTAGATAACTAACTACAACTTACAGTCCTTATAGCTTTTACCAATCTCACTGAGTCAATCTGAATCCATAATGATTCTTGACAAAGCTTGATATTAGCTTTTCTTTTTTACTCCTCAGGACTTGAGACATTTTAGCTTAAACTTGCTTCATCTCTTCATCTTGACTCCCAATCTGGTAGATTGCAGTCCTTAAAGCAGAGATATGGTTTCTTTCTAAACCATCATTCAGTCTTATTACCCTAGGATGAGAAGAATATTCATTGTAGCACAAACATTTCTCATTCAGTAACACTTCAAGCTTAGCAGAATCAGCTTCATCATCTTTCTTCTTCAGTATTTGATCATTAGAGCATTTGGACTTAACTATCTTCTCCCCCTTTTTGGCACCATCAGGTAGTAGGAGAGAGAGAGAGAGAGAGAAGAAGTTGCACTGAAGATTGAATATCATTCAATTGAGCCTGTTGAGAATCTTGATTAGTCAGAAGCTCAGAGATTTAGGCATGTTGCTTCTCTTGAGCTTTGTCAATTGCTTCTACCTTTTCATAAATAGGTCTGATAAACCTCTTTTTATCAAGCTTGGTCTCCATGTCTAGCTTTTCAGCTTTTTCAAGAAGCTTATCAACCTTTTCTTGAGTTTGTGAGTGTAGACCTTGAAGGTTCTTAGTAGATAGAGCAGTGATCTTGAGATGTGTCTTGATATCAGAATTTATTACAAGCTCATTAGCTTTAGTAATGTGCTATATCAGAACTTTAGAGCTTGGAATGAAATCAGAATCATTCCACTTCTTGGTCCACTCTACTCCTCTATGAGTTTCATCCCAAGGTACAGGAGCATCCTGTTCAACAAATTTCTTGACCAATGCTTCCTTTCCAAGTACAGAAGCTAGAGTATGTACAGAAACACTGTCTCCAGAGCTTGAAGAAGACTCATTATCCTCTGATAACACAACAGTGTGTGAGGCTATATGAGTTTCTGATTCAACTTCATCTAAATTCTGATCTTCAGGTTCTTGATCCAAAATTGGTGTAGATGGTATCTCAGCATCAGCATTTAAGATTGGAGAATTATCAGTAGATGGCTGAGCTGCTGTAGGAGCTTCCAAATAAAGAATAGTAGGAATATGCAACCTATTGATGTCAATTTCAGGACTTAAGCCTGAATCTTCAACTGTAACAGCTTCATGAAGAGGAGAGACAGGAGGTGTAACCACTGTATCCTGAACAGTGTCTTTTGGTTCTAGAAGGGCTTCGATGATAATTTGCTCTTTTGAGATTAGAGATTCCTGATCCCCTTCCTCAGCTTCTTCAATATCTTCTGATGGAGGCTTAGCAAAATGCCTTTTAGCCCTCATTTTCTTCAATCTCCTTGCTAGTGAAGGAGTTGCTTGTGCATCAGAACTAGCAGTTCTCTTTCTCTTCAAAGTATCAGAATTTGAGCTTCAGCATTTACCTGATGGGTTGACCCTTCAGCTTCTGTATCTTTCTGAAAAACCACAGTTTCGGCTTCAACTGTCACAGGTTCTGATGCATGAACCTGTTCTTCCTCCTCACTATCAGTTTCATCCCTGAGAATCATCTTCCTTCTCTTTTGTGGAGGTTGAGGAACAGACTTTGCCATTTTTGGCCTAGAGGATGAAGGTCTGATGGTATGTGCTGATGGTTGTTGTTGTTGTTATTGTTGGGATTGAGCTGATGGTTGGAAGTAAGTTCTGATGGTAGGTTGAGTTGGTTGAGGTTGAGAGGTGGTTGGTTGTGTAGTTGTTGTGGGTGCTGATGGAGGCTGAGTTGGTTGGACATCAGGAAATTTAGTAGTGTATGTGGTTGGGTCAGAGTTTACCAGAAACTGTTTGACATATGTAGGAATTTGGAGGGGTCTCAAAACAGTTTTCTTATTATCAGCAGATTATAAGTCAGTAAATGCTCTCTTAGCGAGTTTAAATGGTGAAATCAGCTCACTTGCTAATTGGGGTGTATCAGGGTTACAAAAGTTGTACATAAGTTGACAGAATCTAGCAAAATATACAGTATTTCTATCTTCTGTCATCCTATCCCCTATGAATCTTAGTACAGCATTAGAAAAATCAAAATGAGATTGAGTAATCAGAGAATACCCAATTTGCTGACTGAGGATTGGAATTGCATCAAAGTTTGAACACTTGTTTGCAAAGGTTCTTGTGATGCAATCAAAGAAGAATTCCACTCCCTCCTGATGTGGGGTCTCTTTAGTTGTCTAATCTTTGCCAAAGTTTGCTCATAGCCCAGATTAGCCATTAGCTGTTGAAGAGCTAGCTCCTCAACTGTTGAAAAAATGCAGTTGTCTGGCAGATGGAGTGCTTGTCAAACTGTGGCCAAAGTCACTACATGCTCATCATCCCCTGTAGTAAAGATAATTCTTGGGGACCCATTGGCACCACCATCTTCATACACTCCTGACCTCCAGAACTCCAGCACTTGAGTTCCTGAGAATGTGTCTGGTTGGGTTAGTGCATAGCCTATTTCACTTCGACACAAAAAGTCTTGGATGAAGTGAAGTTCTGATGGAGCTTCATCCTTAGAGAGAATAGCTGAGTAGTTGTTAGGAACAAACTTATCTCCATTAAAAACAATGTCTTTTGGTGCCATTTCTGTTAAAAATCAAGTGAGAAAAACAGTGTTTGCAAGGTGTTTGATAAAATGCATGTATGAAAAAGAGCTTCAGAGAATATTAGTGGGTGAGAGAAAATAAGAGAGAAAAGAGAATGAGAGAAGTAGATAAAAGATTGTAAAATCTTTTAACTTCCTTATTTATACAACCCACATGAAGTATGGGAGACAGTTTACACCTGGCAATATGTGAACAGTCAATAGTTAAAGCAGGAGTTAGTGGGTACGTGAAATAAGTAATAATTACTGTGCACATGCAGTTTTTCAAGACAAACACGTTTACCACTAACCCAAATGATTATGACTGTTTTTATCTCACCTGTAACACCCCCAGATCCGGGGTCGGGGATCCGGGTCGTTACGCTCTTTCTTTCCACAATATCACTTAACTTAATTAATAATAAATAACCTCAAGCTGTGACCCCACACTAACACACACCACAACCCGTTATAGTCTCAGAGATGAAATTGAAATAAGTACAAGTCCTTGAATCCACAATTTAAAAGTTATTACAACCCAAAATGATTACTTGATAAGTTTACAGTTATTTGCCATTATCTGTCACAAGTTATAATTATACAATATTTGGTTCCCAAAAGTAGAATGCCTGATCTACTAATAGATCTACCTCTGCAGCTATAGCAGCTACAACATCAACGGGAAGACGCGGGACGCTTCCCACGCGCTTGTGCTGGGTCTGCTTGAGTCTGGCCATCTTTCCTAACTGTTGTTGTGTGATGAAGAAATGAAGCAAGAGTGAGCATTACAGCTCGCAAGATAATATATAGTGTAAACAATAATTCAAGTATCTAAATGGATAACTTACTGGAAACCTTTATCAAGTGTATGGTAGATACTTACTGGATATAAGCTTAAAGGAAGATGAAGTTACCAATTACTTCTCTATACTTATACCATTTTATAAAGCTACTTGAACTACCACTGTTCAAAGTATTATAGGTTTCAAAAGGTCATCCCATAGATGAGACCACAAGTTAAGACTTGACTAGATTCAATCTTTGCTATATTATTGAATGAAATGAAGTTAAGAGATACTTTATTTAGTCCCGATATATATATCCACATATATATCTTTTATACATTTCCTGGAAACCTCTGTTATGTAAAGTATGAACAGAGTTTGTAACATCCAATGAATTTTGGAAAGGAAAAGAATTTTGGCATAAACCCGATATCTTGCTGATCAGGCAAAGATACCAATAAGTAACCTTTTCTACTAGTAGATGGACGAATTCCCCACTGGTCATCACCCTGGCCACAATAGGACCTTATGTTGGACTGCCACTCAGCCACTTACGCATTTGATGGACTCCCACTGAGCCACTTACACTTTCATGGACGCACACTGAGCCCATGTTGCTTATGCCGACTCAATAGATGGACTTACTTCCCGAACGTTGGGTAAGTAATCAATTCATTTATCCAAACAGCAACCTCATTGCGAATATAAAATACACCACAGAGCTGGATCCCTCAGGTTTTGAGCGAGTATTTAAATCCCCTTTGAAAGGAAGATCTTAAATATAAAAAAAAATGAGTTTTGGGATCCGCTCTAACTTTTAAAAATCATTTTGAAGACTCGAAACATTTTTAAGAATGTTTGAAGTACTACTGATTTATTAAAATAAATCAGTCCCAAATATATTAGAAAATATCTGAATATTATTATTTAAATAATATTCCCAAAAAGGATAATCTCTATAAAAATAATCGAAGTAGAGGTGTTAAAACTCATACTTGAAATGGGTATTAAATAACCAAAGATATACTTATACGAAAGTACTATCTTTAGCTGAATAATCAAAAATAAGTTTGAATATCGAAACATTATTCTTTAATAAAATAAAGAATATTACTTAGTAAATAAGCGGAGTCATAAGTCCTCGAATGAATATTCAAAATAATATTCATTAAATAGGATAAACAGAGTCATAAGTCCTCGAATGAATATTCAAGATAATATTCATTAAATAGAATAAACAGAGTCATAAGTCCTCGAATGAATATTCAAGACAATATTCATTAAATAGAATAAACAGATTCATAAGTCCTCGAATGAATATTCAAGATAATTGTAATAACCCCAATTTTTGGAATCTTTGAAACACTGATGAATAGTGCTTTTGCTGATTATGTTGAATAAGAAAACTTTTCATACCACACTATGTAGGGGTTCTTTTATTGATATTCTGAGATCTTATTAGTACTCCATATGGTATATAAGTGTATGTAAAGATCGTCAGAATTCAAATTCGAGCACTTAGATTTTTCCCAAAAATCCACCAGATACCGAAAGAATTGAGTATAAGGTAACATGATTAAAATGATTTAAATTCAAGGATTATAAGAGAGGACCATAAAAGGAATATGAAATATTGAGAAAGGTTTAGGGGAACCCAAGTAATGAGATCCCGGATATGATCCCTCAAACGATCAACGAGAATGAACAATAAACGAGTCGTAAAATAATTAAACGACTAAGTAATGCAAAAGCCAAGGAGAAGGGTCAATTAGTGCAAGATTAATGCACTTAGTTAACATCTTAATATAAGGATTAAGCTTAAAAAGATGCTTCCACCATAAGGATGAGACAAGTGGCAAGGATTATGTAAGCTTGATGACATCACCATGCTTATGTCACTTTCCACTAATTTAAACAAAACAAATAGTCAAGTAAATATCCTAAAATCATTTCATTTCCACCACAAGTTCAAGTCAACACAAGCTCTCATCTTCCTCCCCCATTTCCATTGCTCTCGGCCAAAACATAACCAGCACATTAAAACTGCTGTATCTCCTTCATTTCTCACTCAAATGTTGTGTTCTATAGCTCGTTGGAAAGGTATTGAGATGGCCTACAACTCTTGTTCACAAGTCTTATCCAAATAAGTACGGTAAGACCCTCATGTTTACAGTTCTTTCAATCGGACTTTTAGAAACTTCAAAGCCTAACTTTGTGTTCTTGATTTCTTTGGAAATATCAAGCTTGTAGGAGGCTCCCTAAGGCTTCCTAGCAACTTAACACCTCCCAAGGAAGGTATAAACTTCAAACCCTATCCTTTACTTTGATTATTATTGATTTTGATGGTTGGTTTTCTAAATGAGAAGCATGACCTTTGATTATTAGTAGTTTGATTTGGATTTGGAGTGATTTGGTGAATGAATCTTGTTATAGTTAATAAAACTTGATTGTGGTTGGTTGAGATGAAGAATCTGAAGAATAAGGACTGGTATAGTATTATTTAGTTGAGGTTTTGATGTGTTAATGATTGTGGGTTGTTTGGTGAGGTTTTGGTGTTGTGAGAAACTTGGAAAACTCGTAAATATAGCCGTCGTAATGCCCATTTTTATTCAACTACTTGTTCATAGTGTTCAGGACAGAAAACTCAATAAACAATCTATAACATTGCCATTCTTAGCTAGAGCGTGTCATAAGCTTCGTTTTGATATGTGGATCACTTGGTTCCGATGTACGGTTTAGGAGAAACGACCGTTTTAAGTAACGCCATCTCGCGAACAAACCATTACCCCTCGCCTTACTTTGAAACCTTGGTTAAGGCCCTTAAATGACTAATTGGAGTATGAAACAATTATATAAAGTGTATTAGGCAGTTGGTAGGGTACTCGCGAAAGAATCGCCTAAAAACCCTTAATGGTTAATTTATGAATTTATGAAAAATGGTGGAGCCGATGGTACTCGAGCGACTTAAGTGAATCGTTAAGCGCGAAAGCGAACGTTAGGGGTCTAATTGGTTAAAGTCTAGTTTCTTAAGCGACCGAGGATTAATTCCGGCTTATGTTGTTGTTCATAGGTTACCGGACCCATTCTAAGCTTAAGTCTACCCCGGAGCACTCAGGCAAGTTTTCTACCCGTTATACTGTTGTTGTGATGTATATATGTATATGCATTATCTTGTGATAAGTGCGTTATTGTAATTAGCAAATCTTGCGATATATTGGAGCATATTGATATGATATATATGCATGCATGTTTTGTAATCTTGATATCTAATTGTTGATTCAATTGCTTATAAGTTGCATAATACCTATGCTAGAGATAAGCAGTAATTGCGTATACCCTTAGTATAGGGGACCCGAAGGTGAACATTTTTCTAAACCGGGAGTCGATGTTCCTGAGTATAATATATATATATATATTTATATATATATAGATATAGTTTTCAAAACTATTAATTGAATAAGGTTTATTCGATAACTTTATTTTATTCAATGAATATTGTTTTGAATATTCATTCGAGGACTTATGACTCCGCTTATTTTATTTAATGAATATTATTTTGAATATTCATTCGAGGACTTATGACGCCACTTATTTATTTAATGAATATTATCTTGAATATTCATTCGAGGACTTATGACTCTGTTTATTTTATTTAATGAATATTATTTTGAATATTCATTCGAGGACTTATGACTCCGCTTCTTTTATTAAATAATATTCTTTATTTTATTAAAGAATAATGTTTCGATAATCAAACTTATTTTCGATTATTCAAATAAAGATCGTACTTTCGTATAAGTATATATTTGGTTATTTATTATTCATTTCAAGTATGAGTTTTAAAACTTTTACTTCAATTATTTTTATAAGGATTATCCTTATGGGAATATTATTTAAATAATAATATTCAGATATTTTCTAATATATCGGGACTGATTTATTTCATTAAATCAGCATTACTCCAAATATTCTTAAAAATGTTTTCGAGTCTTCAAAATGATTTTAAAAGTTAGAGCGGATCCCAAAAACTCGTTTCTAGATTTAAGATCTTCCTTTCGAAGGAGACTTGAATATTCGCTCAAAAAATCTTAGGGATCCGGCTCTGTGGTGTATTTTATATTCGCAACAAGGTTGCTGTTTTGAGAAAACAATTTGATTACTTGCCCAATGTTCGGGAAGTAAGTCCATCTAATTGAGTCGGCATAAGCGACAGGTCGGGGTACGGTCTATGAAGGTGTAAGAGGCTGGGTGACAGTCCATCCACGCGTGAGTGGCCGGGTAACGGTCTAGCGCGAGGTCCTAATGCGGCCTGGGTGATGACCGGCGAGGAATTCATCCATCTACAGTAGAAAAGGTTACTTATTGGTATCTTTGCCTGATCAGCAAGATATCGGGTTTATGCCAAAATTCTTTTCTTTCCAAAATTCATTGGATATTGCAACTCTGTTCATACTTTACATGACAGACGTTTTCAGGAAATGTATGAGATATATATATATATATATGGATATATGTATATCGGGACTTAATGAAGTATCTCGTAACTTCATTTCATTCAATAATATTTCAAAGATTGAATCTATTCAAGTCTTATCTTGTATTCTCATCTATGTGATGAACTTTTGAAACTAATTATAACTTGAACGATGGTAGTTCAAGTAGTATTTGGAAAAGATATAAGTATATTGGAGTATCTTGTAACTTCATCTTTTCAACTTATATCTGGTTAATGATTATCTTGTGCATGTCAAAGATTTTCAGAAAAATGTTGAGACAAGGTTAGATATATGAGATCACCTTACAACGATATTTTTTATACAGTTATAAACTGGAACTCTGTGTATATTATACATGTCAGAGGATTTCGAAGATTGTGAAAAGTATATATGTATATATATACTAAATGTTTTGTGACTTGTCGCGTTAAGATATCAACTTGGTTCATTTCTTCTTAACCAAGACTTTCTTGAGTACTATGAGAATGCTCATATATTGTAAATTATTATACATATTATTTCGGTGGGCTTGTTGCTCACCCTTGCTTTCTTCTTTCATCACACAACATCAGATAGACAAGATGAACAGGATCAAGCTCCCAATTCGTGAGCGGATAGGAAACGTTCCGCAGTTTTCTATAGGCGTTGATGCCGTTGTAGCTGAGGTAGGATCTACCAATAGGCTAGGCTTTCAACTTTTGATGTACCAGACTTATGTATATTATGAATTGTAATAATGGCAAAGAAATGTAAATTTATTCAGAACCCTTTTGAGGTGTAATGACTTATAATTGTGGAATAAAATGACTTGTGTTATTGTTTGGTATTCATCTCTGAGACTATAACTTGTGGTGTGTATGTGTATATTATGGGGTCACAGTACGTAGTAGTTGGTTGACTGTTAAGATTAAATATTGATAAGGGAAATGGAACTCGTGACAACCCGAATCCCCGACCCCGGATTTGGGGGTGTTACAGAAGTGGTATCAGAGCGAAGCGTTATAAACCTCAGAGATGATGTGGCGTTAAGATAATAAGCTCACTAAATAATAAGAACTCTTGCCAAGTTCATAGTCGGACTACCTAACGTAGTACTGACAGTTAAGACCCTTATGGGAACCCTTATAAATATCGTGATAGAAGCGTAGTTCGTTATCGTATATGGTAGCGGAACTCCAAACCCTGAGGTTGAGGAGCAACAGCGCGATGATATTTTATTACTTATTGGAGATCAGATTGTGGATTCGATAGAGCTTCCTAACACGGGACCGAATGATGTTCATATTGAGGATGTAGCGGTTAAAGATGTTGTCCTAGAAGGGATTATTGCTGAGAAGGATTCTGTGGAGGATCCTGACAAGAATGAATAAAGGACCACTGAGGAATTGATGACCATGGTCAGGGCGACTACCAGAGGTAGGATTGGCTGGTCACTATCGGAGGTTCGTTCAAGTTTTTAAAGATAGTAGCCCTTTAACGCGGCTTACTCGTAAGACTGAGAAGTTCGAATGGACAGAGAAATGCGAGAACAGCTTTTAAGAACTAAAGCAAAGGTTGGTGACGGCTACTATGTTGGCGTTGCCGGATGGAAAAGGAGATTTTGTGATGTGTAATGACGCTTCGCATAAAGAAGTAGGGTGCTTCTTGTACAGCACAGCAAGGTAATCGCGTACGCGTCAAGACAATTAAGGGAATATAAAATTCGATGTCCCCACCCATAAGCTTGGGCTCGGGGCAATAGTTTTGCCCTAAAGATTGGAGGCACTACTTGTATGGAGAGAAGTGCGAGATTTACACAAGCCATAAGTGCTCTAGTGCATTTTTATGCAGAAAGAGCTCAACATGCGCCAGAGGAGGTGGATAGAGCTAATCGAGGATAACGATTATGAGATTCTTTATCATCCAGGGAAAGCCAAAATGGTGGCTAATGCCCTTAGTATAAAAGAGAGACTCAAGATGAAACTGTCTTTGGGAGAGTTGATAAGAGATTTTGAGAAAATGGAAATAGAAGTGAAGGTAACCGGAGCCGGTACCGAAAAGCTGTTTGAGATTGCAATAAAGCCCGAATTATTGGAGAAGATCATATTGTTCCAAGAAAAAGTGATGAATGAAGGCAGGGAGCTAACAAATAGATAAGAGATTAATACCGAGAAAGATGATAAGGGAATAATGAGGTATTCCTACAGAATTTGGGTTCCAAATGTTCAAGAGCTTAAAGATGAGATCTTAGATGAAAGCTAGTTTGAGGAATAAGATTTATAGCAAACCCTGAACGTGATAGTCAGGGAGGTCGCCATCAAGATAGAAGGAACCCATAACATAATGAAGTGGAAAATGAGGATTTAAAACATGTAGGATGACCCCAATTATGGGGAGGAGGAGGGAACGTCAGACTAAGGAAACAGAAGTCGAGTAAGGAAAGGAGACCCGAGACGGTACTCCTATACGACAATTTATGGACCTTTCTAGATAGAACTTAGACTATTATCCCCAACCACCACCCTGAGGAAACAGTGCGGTGGGAAATTCTTTCAGGACCTTTAAGTCGCTAAGCTCTCAGAGTTCCAAGGAACAGGTTGACCCAATCGAGGCAAGAGCCTGTTTAAAGGAAATATAGGAATCATTTGAGATTCTAAATGATTGACGAAGCACAAAACACTATTTTTGTCACTTACCTTCCTAAGAGAGAGGCCACCCATTGGTGAAAGGCCAAGAAAGGCACGGAGCCAGAGGTTATAATAAACTGATTAAAGTTCAGACAATTGTTTTCGGGAAAGTAATTCCCAAGGTTATGGAGATAGTGTAAAAGCTTTAGAGCCGAAACAAAGGCAGTCGAGTATGATAAATTATGAATCTAAGATTGTAAAAGTTGTCAAGATTCATTCTGATGACAAGAATCCTAGAACGACGTGATGTTTGAATTCAATGCTTATGTTGTGTTGGTTCATGAAATGGTTGTAATAGAAACGAAAATAAAAGAAACTGAAGTGGAAAGGAATATAAAGGCAATAAAGTTTGAGGAATGATAAGGGAGTTGGGTATGTGGAAACCATAAAGACTCATAGAAATAGAAATAGAAAAGTATGTAATCTTCAGGATGAGGGTGATTCACCATGAGTTAAAGTTGATGATTGAAGGAATAAGAGATACATATATATTATCCCCTTTAAGTTGGGAGGATTCGAGGAAACCTTGAGATAGTTCGAAGGATAAATAATGAGACGCGGATAGACGGAAGAGACAAGAAAGTAAGAAATTAGGAAATTGGATGAAGGAAGTAACCTTCAAAAATGGAAAGTGTATGTAACACCTGTGACTTGATACCCGAAAGGGAGACACCAAGTACAAAAGATATCCCAACATTGAGATGACTGTTAAGATAAACAACAAAAGTAAATAAGGATTTATTAAGAAGAAGTTCATGATGAACACGACCAATATCTTCTAGAAAATCCATGTGATCATTACCAAATTAGGAAAGAAAAGTGGATAACCATTTTTTTTATCTTTTGGAGGCCATATGGATTGACCTCAACTTGAATAAGGATGCTATTGTGAAATTTGGTATAGACTATCGAGGTGAAAATGATTGAATAAGATACCCTTATCAGGGATATATGACTTTATTTATCCATGGAAGGATGCATGTACCTTTTTAAAGGTGGAATTAAGGATAGAACCTCGATAACTTGAGATGAATCCTAGGGGAATGCATAAAGGTTGGCATTTCGCCCTTAATAGGGACAACATGAGTTTTGACAGTATGAATTGGAAAGGATCAAGGTAGCAACAACCTTTAAAGATCAGTAAAGAAATTTTTCAGAAGTACATAGACACTGGTTCTAGGTTTAGTAAATGGTATCTTGATATGCCATGTACCTAGGGAGTAAATGATGAAGGATTTAAGGATAACCTTAGAGGTTTTACAAGGAGAAAGGTAATATTCAAAGTTCTCAAGAATAGAAATTTTGATAAAGGAATTGTGACGTAATTATAATAATGCCAGGTGGGGCACGTGTTGAACCATAAGAAAGTATAGATCGACCAAATGAGAGTCGGGATTGGTGAAAACAAGAAGGACCCAAGATAAGAGACATCCTAAGTATGATCAAGAGTCAGTCATGATAATGTTAACCTCTAAAGAACGAGGCAATAACTTATGGAAAAATGGTGATATATTTTTTTTTCTCACGAATGCTTAAGGAAGAGCATTTTCACACAAGCAGTGATTTGAAATGAGGTAGAAAATTTAATTGGAGGTGGTTAAAATGATATTGATTATAAGGAAATTTTACTATCAGGAAAGACCAAAGAGGTGGCCGACACTTTAAATGTAAGAGGATAATTATAGGCGCTCGTGCCAGAGGAATACAGAGATGATGGTTGAAGCCGTGAATGTTGTATTGTGGTTTGGAAGATTGACATTCCTTCTGATGATTGTGCGATACTCAACCGTGATAGTAGTTTGGTAAAGATTTAATTTATGTAATCGCCGTGAGCGGGCTATCTATCTTATAAGGTCATATCTTGAGATAAGCCAGGACCATGTTACGAAAGGACTAAATGAACCTTTGAGCTTCATGTCTCCTAATAAAGACATATGGTTAATAATGGTATTAACCTGCTATCGTTGCTTTTATTGAAACTTCTCTGCAATTTTATCTGCTTCGTGTCATATGTAGGCCAAGTTCAGGAGTGTTCTTCATGAATCATGGAATGGTGATTATGTTGCCTCCTTAGAAGAATTTGATATGACATGTATGGACTCCGTATGGTTAGCTATTAAGATTTCATAGAAAATGAATGACTATAGCAGGTCAGCGATGGACTATAGTAATGCAGCAATGATTCTGCGAGTAATGAGTCGATTACAACCGTAAGAGTTGTATTAGAATGGATGTTGAGATTGAGTACCACTAATCGGGTCATGTTGATATATAAGTTATCAATTGACAGACTACCTAGTGGAGTATTTACATATTATATATTTATTCCCTCTTATGAATAGAGAGTCGTATTACTATACGATGAAGGTTGCGGTGCAAGCATAGAATTCTAGTAACGATGATGCTAGAATGAAATCCCAGATTCGATTTTTGCTGTCGAGGGAGTTTCAACGGTGATTGTTTATAAGGTCGTATAAGAGCATGGGTCCATAGAATGATGGACGGGATAGCAAAAATATTTAGGCACGTGAATTGCGATGTTATTAATTCTTGATGTTGATATATATACACATATGTTTTGTTCTCCTATGACAAACCTCTATAGTTCAGAGGTAGATTCCAAGCCAGATATTTTGTGGCAGTATATTTTATATATATACAATTCTCTTCAGTTCGTTCTTTTCTCTTCTTTTCATTTCATGTAAGCTGAGAAGAACAACCCTTCCAGAAGGGGAGGTATTGTCGAATGACTATCTGTCTGTGTGATAGAAGCCTAGTAGGATACCACATGTTGTTTAATTGCTTATCAAGTACTAAAGGCTGGCCACCTTCTGTACTAACTATGCGATATAACAAGTGTTCATGATCATAATGATCTCTCAATAAATTCTTTTACTCCTATATGATTGATCAAACTTTGGAAAATAGAAACAGCTGAAAAAGTAGTAAAGTTATGGTGGTATTCGGAATGGAAACGCGTTCGTGATACTGAGGTTGACGTGGTTATTAAAAGGTTATAGAACGCTAACGAGCAAAAGTATAACCAGTATAATATTAGGAACGGAAGATAGTAGCGATTACGAACTGGAAAAGAATGGGTATTGAGAAGCAAAAGCTATAGTGCTAGAAGCTATGATGAAATTCTGTGCAATAGACTTGAAAGAATTTGGAATGATCACTTAACGCGGACTGAGTTTTCTCACGACAATAGATCGTATGTCAGGTATCGAGATATCTCCTTATGAGATCCTTGAGGGAAGACAATGTCGATCTCCCTTATGTTAGGATGAAGTTGCTCTAGCGCAAGATGCTCGGACCCGCAATAGTCCAAAGGACCAAGGATATAATAGATATAATCAGAGGACGGCCGGTAGTAGCCCAAGATGGACATAAGAAGTATGCTGATTTGACTCGAAAAGACAAAGAGTATTATGAAATAGGGGACCTAGTGATGTTAAAGGTATCCCTTGGAAATGATTGATGAGGTTCGGAAAGAAAGGAAAGCTAAGTCTACAATTTGTTGGACCCTTGGATATATTAAGACGTATTGGGAAGTTAGCATATGAGCTAGCCCTACCCCCAAACATGTAGCAATTTCATAACGTGTTCCACGTATCAATGTTAAGGAAGTGTAATTCGGATGCCAGATAAATAGGGGCGTATGAGCGCATAGACATGCAACCAGACGTAACCTATATGGAGCAACCAGGAAGGGTTATAGATTGAAAAGGAACAAGTGCTTAGGAGAAGGGTTATCAAACTAGTCAGAGTTGGTGGTAGAACCACAATGTGGGAAAATTGACTTGAGAGTTAGAAAGTACAATGCTAAGAAAGTATCCCTATTCATTTTCTATCTGATTCCGGGACAGAATCCTTTAAGGAGGGGAGACTGTAATAACCCCAATTTTTGGAATCTTTGAAACACTGATGAATAGTGCTTTTGCTGATTATGCTGAATAAGAAAACTTTTCATACCACACTAAGCAGGGGTTCTTTTATTGATATTCTGAGATCTTATTAGTACTCCATATGGTATATAAATGTATGTAAAGATCGTCAGAATCCAAATTCGAACACTAAGATTTTTCCTGAAAATCCACCAGATACCGAAAGAATTGAGTATAAGGTAACATGATTAAAAGGATTTAAATTCAAGGATTATAAGAGAGGACCATAAAAGGAATATGAAATATTGAGAAAGGTTTAGGGTAACCCAAGTAATGAGATCCCGGATATGATCCCTCAAACGATCAACGAGAATGAACAATAAACGAGTCGTAAAATAATTAAATGACTAAGTAATGCAAGAGGCAAGGAGGAGGGTCAATTAGTGCAAGATTAATATACTTAGTTAACATCTTAATATAAGGATTAAGCTTAAAAAGATGCTTCCACCATAAGGATGAGACAAGTGGCAAGAATTATGTAAGCTTGATGACATCACCATGCTTATGTCACTTTCCACTAATTTAAACAAAACAACTAGTCAAGTAAATATCCTAAAATCATTTCATTTCCACCACAAGTTCAAGTCAACACAAGCTCTCATCTTCCTCCCCCATTTCCATTGCTCTCGGCCAAAACAGAACAAGGACATTAAAACTGCTGTATCTCCTTCATTTCTCACTCAAATGTTGTGTTCTATAGCTAGTTGGAAAGGTATTGAGATGGCCTACAACTCTTGTTCACAAGTCTCATCCAAATAAGTATGGTAAGACCCTCATTTTTACATTTCTTTCAATCGGACTTTTAGAAACTTCAAAACCTAACTTTGTGTTCTTGATTTCTTTGGAAAGATCAAGCTTGTAGGAGGCTCCCTAAGGCTTCCTAGCAACTTAACACCTCCCAAGGAAGGTATAAACTTCAAACCCTATCCTTTACTTTGATTATTAGTGATTTTGATGGTTGGTTTTCTAAATGAGAAGCATGACCTTTGATTATTAGTAGTTTGATTTGGATTTGGAGTGATTTGGTGAATGAATCTTGTTATAGTTAATAAAACTTGATTGTGGTTGGTTGAGATGAATAATCTGAAGAATATGGGCTGGTATAGTATTATTTAGTTGAGGTTTTGATGTGTTAATGATTGTGGGTTGTTTGGTGAGGTTTTGGTGTAGTGAGAAACTTGGAAAACTCATAAATATAGCCGTCATAATGCCCATTTTTATTCAACTGCTTGTTCATAGTGTTCAGGACAGAAAACTCAATAAACAATCTGTAACATTGCCATTCTTAGCTAGAGCGTGTCATAAGCTTCGTTTTGATATGTGGATCACTTGGTTCCGATGTACGGTTTAGGAGAAACGACCGTTTTAAGTAACATCATTTCGCGAACGAACCATTACCCCTCGCCTTACTTTGAAACCTTGGTTAAGGCCCTTAAATGACTAATTGGAGTATGAAACAATTATTTAAAGTGGATTAGGCAGTTGGTAGGGTACTCGCGAAAGAATCGACTTAAAACTCTTAATGGTTAATTTATTAAAAATGGTGGAGCCGAGGGTACTCGAGCGACTTAAGTGAATCGTTAAGCGCAAAAGCGAACGTTAGGGGTCTAATTGGTTAAAGTCTAGTTTCTTAAGCGACCGGGGATTAATTCCGGCTTATGTTGTTGTTCATAGGTTACCGGACCCACTCTAAGCTTAAGTCTACCCCGGAGCACACAGGCAAGTTTTCTACCCGTTATACTGTTGTTGTGATGTATATATGTATATGCATTATCTTGTGATAAGTGCATTATTGTATTTAGCAAATCTTGCGATATATTGGAGCATGTTGATATGATATATATGCATGCCTGTTTCGTAATCTTGATATCTAATTGTTGATTCAATTGCTTATAAATTGCATAATACCTATGCTAGAGATAAGCAGTAATTGCGTATACCCTTAGTATAGGGGACCCGAAGGTGAACATTTTTCTAAACCGGGAGTCGATGTTCCCGAGTATAATATATATATTTTTATTTATATATATATAGATATAGTTTTCAAAACTATTAATCGAATAAGGTTTATTCGTTAACTTTATTTTATTCAATGAATATTATTTTGAATATTCATTCGAGGTCTTATGACTCCGCTTATTTTATTTAATGAATATTATTTTCAATATTCATTCGAGGACTTATGACGCCGCTTATTTATTTAATGAATATTATCTTGAATATTCATTCGAGGACTTATGACTCCGCTTACTTTATTTAATGAATATTATTTTGAATATTCATTCGAGGACTTATGACTCCGCTTCTTTTATTAAATAATATTCTTTATTTTATTAAAGAATAATGTTTCGATAATCAAACTTATTTTAGATTATTCAAATAAAGATCGTACTTTCGTATAAGTATATCTTTGGTTATTTATTATTCATTTCAAGTATGAGTTTTAAAACTTTTACTTCGATTATTTTTATAAGGATTATCCTTATGGAAATATTATTTAAATAATAATATTCAGATATTTTCTAATATATCGGGACTGATTTATTTCATTAAATCAGCATTACTCCAAACATTCTTAAAAATGTTTTCGAGTCTTTAAAATGATTTTAAAAGTTAGAACGGATCCCAAAAACTCGTTTCTAGATTTAAGATCTTCCTTTCGAAGGAGACTTGAATATTCGCTCAAAAAATCTTAGGGATCCGGCTCTGTGGTGTATTTTATATTCGCAACAAGGTTGCTGTTTTGAGAAAACAATTTGATTACTTGCCCAATGTTCGGGAAATAAGTCCATCTAATTGAGTCAGCATAAGCGACAGGCCGGGGTACGGTCTATGAAGGTGTAAGAGGCTGGGTGACGGTCCATCCACGCGTGAGTGGCCGGGTAACGGTCTAACGCGAGGTCCTAATGCGGCCTGGGTGATGACCGGCGAGGAATTCATCCATCTACAGTAGAAAAGGTTACTTATTGGTATCTTTACCTGATCAGCAAGATATCGGGTTTATGCCAAAATTCTTTTCTTTCCAAAATTCATTGGATATTGCAACTCTGTTCATACTTTACATGACAGAGGTTTTCAGGAAATGTATGAGATATATATATATGGATATATATATATATGTCGGGACTTAATGAAGTATCCCGTAACTTCATTTCATTCAATAATATTTCAAAGATTGAATCTATTCAAGTCTTATCTTGTATTCCAATCTATGTGATGAACTTTTGAAACTAATTATAACTTGAATGGTGGTAGTTCAAGTAGTATTCGGAAAAGATATAAGTATATTGGAGTATCTTGTAACTTCATCTTTTCAACTTATATCTGGTTATCTTGTGCATGTCAAAGATTTTCGGAAAAATGTTGAGACATGGTTAGATATATGAGATCACCTTGCAACGATATTTTTTATACAGTTATAAACTGGAACTCTGTGTATATTATACATGTCAGAGGATTTCGAAGATTGTGAAAAGTATATATGTATATATATACTAAATATTTTGCGACTTGTTGCGTTAAGATATCAACTTGGTTCATTTCTTCTTAACCAAGAATTTCTTGAGTACTATGAGAATGCTCATATATTGTAAATTATTATACATATTATTTCGGTGGGCTTGTTGCTCACCCTTGCTTTCTTCTTTCATCACACAACAACAGATAGACAAGATGAACAGGATCAAGCTTCCAATTCGCGAGCGGATAGGAAACATTCCGCAGTTTCCTGTAGGCGTTGATGCCGTTGTAGCTGAGGTAGGATCTACCAATAGGCTAGGCTTTCAACTTTTGATATACCAGACATGTAATAACCCCAAAATTTTTCAACTTTTTGTAACCCTTGTGAATAGTGTTTTAGCTGAATGAGAAAACTTTTCACGCCACACTATGTAGGGGTTCTGTTATGGATATTCTGGGATTTTATTAGTACTATATGAAGTATATAAGTGTATGTAAATATCGTCAGAACCCAATTCCGAACACTTTGGTTTTTCCCGGAAATCCACAAGATACGGAGAGAATTGAGTATAAGGTAACAGGATAAAAAGGATTTAAATTAAAGGATTATAATAGAGGATCATAAAAAGGAATATAACGTATTGAGAAAGGTTAAGGGAACCTAAGTAATAAGATCCCGGGTATGATCCTTCAAACGATAAACGAGAACGAAAGTTAAGCGAACCGTACAACAGATCAGCGGTCATTAGGCAAACGATTAGGAAGCTAATCAAAGGGTTTAATGGGAGTGATGTCATCCAACCAATAGAAAGGAGACAAGGAAGGGAGGATGACATCATAAGGGTGACATAAGCATGACATGGAAGAAGGGAGGTGTGGTTGATTAAGGACCACACAAATTCAAGGGCAAGGTGGTAATTTGCTAAATCAAAAACAAAACCAAGCCAACCAACTAGCAAATCATTTCATCAAAAATCAAAAATCAGCCAAGGCATTGTTCTTCATATTAGCTCTCGGCTTTTTGCCTTTTTCAAAGAAAAAAATTTCCAAAATCAAGATCCAAGCATCCTTAATTGGTAAGAAAATTCCCTAACCATCTTTATGCTTAGTTATGGCTATATCATGAGTTTAAGCCATTAATTCTTTCTCTAGCTTCTCCATTTAATCAATGAAGAAGACAATGAATAGTGTTTTCAAGTTTTTAACTTGAACTTTTCTTGTTTTTCTTGAAGATCCAAGCTTTCCTAAGGCTTCTCCAAGCTTCTTAAGGCTTCCTAGCTCAACCCACCACTTCAAGGAAGGTATACCATTTTCAAACCCTAGGTTCATATATATTATAAGGTGATTTTGATGAGTAGGATGTTATTGTAGTTGTTGTTATGATTAGAGTTTGAGATTTGGAATGGTAGTGAAATGAAATGGTAATTTTGTGGTTTTGATTTAAAGAAACTTAAGAATGATTAAAGTAAAGTTTAAGCATAAGTATGAATGGTTAAATTGAATTGGTTGGGGTTGTTATGATGTGATAAGGATGGGTGTTTGTTGTGTGTTGGATTTGAGGATGGTTTGTGTTGATTGTGGGTAGTTTAAAAAATGGGAAATCGCGTAAACATAGCCGTCGTAACGTCCGATTTTCTTTGGACTGTTTTTGTGCATAGCATTAGGACCCGAGAACCCCCTGATAAATTGTGACCACTGCCATGTTTAGATAGCTCATGTTACGAGCTTCGTTTTGATATGTAGTTCGTTCGATTCCGATTTACGGTTTAGGAGAAACGACCGTTTCAAGTAACGGCGTTTCGCGGACGAAACTTTTTCCCTCGCCTTACTTTGAAACATAGGTTAAAGACCAAAAAGGGTTAATTAATGTGTGAAACATTTATGGTAAGTGCGTTAGGCAGTTGGTAAGTCATTCGCGAAGGAATCGCTTTAAAACTCGTAAAGGTTAAGTTATTAAAAATGGTGGAGTCGAGGGTACCCGAGTGACTTAAGCGAATCGGTGAGCGTAAAACTAGCATTAGAGTCTAAGTTAGCTAAAGCATAGATTTACAAGTGATTTTGGTTTAATTCCAACTTACTTGTTGTTTATAGGTTATCAGACTCGTCCCGAGCCTTTCTCACCCCCAAGTCGCTCAGGCAAGTATTCTATCCGATACACTGTTGTTGTGATGTAAATGTATGTATATGCATTATCTTGTGATATTGCATGATTGTTATTTAGCAAATGTTGCGATATATTGTAGCATGTGATATGGTATATATGCATGCCTGTTTTATATTCTTGAGATATATATCTGTTGGTTTATTTGATAATACCTATGCTAGAGGATAGCGGTATCTTGCATATACCCTTAGTATAGGGACCCAAAGGTGAAAATATTTTCTAAAACCGGGAGTCGAGGATCCCGAGTAATCTTGTATATATGGATATGGATATATATATATATATATATATATATATATATATATGGTTATAGTTTTCCAAACTATTAATCGAATAAGGTTTATTCGATAACTTTAACTTTATTTATTTATTTGAATATTATATCGAATATTATTCGAGGGCTTATGACTCTTTTATATTATTTATTGAATATTATTTGAATATTCATTTGAGGATGTATGACTCCTTTATTTTATTTAATGAATATTATTTATAATATTCATTCGAGGTATTATGACTCAGCTTATTTTATTTATTGAATATTATTTGAATATTCATTTGAGGATGTATGACTCCTTTATTTTATTTAATGAATATTATTTATAATATTCATTCGAGGTATTATGACTCAGCTTATTTTATTTATTGAATATTATTTGAATATTCATTTGAGGATGTATGACTCCTTTATTTTATTTAATGAATATTATTTATAATATTCATTCGAGGTATTATGACTCAGCTTATTTTATTTATTGAATATTATTTGAATATTCATTTGAGGATGTATGACTCCTTTATTTTATTTAATGAATATTATTTATAATATTCATTCGAGGTATTATGACTCAGCTTATTTTATTTATTGAATATTATTTGAATATTCATTTGAGGATCTATGACTCCGATTATTTGCTGAAATATATTCTTTATTTCATTAGAGAATAAACTGTTAATAATCAAACTTATTTTCGATTATTCAAATAAAGATAATACTTTCATATAAGTATATCTTTGGTTATTTAATACTCGTTTCAAGTATAAGTTTTAAAACTTCTACTTCAATTATTTTTTATAAAGATTATTCTTTATGGGAATATTATTTAATTAATAATATTCAGATATTTTCTAAATATTCTGGGGACTGATTTACTTCATTAAATCAGCCTTACTCCAAACACTCTTTAAAGTGTTTTCGAGTCTTCAAAATGATTTTTAAAAGTCAGAGCGGATCCCAAAACTCATTTTTTTATATTTAAGATCTTCCTTTTTAAGGGGATTTAAATACTCGCTCAAAACCTGGGGAATCCGGCTCTGTGGTGTATCTTATATTCGCAACAAGGTTGCAGATTTGGTAAATGAATTGATTACTTTCCCAACGTTCGGGAAGTAAGCCCCTCTCATTGAGTCGGCATAAGCGACAGGCCGGGGTACGGTCTATTATTGTGTAAGTGGCTCAGTGGGAGTCCATCAAATGCATAAGTGGCTGAGTGGCAGTCCAGCATAGGTCTTAATTATGACCAGGGTGATGACCAGTAAGGAATTCATCCATCTACAGTAGAAAAGGTTACTTATTGGTATCTTTGCCTGATCAGCGAGATATCGGGTTTATGCCAAAATTCTTTTCCTTTCCAAAATTCATTGGATGTTTCGAACTCTGTTCATACTTCACATAACAGAGGTTCCAGGAAATGTTTTCGGGATATATATATATATGTGGATATATATATATATATCGGGACTAAATAAAGTATCTCATAACTTTTTCATTCAATAATATTTCAAAGATTGAATCTATTCAAGTCTTAACTTGTGGTCTCATCTATGGGATGTTTTTCTTAAAACTTATAATACTTTGAACGGTGGCAGTTCAAGTAACTTTATATGATATAAGTGTGATGTAGTATTGGTAACTTCATTCCTTGTTTTTACTTATATCTAGCAAGTAATTATCTTGCATATGATAGAGATGCTAGTAAGTATCCATGTAGATACTTATATTATTGTTACCACTATATATATTATCTTGCGAGCTGTAAGGCTCACTCTTGCTTTATTTCTTCATCACACAACAACAGTTAGGAGAGATGGCCAGACTCCAGCAGACCCAGCGCAAGCGCGTGGGAAGCGTCCCGCGTCTTCCCGCTGATATTGTAGCTGCTATAGCTGCAGAGGTAGATCCATTGTAGTTTAGACCATCTACTTTTGAGAATCCAATTATGTATAATTATAACTTGTGGCAGATAATGGCAATTAACTGTAAATTATCAAGTAATCATTTTGGGTTGTAATAATTTTAAATTGTGGATTCAAAGACTTGTACTTATTTCAATTTCATCTCTGAGACTATAACGAGTTGTGGTGTGTGTTAGTGTGGGGTCACAGCATGAGGGTATTTATTATTAATTAAGTAAAGTGATATTGTGGAAAGAAAGACCGTGACAACCCGGATTCCCGACCCCGGATCTGGGGGTGTTACAGAAATGGTATCAGAGCCAAGCGTTATAAACCTCAGAGATGATGCGACGATAAAATAATAAACTCACAAAGATAATAAGAACTCTTGCCAAGTTCATGGTCGGACTACTTAAAGTAGTACTGACAGCTAAAACCCTTACGGGAACCCTTATAAGTATCATGATAGTAATTTAGCTCGTTTAATGTGTAGGCGCCTGAGATGGAGGACCCTGAGATGTACGAGCGTGAGCATGATGAGGCATTGCTGGATGTTGAGGATCAGGAGGAGCCTGAGATGGAGGAGGATGAGGAGGACCCCCCAGAGGAGCCTGAGACGGAGGTCATTGCTGTTTCAGATGAGGAGGACCCCTCAGAGGAGTCAGAGACAGAGGTTATTGCTATTCCAGATGAGGAGGACCCGGATGAGGTCCCAGTAGCTGAGGAGCGTGTTGGATCTATGGTAGTGTATGCTGGTATCCCTTTACCCACACTTCCGGTGGTCAGAGCCCCTACCCCTCCACCACTATCTTGGATTCCTGATGATGACAGCTCAGAGACCCATACTTCCGAGCCTAGGCAGACCGAGGAGGCACCCTCAGCGGCTCCGGATTCACCACCTCTTGACCCTGCCCAGAGGCAGTCTTCGTTAGCTCATGGATATGTTCAGGATGTTTTGAGGACCCGAGTGGCTGTTGCCGAGGCCCGACTGGATGAGGCCAGGAGGGAGTTGGATGCAGAGAGGGCGGGTAGGCGTACCCGAGCTTATGAGACCAGGGCTTCTATACCCCGATCCTTGAGGAGGGAGCTTACGGGGATAGAGCTCACGTCCCGAGCGAGACTCAGATCTCTCCAGGGGGACAGGCATGGTAGGATCTCCAGGCGGCAGGCCGACTATATCTTCCGTCGTGCGATGGAAAGGGTTTGGGAGCTGACCCGTTCCGGTGTGTGATTCAGGATTGATGATGGAATAGTCTAGTTGTCTAGTTAGCCGAGGCCTTAGTAAGAGCCAATTTTCCGGGATAGTTGACTTGTATATAGCATCCCTTTTTCTGACTAGACAGATAGACTCTTGTGTATCACTTTTGGGACAGATGACTGTAGCACTGTTGTACTTTTGACCAGATCAAACTATGTATTCTCGCAGTATGTATATATTTGTTTCCTTTCGGTTCAGTTCCATAGTGACGGGATCACTGTTTTATTATTATTATTACTGCACTTCGTATTAGAACTTTCTTAAATTAATAGAATTGCGATATACGTTCTCCCCATTATAAGAGCTGTGCAAGGCACAATGTTGTATATGATTGTGACCTAGCGTTGAATTTTCTCAATAATTGTTTTTATTATTATCAGAATCATGCCGCCAAGAAAGATTGGAACTAGGGCGAACCCTGGGTCTGAGGACCAGGGAAGCCATAATCAGGACAATAGAAACCAAGAACACAGTGAAGAGGAAGATGAGGATTATGTGGAACAGGATGACTCCCTGTATGAAGAGGAAGAGGAAACGTATGATGTTGAGGGATTTGAGATAGAGGCTGAAGAAGGAGAAACCGAGGTTGAGCAACCAGTACCAAACCCAGGCATGGATCCCATGGGTCAGTTTATGCAACTCCTAAGACAGAATTTGGAACGTCAACCCAACCCACCCCCTCAAGGAAGTAACAATGCAGTGGCAAACTCTTTCAGGGCTTTTAAGTCCCTTAAGCCCCCTGAGTTCCACGGATCAGCCGACCCAGTTGAGGCAAGGGCATGGTTAAAGGAAATGGAGAAATCTTTTGAGATTTTGAGTATCGATGAGGCACAGAAAACTGTATTTGCTACCTACCTTCTAAAAGGAGAAGCTAACTACTGGTGGGAGGCCAAGAAAAACATGGAGACAGATGCTATAATAACCTGGGAGAGATTTAGTCAGTTATTTCTGGGAAAGTATTTCCCGAGGTTTATGGAAAACCAGATGGAGCTCAAGTTCTTAGAGCTAAAGCAGAATAACTTGTCTGTAGCAGAGTACGAAGCGAAATTTACTGAGTTATCAAGGTTTGTGCCAGAGTTTGTGAGCACCGAGGAAAAGAAAGCTAGGAGGTTTCAGCAGGGACTGAAACCATGGATTCAGAATAGGGTGGCAATCCTTGAGCTTACGGACTATGCCACTCTGGTGCAAAAAGCAACGATTGTAGAAGTCGGAAGTGAACAGATGCAGAAGGAAAGAGAGAAGAAAGGAATAAAGAGGAAAAGTATGAGCATGGGTGGAGGTTCCGCAGGAAGGAGCTTCCCAACTAGGTTTAATCGAGGAGCAGTGTCCCTGCCAGGAAGGAACACTGGGTTTAAGCGACCAATGAGTGTGAGTGTGAGCCAGGGCGGCCAGAAGTCAAGAATGTCCTATTCCAACCAGTCTCGACCCCCATTGCCAGCCTGTAACAGATGTGGAAGGAACCACACTGGGGAGTGTAAGGAAAGGCCAGTAACCTGTTTTAAGTGCGGTCGGGAAGGCCACTATTCAACTAAGTGCCCATCATCAACCCCTGCCGTTGTTCCAACCACCAATTGTCATCAGTGTGGACGCCAGGGTCATTGGAAGAAGGATTGCCCAATGAACAAACCAGCAGCTTCGGGAGCAAGCAGGGCTGCTTCTAATAAGCCACCTACTGCGAGGACTTTCAACATGACAGTCCAGGATGCTATGAAAGATTCAGATGTGATAGCAGGTACCCTTTCTCTAAATTCAGTCAGTGCAATTGTTTTATTTGATTCGGGAGCAACTAAATCTTTTATATCAAAGGACTTTGTGCGTAAGTTAAGACTTAAGGCTAAACCTTTGATAGAACCCTTACAAGTAGAAATAGCCAATCATGAAATTATTCCTGTTAACCAGATTCACCCCGCCTGCGAGATAGGCATAGGGGAGCAATCTTTCAGTGTTGATCTGATTCCTTTTAAATTAGGGGAGTTTGATGTGATTTTGGGAATGGACTGGCTATCTAGCAACGATGCTCAGATAGACTGTAAAGGGAAGAAAGTTAAGTTAAATATCCCCGGGAAGAAAGAAGTTATATTTAGAGGAAAGAGGCAGACGCAGAAATTTTTGACTATGGCTCAGGCCAAAAGGATGCTACGAAAAGGAAGTGAGGCTTACCTAGCCTATGTGGTGGACACACAGAAGGAGGTGCCCAACTTACAAGATATTCCAGTAGTCAACGAATTTGAAGATGTATTCCCCCAAGACCTTCCGGGATTACCACCCGATAGAGTGATTGAATTTGCTATTGAGTTGGCCCCAGGGACGGCGCCAGTTTCAAAAGCACCTTACCGGTTAGCCCCGTTAGAAATGAAGGAATTAGCTATCCAATTGCAGGAACTCTTGGATAAGGGTATGATAAGACCCAGTGTGTCTCCGTGGGGAGCACCAGTTTTATTTGTTAAGAAGAAAGATGGGAGCATGAGGTTGTGCATAGACTATCGAGAGTTGAACAAGCTAACCATAAAGAACAGGTACCCATTACCTAGAATAGACGATCTGTTCGACCAGCTAAAGGATGCTGTTTATTTTTCCAAGATTGACCTGAGAACTGGATATCACCAACTAAAGATTAAGCCCGAAGATATTTCCAAGACAGCGTTCCGTACTAGGTATGGGCATTATGAGTTCTTGGTAATGTCCTTTGGATTAACCAACGCCCCAGCGGCCTTCATGGATTTAATGAATAGAGTATTTAAGAAGTACTTGGACAAGTGTGTGATAGTTTTTATCGATGATATTTTGATCTACTCAAGGACTGAGGCAGAACATGCAGAGCATTTGAGGATAGCTCTAGGAATACTCAGAGAGGAGCAGTTATATGCCAAATTCTCGAAGTGTGAATTCTGGCGGAATGAAGTACAGTTTTTAGGACATGTGATCAATAAAGAAGGAGTATTGGTCGACCCCTCCAAGATAGAGGCAGTCTCAAATTGGGAAAGGCCAACCACACCCACAGAGGTGAGGAGTTTCATAGGATTGGCCGGCTATTATCGTAGATTTGTGCAGGACTTTGCGAAGATCGCAGCCCCTTTGACACGACTTACTCGTAAGACAGAGAAGTTTGAATGGACGGAGAAATACGAGAACAGTTTTCAGGAATTAAAGAAAAGGTTGATAACGGCTCCGGTATTGGCATTGCCGGACGGAAAAGGAGATTTTGTGATATATAGTGACGCGTCGCACAAAGGATTAGGATGTGTGCTTATGCAGCACGGTAAAGTTATCGCGTATGCATCGAGACAACTGAAGGAATACGAGGTTAGATATCCTACTCATGACCTTGAGCTCGCGGCAATAGTATTTGCTTTAAAAATTTGGAGGCACTACTTGTATGGAGAGAAGTGCGAGATTTTCACAGACCATAAGAGCCTCAAGTACATATTTACGCAGAAAGAGCTCAACATGCGCCAGAGGAGATGGTTAGAACTAATCAAGGACTACGATTGTGAGATTCTCTATCATCCAGGGAAAGCCAATGTGGTGGCTGATGCCCTTAGTAGAAAGGAAAGACTCAGAATGATAACGACTTCGGAAGAATTGATAAGGGATTTTGAGAGAATGGAAATAGAGGTAAAGGTAACCGGAACCGGAACTGAAAAGCTTTTCGAGATCTCAATGCAGCCAGAATTATTGGAAAAGATCAGATTGTGCCAGGAGAAAACAATGAATGAAGACAGAGAGTCAATGATTGGAGAAGAGATCCATACTGAGAAAGATGATAAAGGGATAATGAGGTACTCCTACCGAATTTGGGTTCCGAATGTTCAAGAACTTAAAGATGAGATTTTGGATGAAAGCCATAGTTCAAGGTATTCCATTCACCCGGGAAGTACCAAGATGTATAGGGATTTGAAGGAATATTACTGGTGGCCCAACATGAAGAGGGACGTAGCAGAATGGGTGAACAAGTGTTTGACTTGCCAAAGAGTAAAGGCGGAGCACCAGAGACCCAGTGGACTTTTGCGACCCCTGGAGATTCCCGAATGGAAATGGGAACAGATAGCGATGGATTTTGTTGTAGGCTTACCAAGGACGAAAGCCAATCACGACGCCATTTGGGTAATTATAGACCGACTGACAAAGTCAGCTCATTTCATTCCTATCAACGAGAGATACACAGTCAATAGACTGGTGGACATTTACCTTAAGGAAATAGTGACGCGACATGGAGTCCCAGCGTCCATTGTCTCAGACCGAGACCCAAGGTTCAACTCCAGATTTTGGAGGAGCTTTCAGGAATGTGCGGGGACCAAGTTAAATATGAGTACCGCGTACCATCCCCAGACGGATGGACAGAGTGAAAGGACCATCCAGACACTAGAGGATATGTTGAGAGTCTGTGCAATAGACCTTAAAGGAAGTTGGGATGATCACCTGCCGTTGATCGAGTTTTCTTATAACAATAGCTTTCATGCTAGCATCGGGATGCCGCCTTATGAGGCCTTGTACGGAAGAAGGTGTCGATCTCCCTTATACTGGGATGAAGTAGGAGAGCGGAAGATGCTCGGACCCGAAGTGGTCCAAAGGACCAAAGATATAGTGGATCTTATCAGAGGGCGACTTGTAGCAGCCCAAGACAGACAGAAGAAATATGCAGACCTAGCCCGAAAGGACAAGGAATATGAAGTAGGGGACTTAGTACTGTTGAAAGTGTCCCCTTGGAAGGGATTAATGAGGTTCGGAAAGAAAGGAAAACTAAGCCCAAGATACATTGGACCTTTTGAGATATTAAGACGGATTGGAAAGTTAGCTTACGAGCTAGCCCTACCCCCTAATTTGCAACAAGTTCATAATGTGTTCCATGTGTCAATGCTAAGGAGGTATCATCGAGATGCCAGGCACATAGTGGAGTACGAGCAGGTGGATATGCAGCCAGATCTAACTTACGTGGAGAAGCCAGTAAGGATTATGGATAAGAAGGAGCAGGTGCTTCGGAACAAGGTGATCAAGCTAGTCAGAGTACTATGGCAGAATCATAATGTGGAAGAATCGACTTGGGAACTAGAGAGCGCAATGCTAGAAAAGTACCCCCAATTGTTTTCTGTTTGATTCCGGGACGGAATCCTTTTAAGGAGGGGAGACTGTAATAACCCCAAAATTTTTCAACTTTTTGTAACCCTTGTGAATAGTGTTTTAGCTGAATGAGAAAACTTTTCACGCCACACTATGTAGGGGTTCTGTTATGGATATTCTGGGATTTTATTAGTACTATATGAAGTATATAAGTGTATGTAAATATCGTCAGAACCCAATTCCGAACACTTTGGTTTTTCCCGGAAATCCACAAGATACGTAGAGAATTGAGTATAAGGTAACAGGATAAAAAGGATTTAAATTAAAGGATTATAATAGAGGATCATAAAAAGGAATATAACGTATTGAGAAAGGTTAAGGGAACCTAAGTAATAAGATCCCGGGTATGATCCTTCAAACGATAAACGAGAACGAAAGTTAAGCGAACCGTACAACAGATCAGCGGTCATTAGGCAAACGATTAGGAAGCTAATCAAAGGGTTTAATGGGAGTGATGTCATCCAACCAATAGAAAGGAGACAAGGAAGGGAGGATGACATCATAAGGGTGACATAAGCATGACATGGAAGAAGGGAGGTGTGGTTGATTAAGGACCACACAAATTCAAGGGCAAGGTGGTAATTTGCTAAATCAAAAACAAAACCAAGCCAACCAACTAGCAAATCATTTCATCAAAAATCAAAAATCAGCCAAGGCATTGTTCTTCATATTAGCTCTCGGCTTTTTGCCTTTTTCAAAGAAAAAAATTTCCAAAATCAAGATCCAAGCATCCTTAATTGGTAAGAAAATTCCCTAACCATCTTTATGCTTAGTTATGGCTATATCATGAGTTTAAGCCATTAATTCTTTCTCTAGCTTCTCCATTTAATCAATGAAGAAGACAATGAATAGTGTTTTCAAGTTTTTAACTTGAACTTTTCTTGTTTTTCTTGAAGATCCAAGCTTTCCTAAGGCTTCTCCAAGCTTCTTAAGGCTTCCTAGCTCAACCCACCACTTCAAGGAAGGTATACCATTTTCAAACCCTAGGTTCATATATATTATAAGGTGATTTTGATGAGTAGGATGTTATTGTAGTTGTTGTTATGATTAGAGTTTGAGATTTGGAATGGTAGTGAAATGAAATGGTAATTTTGTGGTTTTAATTTAAAGAAACTTAAGAATGATTAAAGTAAAGTTTAAGCATAAGTATGAATGGTTAAATTGAATTGGTTGGGGTTGTTATGATGTGATAAGGATGGGTGTTTGTTGTGTGTTGGATTTGAGGATGGTTTGTGTTGATTGTGGGTAGTTTAAAAAATGGGAAATCGCGTAAACATAGCCGTCGTAACGTCCGATTTTCTTTGGACTGTTTTTGTGCATAGCATTAGGACCCGAGAACCCCCTGCTAAATTGTGACCACTGCCATGTTTAGATAGCTCATGTTACGAGCTTCGTTTTGATATGTAGTTCGTTCGATTCCGATTTACGGTTTAGGAGAAACGACCGTTTCAAGTAACGGCGTTTCGCGGACGAAACTTTTTCCCTCGCCTTACTTTGAAACATAGGTTAAAGACCAAAAAGGGTTAATTAATGTGTGAAACATTTATGGTAAGTGCGTTAGGCAGTTGGTAAGTCATTCGCGAAGGAATCGCTTTAAAACTCGTAAAGGTTAAGTTATTAAAAATGGTGGAGTCGAGGGTACCCGAGTGACTTAAGCGAATCGGTGAGCGTAAAACTAGCATTAGAGTCTAAGTTAGCTAAAGCATAGATTTACAAGTGATTTTGGTTTAATTCCAACTTACTTGTTGTTTATAGGTTATCAGACTCGTCCCGAGCCTTTCTCACCCCCAAGTCGCTCAGGCAAGTATTCTATCCGATACACTGTTGTTGTGATGTAAATGTATGTATATGCATTATCTTGTGATATTGCATGATTGTTATTTAGCAAATGTTGCGATATATTGTAGCATGTGATATGGTATATATGCATGCCTGTTTTATATTCTTGAGATATATATCTGTTGGTTTATTTGATAATACCTATGCTAGAGGATAGCGGTATCTTGCATATACCCTTAGTATAGGGACCCAAAGGTGAAAATATTTTCTAAAACCGGGAGTCGAGGATCCCGAGTAATCTTGTATATATGGATATGGATATATATATATATATATATATATGGTTATAGTTTTCCAAACTATTAATCGAATAAGGTTTATTCGATAACTTTAACTTTATTTATTTATTTGAATATTATATCGAATATTATTCGAGGGCTTATGACTCTTTTATATTATTTATTGAATATTATTTGAATATTCATTTGAGGATGTATGACTCCTTTATTTTATTTAATGAATATTATTTATAATATTCATTCGAGGTATTATGACTCAGCTTATTTTATTTATTGAATATTATTTGAATATTCATTTGAGGATGTATGACTCCTTTATTTTATTTAATGAATATTATTTATAATATTCATTCGAGGTATTATGACTCAGCTTATTTTATTTATTGAATATTATTTGAATATTCATTTGAGGATGTATGACTCCTTTATTTTATTTAATGAATATTATTTATAATATTCATTCAAGGTATTATGACTCAGCTTATTTTATTTATTGAATATTATTTGAATATTCATTTGAGGATGTATGACTCCTTTATTTTATTTAATGAATATTATTTATAATATTCATTCGAGGTATTATGACTCAGCTTATTTTATTTATTGAATATTATTTGAATATTCATTTGAGGATCTATGACTCCGATTATTTGCTGAAATATATTCTTTATTTCATTAGAGAATAAACTGTTAATAATCAAACTTATTTTCGATTATTCAAATAAAGATAATACTTTCATATAAGTATATCTTTGGTTATTTAATACTCGTTTCAAGTATAAGTTTTAAAACTTCTACTTCAATTATTTTTTATAAAGATTATTCTTTATGGGAATATTATTTAATTAATAATATTCAGATATTTTCTAAATATTCTGGGGACTGATTTACTTCATTAAATCAGCCTTACTCCAAACACTCTTTAAAGTGTTTTCGAGTCTTCAAAATGATTTTTAAAAGTCAGAGCGGATCCCAAAACTCATTTTTTTATATTTAAGATCTTCCTTTTTAAGGGGATTTAAATACTCGCTCAAAACCTGGGGAATCCGGCTCTGTGGTGTATCTTATATTCGCAACAAGGTTGCAGATTTGGTAAATGAATTGATTACTTGCCCAACGTTCGGGAAGTAAGCCCCTCTCATTGAGTCGGCATAAGCGACAGGCCGGGGTACGGTCTATTATTGTGTAAGTGGCTCAGTGGGAGTCCATCAAATGCATAAGTGGCTGAGTGGCAGTCCAGCATAGGTCTTAATTATGACCAGGGTGATGACCAGTGAGGAATTCATCCATCTACAGTAGAAAAGGTTACTTATTGGTATCTTTGCCTGATCAGCGAGATATCGGGTTTATGCCAAAATTCTTTTCCTTTCCAAAATTCATTGGATGTTTCGAACTCTGTTCATACTTCACATAACAGAGGTTCCAGGAAATGTTTTCGGGATATATATATATGTGGATATATATATATATATCGGGACTAAATAAAGTATCTCATAACTTTTTCATTCAATAATATTTCAAAGATTGAATCTATTCAAGTCTTAACTTGTGGTCTCATCTATGGGATGTTTTTCTTAAAACTTATAATACTTTGAACGGTGGCAGTTCAAGTAACTTTATATGATATAAGTGTGATGTAGTATTGGTAACTTCATTCCTTGTTTTTACTTATATCTAGCAAGTAATTATCTTGCATATGATAGAGATGCTAGTAAGTATCCATGTAGATACTTATATTATTGTTACCACTATATATATTATCTTGCGAGCTGTAAGGCTCACTCTTGCTTTATTTCTTCATCACACAACAACAGTTAGGAGAGATGGCCAGACTCCAGCAGACCCAGCGCAAGCGCGTGGGAAGCGTCCCGCGTCTTCCCGCTGATATTGTAGCTGCTATAGCTGCAGAGGTAGATCCATTGTAGTTTAGACCATCTACTTTTGAGAATCCAATTATGTATAATTATAACTTGTGGCAGATAATGGCAATTAACTGTAAATTATCAAGTAATCATTTTGGGTTGTAATAATTTTAAATTGTGGATTCAAAGACTTGTACTTATTTCAATTTCATCTCTGAGACTATAACGAGTTGTGGTGTGTGTTAGTGTGGGGTCACAGCATGAGGGTATTTATTATTAATTAAGTAAAGTGATATTGTGGAAAGAAAGACCGTGACAACCCGGATTCCCGACCCCGGATCTGGGGGTGTTACAAGACATATGTATACTTATGAATTGTAATAATGGTAAATAATATGTAAATTTATTCTGAAACCCTTTTAAGGTGTAATGGTTTATAATTGTGGAATAAAATGACTTGTGTTATTTTTGGGTATTCATCTCTGAGACTATAACTTGTGGTGTGTGTGTTTATTGTGGGGTCACAGTACGGAGTAGTTGATTGTTTATTAAGATTGGGTGTTATTAAGGGAAATGGAACTCGTGACAACCCGAATCCTCGACCCCGGATTTGGGGGTGTTACAATAATATTCATTAAATACAATAAACGGAGTCATAAGTCCTCGAATGAATATTCAAACTAATATTCATTCATTAAAATAAAGTTATCGAATAAACCTTATTCGATTAATGGTTTTGAAAACTATTCATATATATATATATATATATATTATACTAGGGAACATCGACTCCCGGTTTAGAAAAATGTTCACCTTTGGGTCCCCTATACTAAGGGTATACGCAACTACTGCTTATCTCTAGCATAGGTATTATGCAACTAATAAGCATTTGAATCAACAGATATATATCAAGGTTATGAAATATACATGCATATATCCCATATCAGCATGCTCCAATATATCGCAAGATTTGCTAATTAACCATCATGCATCTATCACAAGATAATGCATATACATATGTATATATCACAACAACAGTATAACGGGTAGAAAACTTGCCTAAGCGACTGGGGGTGATAAATGGCTTGGGACGAGTCTGGTAACCTATAAACAACATATAAGTTGAAATTAAACCAAAGTCGCTTATGAATCTATACTTTAACCAATTAGACCCTAACGTTCGCTTTTGCGCTTAACGATTCACTTAAGTCGCTCGAGTACCCTCGGCTCCACCATTTTTAATATATTAACCATTAAGGGTTTTAAGGCGATTCTTTTGCGAGTGCCTTAGCAACTGCATAATACACTTCACATAAATGTTTCATCCTCCAATTAGTCATTTAAGGTCTTTAACCTATGTTTCAAAGTAAGGCGAGTGGTAATGGTTCGTTTGCGAAACGCCGTTACTTAAAACGGTCGTTTCTCCTAAACCGTACATCGGATTCAAACGAACCACATATCAAAACGAAGCTCGTAACATAAAATATCTAATCATGGCAGTGGTCAAAACCTAACAGTGCGTTCTCGGGTCCTGATGTTAAGAACAAAACAGTCTAAAGTAAATCGGACATTACGACGGCTATGTTTACGCGATTACCAATTTTTATTCTACTCCAAATCAACCACAAATCAACCACAATTCAACCATACAACCAAACTCCATCCATAAATCACTACAACAGCCCCAACACCTCAAGTTTTCCAATTTATATTAATCTCAAACATGAACTAAAACTATTCTTAAGTTCATTAACTAATAACCAAGATTTACAACTCCAAAAACATCACAAAACCAACTAATCTCTACATATTCAAACACCATGCTTCTCATGAACTATACTACTCATAATAAGCTCTTAATAATCAATAACAATGCTAGGTTAAGAGATTATACCTTCCTTGGTGAGTAAAAGTAACTAAGGAGCTTGGAATCACCCTTGAAAGTCCTTACCAAAGCTTAATCTAAACAAAAACTCAAGAACAAAATTTTAAGTTCTTGAAAAACACTATTCACCCTCTTCTTCCATGAATTTTAGGAAGAGATTGTGAAGGAATTTGAAGCTTAAACTTATAGGATAGCTATCTCTATGCATAAGGAATCTTAGATAATTAACTCACCAATTAATGAAGCTTGGAACTTGGATTTTGGTTTTTTTCTTCTTGAAATGGAAAAGAGGCCGAGAGCTTTTGTTCTCCAAAATGAAAGTAAACTTGTGTTTTTGGTGAAATGATTTGTTGGTTGGTTGTTTTTGCTTTTGTTTTAATTAATTACCTTTTAACCATGGTGATTTTTGTGTGGCTTGAAATCAACCACACTTCCTTCCTTTTTGGTCATGCTTAGGTCATTAATCCTATGTCATCTTCCCATGCTTGTCCTCTTTTTATTGGTTTGATGACATCATCCTCACTAACCTCTTTGATTAGCTTCTAATTACTTGGCTAATGACCGCTGATCTGTTATACAGTTCGCTTAACTTTCGTTTTCGTTTATCGTTTGAGGGATCATACCCGGGATCTTATTACTTGGGTTTCCTTAACCTTTCTCAATACATTATATTCCTTTTATGATCCTCTCTTATAATCCTTGAATTTAAATCCTTTTTATCCTGTACCTTATACCTAATTCTTTCGGTATCTGGTGGATTTTCGGGAAAAATCAAAGTGTTCGAACGATCTTTACATACACTTATATATCATATAGAGTACTAACAAGACCTCAGAATAACAATAAAAGAACCCCTACATAGTGTGGCATGAAAAGTTTTCTTATTCAGCATAATCAGCAAAAACACTATTCATAAGGGTTACAAAAAGTTCAAAATTTTGGGGTTATTACATCACCTAATTATATTCTGATTAAATATGACCATTTCAGTATTTACCACAAATAAGTTAAGTAAAACATAATGCCATGTAAGCATCAGAGTTTCCATTAGAATTTAATATCAGAACTTGACTATTATCAGATTTTAACAGTCATCAGAACATGGCTTCTGTACTCAAAAAGTGAATGTTTGTATATGTGATTCTTCATACAAATACTGACTTGTTTATTCAGAGTTTTAATCATTAGAACTTCCATCAAAACTTATCCTCAAAATTTATGCAAATGACACTTAACTGTTTATCTAAAACAACTGAATCACCACAGTATTTTTCATTATTCACATGGAGTGAGAGTGTGTGCTTTTGCAAAATATCATATAAAGATTAAAGTCTTATATACTTCAGTACATCTTAAAAATAAGGCATAACTAAGAAAAGTGCTTAAAATTTGTCATTAATAATGAAGTCTACTATAGGATAAATTTATGCATGAGTCCACCTCGACTATTTGTACTCATTTTATGCATCTTTTAGAATTCTTTTTCACAGTGGCTTCTCAGTGTAAATGAGTCACAACTGCTATCAGAATTTATGCTATTATCAGAGTATTTTTCCAATAATCAAAGAATGTGAAAAGTCACCAAGAAAAATATATTTGCTTTTCTAATGCATATTACTTAATACCAACAATGCACTTGGGTCTTCCCTTCCACATTTTTACTCTAGATCTCAAAGGAGTACCTGACTTCAATTTTCTTTTCTTTTCTTTTCTTCAGATAAGTGAGGCTTATCAGCATTTAGTTCATCCTTAAGATATACTGACATTAGAATTTGACAGATAAGAAGCAAGAATCTAGTTTGTGACTTGGTAATAAGATACACAATGTAAATTTGACTAAGCTCAATATCAGAATTTTCTCGTGTTAATGGATTTCCACATAAACAACTAATTCAAATATGGGATTTCTAGTATGTTAAAGACTATTAGGTCAGCATCTAGCACAGTCCTCATTGGATTGAATACTCACAGAACATTCAAAACACTATCAGAGTTTATAGATTACGTCAGATAACAATCAGTATTTAATATATTAACAGTTTAAGTACAGATTACATGAAGATAAGACAATCTGTAAACACTGATCATAAAGTCTGATACATGAGAACAAAAACTAAGCAGATTTAGAAAAAAACCTGAAACCATTCCAAGTTCATTTACCAGTCTTGTAAAAGTAGCTTCACATAGTGGTTTTGTGAAGATATTTGCTAGTTGTTGATCTGTTGGAACAAAATGCAATTCCACTGTACCTTCCATCACATGTTCCCTTATGAACTGTAGCTTCATTGAGTGTTGAAATGGATTACCTGTTATAGCAATAGCACTTTGATTATCACAATAAATAGGTATTTTAGAAAATTCTAACCCATAATCCAGTAACTGATTATTCATCCAAAGAATATGTGCACAACAACTTCCTGCAGCAATATATTCTGCTTTTGTAGTTGATGTGGAAATTGATTTCTGTTTCTTGCTAAACCAAGAAACTAATCTGCCTCCAAGAAATTGGCAGCTTCCACTAGTGCTTTTCCTGTCTATTTTGCATCCTGCAAAATCTTCATCTGAGTAACCTATTAGCTTAAAATCTGATTCTCTAGGATACCACAATCTTAGATCAGCTATACCCTTGAGGTATTTGAAAATTCTTTTCACAACTATTAGATGAGATTCTCTTGGATCAGCCTGAAATCTTGCACAAAGACAGGTAGCATACATGATATCAGGTCTACTTGCAGTTAAATAGAGTAAAGAGCCAATCATACCTCTGTAGTTAGTAATATCTACTGATGAACCAGTATCTTTATCTAACTTGGTTGCAGTGGCCATGGGAGTGGATGTAGTTGAACAGTCTTGCATTCCAAATTTCTTCAGTAAATTTCTGGTGTACTTGGATTGATTGATAAAAGTACCTTCTTCATTTTGCTTGACTTGAAGTCCCAGAAAATAGCTAACTTCTCCCATCATACTCATTTGATATCTTGACTGCATTAGCTTTGTAAATCTTTCACAAAGTTTGGCATTTGTAGAACCAAATATAATATCATCAACATATATCTGTACCAAAAGTAAGTCTTTTCTATGATTAAACTAGAACAGAGTTTTATCAATTGTACCTCTGTAAAATCCACTTTCCAGAAGGAATTGAGCTAAAGTCTCATACCATGATCTTGGAGCTTACTTAAGGCCATAAAGTGCTTTGTCTAATCTGTGGACATGATTTGGAAATTTTGGATTTTCAAATCCTGGAGGTTGTTCAACATATACCTCTTCTTCCAATTCTCCATTGAGAAACGCACTTTTCACATCCATTTGAAAGACTTTAAACTTTTTATGAGCAACATAAGCCAAAAAGATTCTTACGGCTTACAATCTAGCAACTGGTGCAAATGTTTCATCATAATCAATACCCTCATGTTGAGAGTAACCCTTAGCAACCAGCCTTGCTTTGTTCCTTGTAATTATGCCATCACTATCAGTTTTGTTTGTGAACACCCATTTTGTGCCAACAATAGATCTATTCTTTGGTCTTGGCACTAGGGTCCAGACTTTATTTCTTTCAAATTCATTCAACTCTTCCTGCATTGCTTGCACCCAATCAGCATCTTGAAGAGCTTCTTCCACTTTCTTTGGTTCAGTCTGGGATAGAAAAGAATGATAGAGACATTCATATAATGTTGCAGTTCTAGTTCTGACACCTGCTTCAGGATCTCCAATTATTAAGTCAGGTGTATATGATTTTGTCCACTTCCTTGCAGATGGAAGTTGTTCTCTAGAACTAGATCCTCCCCCATGATCCATCATATCTCCATCAGCATTTTCTGATGCTCCCCATGTAGTTATGCTCTCTAAGACTTCAGAATTTGAGTTAGATTCTTCAGGATTTGAAGAATCAGAGTTTCCAGAATTATCAGAATTTGGCTCATCAGATCTTGATGAATCAGAACTTGAAGAGCTAGTGACAGGTTCTGATGCTTCTTGAGAGTCTTGAGTTTTGGTAGGATCTTCAGCTTGCTCCCCCTGGACGGGTGCATTTTCCTTTGGAGTTGTTACCACAGTTTCAATGACATCAGAACTTAACCTGTCAGAACTTACAGGATCAGAGTTTAAGTCATCAGAATTTACAGTATCAGAGTTTAAATCTTCATTTTCAAATCTCAGTTGATCATGATCATTGAAATCTTCAAGTCCAGTAATCTTCTTATCATCAAAAGAAACATTGATAGATTCCATGACAACCCTTGTTCTTAAATTGTAGACTCTGAAGGCTTTTGTAGAAAGTGGATATCTAACAAAAATTTCTTCATGAGCTTTTAGATCAAATTTTGACAGCTGTTCAGGATGAGTCTTAAGAACAAAACACTTACAACCAAATACATTAAAGTATTTCATATTTGGCTTCTTTTTCTTCACCATCTCATATGGTGTTTTTCCATGCTTGTTTATGAGTGTAGCATTGTGTGTAAAAAAAAGTAGTCTGCACAGCTTCAGCCCAAAAGTAGGTTGGTAGCTTTGCTTCATCAAGCATAGTTCGTGCAGCTTCAATGAGAGTCCTATTTTTTCTTTCTACAACTCTATTTTGCTGTGGAGTTCCAGGTGCATAAAATTCATGTTTGATTCCATGCTCTTTGCAGAACTCTTCCATGATTGAATTATTGAACTCAGTGCCATAATTACTTCTTATAATCTTAACAGAATTTTTGACCAACTTATCCAGCTGTCTGACATGATCAGTTAGAGTATATGCAGTTTCATTCTTCTTGTGCAAGAAATACACCCAAGTGTACCTTGTGAACTCATCCACTATAACCATAGCACATTTCTTCTTTGCAATAGACATGACATTGACTGGACCAAATAGATCAACATGCAGTAGGTGATAAGGCTCAAGAATTGAAGATTTAGTTTTCTTCTTGAAAGAAGATTTTCTTTGTTTTGCCTTTTGACATGAATCACAAAGGCCATCAGAAGCAAATACTGATTTTGGCAGTCCTCTCACAAGATCTTTCTTTACAAGTTCATTTATGTTGTTGAAATTTAAATGAGAGAGTCTTTTGTGCCAACTCCAACTTTCTTTAATTGATGCTCTACTCAACAGACAGATTGCAGAACCATCAGAACTTGTTGAAAGTCTGGCTTCATAAATGTTACCATGCCTGTAAAGTTTCAGAACCACATTTCCTGTAGAATTGCTTACAACTTCACAGTGTTCTTCAAAGAAATCCACATGATAACCTTTGTCACAGATTTGACTCACACTTAGCGGATTGTGTTTAAGTCCTGAGACAAGAGCTACTGTTTCAATGATGACATTCTCAAGATTTATATTGCCATATCCCAGAGTTGTTCCCATGTTGCCATCTCTATAAGAAACTCCTAGGCCAGCTTTCTCCACAAAGTCTGATAGCAGGGCTTTATTTCCAGTCATATGTCCTGAACATCCACTGTCCAAAACTAGGATGTTTTTCCTGTTGCCCTGCAATCACAAAGACCACTATTGGTTAGTTTTAAGGACCCAGACTTGCTCGGATCCTTTGACCTTTAAGTTTGTTAGCATTTGCAGCGGATTTAATTTCAGAGTTTATGCTAACATTCTGTTTATCAGAGTTTATATCAGACTTTGCATCAGACATTACACTAGAAGGAATTAAAGTAACTTCCTTCAAAGAAGGTTTTATTTGATAATAATCATAGTACAGACTATGATATTCCTTACAAGTATAAATGGAATGCCATAAACTACCACAATAAAACAAGGATTTTCTGGTTTAAACCTAACAGGCTGACTCTTAACTCCTGATTTAGGAGGTAAAGAGTTTATATCTTTATTTTTCCTGCAAAAAGAAGCAAGATGGTTAGAGTTTCCACAGTTATAGCATTTGTTTCTAGGAGCATTAGGAACAGGCATATAATTATTGCTTTTATTCACACCTTCCTTTCCATTCCTATTTTTCCTAGCTTCCTTTACCTTGTTGACATTCCTAATCTCTTTCAGCTTATGCTTAAGTTGCTTCTTTGTCAATAAGCCTATGTTTACTTCAGATGGTTTATCATGTTCTAATTTGTCAGAAGTTGACTTTTCCTTAACTTCTGTCACAGACCCTCTCATCTTTTCAGAAGCAGACTTTACAGTTTTTTTTACAAACTTAATAGGATTTAACTTTGGCTTAGCAGTCTATTTAATAACAATTGGCTTAATTTGTTCAGTTCATTTTTCACGTTTATCATCTCCATAACCGAATCCCTCTTTCCAGTTTCCACTACTTAATAAATTATGAGTTGTTCTGCCAGAGTTAGTCCAAGTTCTGATAATCTCTCTTTCCTTTTCTAAATCAGCTTTTATAAATTCATTCAATTTTAACACTTCATTTCTAACATATAAAGCATCATCTTTTTCTTTCTTAGTTTGATAAAGAAAAACTAACTCATTTTCTAAATAATAATTTCTCTTTTTATAAGCAAGATTTTCAGATGTTAATCTTTCACATGTTAAAGTCTGATCTCTATAACTAATGAACATGGTTTTAAGATATAATCTCAACTCAGTAATATCATCAATATGAAAGGCATAAGTTGTTTGAGGTACCTTCAATTCAGCAGTTTTAGGACTGCTATCAGCATTTGCCATCAGGGCATAGTTCACCTCATGTTCAGAATCTGAAGTGTCTGTCCAGCTTTTCTTCTTTATGATAAGTGCCTTGCCTTTGTCACTTTTTTCTTTCTTGCAGTCAGGAGATATGTAGCCTCTTTTACCACAGTTCTAGCATTTGACATTTGAGTTATCTCCTCTGTCAGACTTTCCTCCTTTGCCTTCAGACTTTCTGAAACCTTTCTTATCAGAACTTCCACTTTTCCCGAAAAACTTCTTGCTTTTTCTGAATTTCCTGTAGGCTATCTTTGTGATACCCTTTACCATAAGGGCACACAATTTTATCATCTCTTCATCAGCATCTATTTCAGGTAAACTTTCAGTTTCTGAATCATCATCATCAGAATATGATGACTCTGAATCAGACTTTATGATGAGAGCCTTTGCTTTGCCCCTCTTTGAGGCAACAACTTTAGGAGATTCCTCCTCAGCTTTAAGAGCAACTATCATTGACTTCCTTTCATGCCTCTTGCTCCTTTGATCCATCTCAAGTTCATAAGTCTTGAGCATATCATAAATTTCATCAAGAGTAATTTCAGTAAGGTCATAGTTGTCTCTTATGGTAGTAGACTTCAAATCCCAATTTTCAGGAAGAGCTAAAAGGAATTTTAGATTTGAATCTTCAAGATCATATTCCTTGTCCACTAGTGACAGATCATTCAAGAGTTTGACAAACCTGTCATATAAGTCAGTTAATCACTCATCAGCTTTTGAGTCAAAGTGCTCATACTCTAGAGTGAGTATTGTCCTCTTATTCTTCTTGATTGCATCAGTTCCCTGGCATCTTGTCTCCAAAGCATCCCATATCTCCTTTGCAGTTTTGCAATTAATTACCCTGTTTGACATGACATTATCAATGGCACTATGCAGCAAATGCCTTACCCTTGCATCCTTGGCAATAGATGAGATGTCTTCACCTGTGTACTCACCTTTCTCCTTTGGTATGGTCTTTGCTGGTTAATCAGCAACTACAACAGAGAGCTTGGTAGGCTTATGTGGTCCTTCATTAATTCTGTCAAGGTATTCTGGATCCGTAGCAAGACTGGCTACAAAGGGTTGCTCACAACTCGAAGGCATTGAATATGATAAGACATTTGCTCCAGTTGCAAGGCTTGAGGCAATTAGAATCTTTCTTGCCTATGCTGCTCAAAAGAAGTTTAAGGTGTTCCAAATGGATGTGAAGAGTGCATTCTTAAATGGAGAGCTCAAAGAGGAAGTTTATGTCAAACAACCTCTAGGGTTCATTGATCCAATGTATCCAGATCATGTCTACTTACTGGATAAAGCAATATATGGACTAAAGCAAGCTCCAAGGGCCTGGTAAGAAACACTTGCTCTATTTCTGCTAGAGAGTGGTTTAACAAGAGGTACAATTGACAAAACTCTCTTTTATAAATACCATGGTAAGGACTTATTATTAGTACATATATATGTTGATGATATCATTTTTGGATCTACTAATGATAAACTTTGTGAGAGATTTGCAAAGCTAATACAGTCCAGGTATCAAATGAATATGATGGGAGAACTGAGTTATTTTGCAGGTTTATAAGTTAAACATACTAATGAAGGAATCTTCATAAATCAATCCAAATACGCCAGGAATCTACTCAAAAGATTTGAAATGCAAGACTGCTCAACTGCATCAACTCCTATGGCCACTGCAACCAAGTTAGATTTAAATACCGGTTTTTGAGTAGATATAACTAACTACAGAGGTATGATTGGCTCACTCATCTATCTGACTGTTAGTAGACCTGATATCATGTATGCTACCTGTCTTTGTGCAAGGTTCCAAGCTGGTCCTAAAGAACCTCATCTATTAGATGTGAAGAGAATTTTTAAGTATCTCAAAGGAACCATGAATCTGGGATTATGGTATCCTAGAGATTCAGACTTTAATCTAATTGGATATTCAGATGCTGATTTTGCAGGATGCAAGATAGATAGGAAAGGCACTTCTAGAAGCTGCCAATTTCTTGGTGGTAGATTGGTTCCTTGGTACAATAAGAAATAAAAGTCAATTTCCACATCAACTGCAGAAGCAGAATACATTGTTGCAGGAAGCTGTTGTGCTCAGATTCTATGGATGAAGAATCAATTACTGGATTATGGGTTAGACTATTCTTCTATTTCTATATATTATGATAATCAAAGTGCTATTGTAATGACAACAAATCCAGTGCAAAATTCAATGACTAAGCACATCAGTATCAGATACCATTTTATAAGGGAACATGTGGAAGCAGGTACAGTGGAATTGGTCTTTGTTCCAACAGATCAGCAAGTAGCAAATATATTCATCAAGCATCTTTGTGAAGCTACATTCACAAGATTGGTGAATGAATTAGGAATTATTTCAGGACGATTCTCAAACTCTGATAATTAAGTCTGCTGATATTATTGAAGCATGGTATCTTATTATTTCAGTACTTGTTAGATACTGATTCTTGTGCTGAATGTTGATGCCATGATAACATGCAAATTGTGCTAAATGATTTTATGTGAAAACTGCATGTTGAACTACCGATAATGCTTACATGTTCTGTTATTAGTTAAACGTGTTTTGACTAATAGGTTCAGTCAGTAGTTGATAAATCTGATATTGGTCAACCCAGTTTTGACTGATAAGTCCTGATATTCGTAATTAAAATAATGATAATGATCAAAACTTGATTAATTGTTATACTTCATTGATTATTTTAAACTTGTTCGAAATAAATTATTAAGCAGTATTTTTAATTATACAGTGAGATAGTGGAATATCTTTTAATTGTTAAAATTGGTTAGATAATGATGCAAGTATCTTGTAATACTTGAGTATTTACATTGAGAATAGAAATCTGAAGAGAGAGATTACTTTTGATTTACCTAGGTACGCATAATCGTGTATTTGCATTATGGTTAATTATGACATGGTTAATCAAAGAGTCCCTTCAGTTTCCAACTTCTCTTTGATAAAGACAACCCTCCACTGTCAAAACTTCTCTCTGTCCTTTTCCACACAACTCATCATCTTCTCAATACTCTATTCATAACCTTACTCATCAAAAATGGTTCAACCCCAGTTTTATACACGCAGCGGTGGATGCTATCTACCGATCTTTAATCCTAGTGATGAAAAGATGTACTTTGATCCCTACAGACTTAAGGTTCGTATTGGTGGTGAAGTCTACCACCCAACTGAAGTTCCAATTTCAGTCTATGATCATTTTTCTTGGGATGATCAGTTAGAACTACATTTCTTTATCGCGGAAGTTCTTCTTAAGGAAGAACTTCATGCTGAACTGACTGAGCGTGCTCGTCAAGAAGGTCTTGAGCTACAAGAGAATATCATCTCTCTTGTAGACAAAATAAGTAGGATTTATCACCGTCGATCCATGAAAAAGCATGAAGCTCTGAAGAAGTTAAAGATGGGATAGTTTCTAGGAATAGTTTTTAGCTTGTGTTAGGACTGTTTTATGATTCTGCTTTGTATTCATCTTCTTCATATTTAATGAAAATCTTTAAGCTTCTTTGCTATCTTATTTGAATACTTGTTTACCTTCTTATGTGTGTGCTTAAATGCTTTTAAATTTTATATCCTAATCAGTACTGCATGCTAAACTTCAGATATTTTTAATAGTGCATGTGATTAAACTAATCTGTTTAAGTTCATATGATCACTTCAGTACAGATTGAGCATATTGCAGGAGGAAACTGTTGTTAAAGAAGAAATTTATGGAAGATTTAATTCTTAGTCAATGAGGTTTATTATGTTTGAGTGTTACATTCTATTTAGAACCTTTGAAACTTTCTTTTTCTCATCAAGAAAGTTGTTCACACTCATGTCTTAACATTACACATCTTACATCTTAAATTTCTTCTCAAAATTGAAACACTTGAATTCTTTTCTCAAATATTGTCAAAAATTAAGTGACATAATTCTTGAATTGTGCTCATCACTCAAAAACAACATTTAGTTGGTTAGAGACTATTTGTTGAGGTAGATCTTAATGATACTAACAGAGACACAGAGGTTTCATCAGTCTTTACTGAAGACTCTGTGATAGCTTTCAATAAACACAATCAAGAACAAGGTTTAAGATCATGGTACATGACAGTAACCTGATCAAATCCTCTCCAATTCAAATGGAGGTTCTCATTATTGATGAACAACAACTGTCATAACCACATTATCAACTATGAGCTTAATTGTGTATTCACAAGGTATAAATACTGTTATTACTTTATCGGCATTTATTCTAAATACTGATCTAGTTCTTTCATCATTTATTTTATTTTTCAAGATATAAATCATGTTGGCATGATTACTCCTAGATATTATTTAAGGACTGCCTCTAGTTGTATGACCACGGATCACCCCTCTTTAGACACCTCTTATTTCTCTAGGACAATCTTTCAGAGCCTTTTTCTGTGAGATGTGTGAAAAGATTGAGAGAAAAACAGGAATTTAAGAGAGGCAGGATCCTTCCTGGAAAAAGGAGAAGTATATGAGAGATAGGATTTAGTAATCCTTGTGAGGAAGCTCTGACTATTAAAAGTCATGAGATGCGTGGTGTGAGGAGAAGTGAGTCTACTTTAAAAGAATAGAGAGATTAAGTTCTATTTGCTACATGTTTGTAGGTGTTCAGAGTACTAAAGAAATAGATGCTAAACAGTAGTCTGTTGAACATCAAGAAAACTCTGATGTACTAAGGGCTATTAATCTCCTTGCAAGTCTAAGTACTGATACTTTCTTGCAGTCCATACATTTTACTATTCCACCACATGGTACAATCCCTATTTTTGTTAAAAAATAGTCCATTTACTCTGCTTTTCCATCTCCTGAGGAAATCCCTGTTGTTGCTGAAGATGTAGTAGCACAAAAGTCCTTTCATAAAGTTTCATCCATTTCAGAATCACCACAGCATTCTACAGGAACTGAAGTCCTAGAAATTAATCTCGAAGCTCCACTTCATTTATCTACAATACTTGAAGATATGGAGTTAACTGCTGAAGGTGTGGAAGCTTCTGAAGCCACTGGATCACATACTACCCCAATTTTTAATTTTATTCTACATGTCAAAGCTGGTGATGAAGTTCAACAATTAGTGCAAAATCCGGTTGCTGTTGAAGAATCTAATGATGGTGAAGAAGCTAATGTTTCTAATGCTATTATAGATCCTGAGGATGATCTTTTCTTTCCTGAAGATATGTTTGTGCATGTGAGACAACAGAAACTGAAAGATTTAGATGCTAAGCAAAAGCAGGATTATTCTGATAATCTCTGGAATGCTCATTGGAAAGAAAATACATATCCTATTTCCAGAACACAAGCTGTTACACATCTGGAAACAGCAAAATAGAAGATTACAAATCCCGATATGTTGAATTATCTGAAAGCATCAACTTTAGTTGTCAGATCCTTACACATAGCTCATGAAGCAACTACTACTCAAATCAATAAGATTAAAGAATCTTTGATTGCTACAAAGCTGGCTACTCATCGGGAAATTCAGAAAAAAATTTCATCACTAGTTGTGAGGCAAACTGAAATTGAAGCCAGTCAAGCTAGATTGGAAGCTAAACAAGCTCAAATGTCTACTCAACTTATAGAAGTACAGAATTCAATGGAGCTGATTCTTTCTCTACTGTTTGGTGATGATTCTAAAAAGGGGGAGAAAATTGTTAAATCTAAATGCAAGTAGCTGATATTGACAAGTAGTGATGATGAAAATCCTGATGGAGGTAATAAGGAGGGATATAAGGATAGTAAAAGGAGAAAAGGTGAAGAGCTGGTTGGAGTTAGTGGTTCATCAAAAGTAATCACTAGATTTTAATCTAGACAAGGAGGAGAAAGTAAGAGGAATGGAAGAAGAGTAGAAGATTTGACTGTGACTACTAAAATGCAACAATCTTCACAAGTCACAACTATTGCTGATGAAGACCAAGGTATTCTGGAGAGAGAAGCTGGTGCTGAAGTAAGTCAATTTCTTCAAACTCTGAAAGTTAAAGAAAGAAAGACAACTATGTTCTACAAGGATCCAAAGATTCAATTATTTGACTCTGAGGTGGGTAGAAGAATATTTGTAAAAGAAAATCCTGGAGTTGATCTTGAAAAGCTAAGGCAATTGGAGGAAGACTTCAAGAATTCCATAAAGACAACAAATGCAGATATTGCTGTAATTTCTCAAGTACTTTATGAAGATGATCCTTCTAATAGATCAAATAGAGGTGTAGTTATAAGGTAAATCGGTCAGATAGAAGATCTCAGATCACAAGTTACTGTAACTGCAGACATAAAGCTTAAAGGAAAAGAGAATATAGGAGAGAAGTCAAAGATTTCAAAGTCTAAAGCCAAAGCTTTTGTGAAGAAGAAAATAGTATCTTATGGAACTAAATCTCAAACACTGATAGATCCAATCTATACAGTAGTACAATCTTATGATACTGAAGAAATTATCAAGAAGGAAGATTATTGAAGCATTCTGAGCTGATGAACTAGAATTAACCTCTGACATTGCTCAAGTTAAAGAAGCAGTTCGGGATGAAGAGTAAAGTCTGATATTCACTGAAGCAAGATTGAATATGCGTACTTGATTCTTGCATTTAGATAGTTTTGACATCATCAATTGGAACTAGTCCATATTTCCATAATAAACGAGTTAGGGGAGATTGTTAGGAGCAATTGATGATATCAAGCAGAAACTATCAGAACATATCAGAACTTACATCAATAGATGATGATGACATCGACGGACGTTGATATCGACGGATAAGGACATCGACGGAGTTTGATAATCGACGGATAATGATATCGACAGATTATGATGTCAACGAATGATGAAATTAGTATTTGTCACATCAGTTGATCTTCGAGAAGGAAAAGGAAACAGGAACTCAATGCGGTGAAGGACTTTATCTCGGAAGCAATTGTATAGGTTTCCTTATTGTTGATAGAATTGGTTTCCTTATACATTGTGTAGTTGTGCTCTATATAAAGCACATATTAGATTCTGCTATATGCATTACGACATTGTTATATCTTTCGCATAACCTAGCAGCTCTCAAGGATATTTGTTCATCCTTTCGAGAGAGTACATTTGTAATAAGTTTTTATCGGTTAATATAAAAACTGTTGATTATGTTGAAGTTTTGTCGAATTGATTGTATTATCTATATTCACCCCCCTCTACAGTTAATTAAGGGCCTAACACTGGACACTTGTCATCATCGAAAGTCACATCTGTGTTTTCCGTAATTTTCTTTTGATCAATCACATAGACTTTATAGGCAGTTTTCTCCAATGAATATCCCAGAAAAATTGCTTCAAAAACTTTAGAGTCAAATTTTCTCACATATTTAGAGTTGTATTTTAAAACATAGCACTTGCTTCCAAACATATACAGATGTTTCACAGTAGGCTTCCTTTTTGATAAGATTGAGTAGGGTGATTTACCAAGATTTTTGTTGATGAGATCTCTATTTTGAGTGTAGCATGCAATGTTGATAGCTTCTTCCCAAAAACTTGTTGGCAAATTTGCATCTTGCAGCATTGTTCTAGCAGCCTCAACCAAGGTTTTGTTCTTTCTTTCAACTACCCCATTTTTCCGAGGTGTTCTAGCTGCTGAGAATTCTTGAACAATGCCTTTATCCTTGAAGAATTCAGTTAAGGTTGCATTTTTGAATTATGTGCCATTATCACTCCTCAATCTTTTTACATAATTCTGATCTTCAGCCTACTTTTCAATCTTCTTGATGTGTTCAATAATGATGTGAGGAGTTTCATCCTTAGAATGCATAAACTCTACCTATGTATACCTTGAGTAGTCATCCACCATCACAAGTGCATATTTCTTTCTTGAAATTGATAAGACATTAACTGGTCCAAACATGTCCATATGAATAAGTTGCAAAGGTGCATTTATATAATTCACAGCTTTGCTTTTGAGACTAGACCTTTTCATTTTGCATTTTTGAAAAGCCTCACAAACCTTATTTTGAACAAACTCCAGTTTTGGAATGTCTCTCACTAACTCATTTTTCACCAGGGTATTGATAGCTTTGTAATTCAGGTGAGAGAGCTTTTTGTGCCATAGCTTGCTTTGCTCAACAGATGTCTTGGTATAGAAGCAACAGATTCCATCCTTATTTGCTGAGAATAAGTCTGCAAAAAACAAGCTTCCTTTTCTTGCTCCTTTTAAAGCAACTTCACCAGTCTTTTTGCTGAATAATTGAGCATTCTCCCTTGCCAAATAATAAATTAAATCCCCTATCTGTAAATTGACTGAAACTCAGGAGATTCAACTCAAGTCCAGCTACCAGTGCTACATCTTCAATTATAAGTGTTATGCCCAAAATTTGGTACAAGCAATATTCGGGTTAAACTCGGGTCAATTGGATAAAATTGGGGCAAAGTTATGAAGATCACCTCAAATTAGAGCTTGCCCCCTTTTCTGATAAATAAAGGGCTCGCCCTCCGGGGGAGGAGATCAGGTGCGCCCTAACTCATATGGATATTACGGTGCACCCTATTGTTTTGCTGGCAGCAGATGGATTTTTAGGCAGATTTTTTGGACACTTCGTGAGGATAGGAAGATGATGGATGATTATTACTAATATATTTTTTACAGCTACTCTATTGAATAACTCCTTGTTGTAATGCAACCACAGGAAGGCAGTGTCCATGGTCAGAGACCTCCAGGGGTATGCCTAGACGGAAGGCCTCCTCCTGTAGTCAATGGGTGTCCTCATTGGGGAGGTGGGGTAAAATCTGGTGTGTGCTTTGAGAGCTCTATCTTTGTAGTCAACGGGTGTCCTCGTTGGAAGATTTCAGAGTATCCTGCACTTTACACCCAAAAGCTTGGGATCACTTGTCTTGCAATCTGGTAGGGGCTCCTTGCGACGGCCTCAACCCCGGGGTCAGGAGTTAACGTCATCAACAACAGCCATAAGATAAACAATTCAATAATAGAATATAACTACGACCCCTTTACCAAGATTTTTTCCAGGTTTAAGTATAATTTATGTTACAACTAATTACAACACCAACTTACATAAGCCATACTGACACCACTAACTTAATACAGAAACTCAATAGACCATCTTTGGTCCAACACAACTACCTCAAAGGAGCCTGACATGGAAGGAACTGGAACTCTGCCCTAACTATCGCGAAAGAATCTCCTAGGCATCTGCAATACAAATATAAAATAGTCTGCAAGGGTGAGCAATTAATTGCTCAGCAATACCTCTATGTGAATAACAAGTAAAACAATTTATGATAAAACAATGATAGGAACAGAAATAATATCTCGTGTACAAAAGCAGAGTAAACATTCATAAACTGGATATTCAAAACTAGCATGCTCCGAAAAACAACAATATCAGTCGTGTGCTGTGTATAATTACCAGAATCAAAGCTTAGCATGCTATTTCATTTTCAAATCATCTGTCTCAACAAGTTGAGTTGTTAATCAATTTCAAAATTGAATCAATCAAATCTATTGGACGTTCAACGAGTGAAGATAGTTGATCAGTCTACCCTCACCGGACAGCGACTAACGGCCGTCCAGAATAAAGAATGTGTTCTGGAACTTGGGAAAAGACTAGCTAGGTCTTTCCCCCAAGGCTGGACTAATCGGTTAAACAGAGCGTCCAACCGAATTAGCCTCTTATGCCACCACCTGCTGGGCCGTTACCGAATAATGGGCCTCTTACGCAACTCCAATAGATTAACTGAATTCCCTTTTTTTGCCTCTTTCCAAAATTCCATGACATAGGTGGATCAAAACATTCCACGACATAGATGGATCAAAACCTTCCACGATATAGGTGGATCAAAACATTCCACGACATAGTTGGATCAAAACATTCCACGATATAGGTGGATCAAAACACCTCTCTTTATCCAGTTTCCAAAATCACCATCACATATCTCTTTTTAAAATCATTCTATCACAATACACTATTAAAAACTTCTTTTCATTTAAATCATGCTTAGAGATAGGTGCTTTCAGAAGTTACTTTTCCCCAAAAACCTTTTAAACAACATTTTCAAATATAGGGGATACGTAACTTAAAATGTTTATGTTCCATTACGAGATTAAAACATTAGCTATTCACATATACTGAACCATAAAAGAATGGTCAGGGGTACTTGCCTTGCAGAGCTTTACGACTATCACTGACTGATTTTTGATAGACTCGGACGTTCGGGCTTTATCACTTAGATAATAGACTATCCTGGATCTGACCTCAACGCTCAGGTCCTTCGCTTGGAACCTCGTTGCGCTTGTCGACTGATCACTAGGTTATGCTAGCTAGATATCAATTCTTGAGTCCTTCGATTAGAACCTACAGAGTCGAAATACCCTACGGTAGGCGTCTAGGTATGCTTGACATATCCCCAATAACACATCTACCCTTCGATACCAAATCCCGACTCGTACTTATATATATTATTACAATACATGCATCAATTTAGGGTTCACATTTTTGAAATTCGGTTCGGTGTTTGTTTCCAGAAAATACATATACTAGTTATTTTATGAAATTAGGGTTATTGGTTTTGGCAAAACAATTTACCCCTACATACAATCAGGTTCCGCATAACATATATGAATATACTTATTTATACTCACTCGACGTTTCGATAATTACAGGGTATGTCCCGTATTTTCGAATTCAATTTCCAAAAACTCGGGCATCACCTCCTCTTTTTATCGGCCTACCCGTCAAAAAACTCGACGTCAAATCACAAACACAACCAATCAATCCCACAATCCAAAATTCCATGAATTCCAACCGCCAACTTATATCGACTAATTATTATTATTCGCGTTTTTATATTTATTTATTTTAAAATATTAGGACTCAGAACAAATCATCACAGTCCACCGTCAGCTCATCGAAATTCATCGCTGACGGCGGCGAAATTCACGGGTACCCATTTACTTCGGGTTTCCGGCGTGAATTTCACCGATTATATTAATAATTCCTGCACAATAACTTTTTATTTCACGAAACTATTCAATTAATTTCTGCAGAAAACAAAAGAATTTCAAGACACCCAATTCGGAAAGAACAGAACAAGCAATCAGCGGACAAAGTAACAACCGGAAAACTAAAACCAACATCAAGGACACGGGGCACAAATGCGCTGCGCGCGTATACCAAGAGGTCCACCACCATCTCGCCAGAATCCGGCGAGAGGCGGCAGAAAATACACAGAAAACCATTCCTTGAACACATACATACCTACAGGTGTAAGTATATACATGAATATAAGCAAAACAAAAGCCACGACTGGAACAACTGCGGCCAACTGGAGTCCCGACGGCGACGGCAGTGACTTACCGGAGGAACTAGGCGGTGATCGGAGCAAAGAAAGGGGAGAGAGAAGCGGGGGAGGGGAGAGAACAGAGGGAAAGGGTGACTACAAAAGAGAGAGAGCCGAGAGATGTAAGGAGATTGATGTTGATGAAGAAACAGGGATGGGGGGTTGATTGATTTTGATTTTTTTTTCCTGAATAAATGGTTGTCCACACCCTACATAATACATGTATTCTAATTCATAAGAATTAGACAGGTGTAATTGGACTGATAACTATACCACGCGAAGACCGGTTTCGCTTGCACTACGTTATTTTAACAACTGAATACACGGGTAGCGAAAGCCCGCAAAATTACCAAAATACTCTTAAAATTTTATAAACATCCCGGACTTTATAAAAACATAATTTTCAAGATTTTAAAACAATTTCTAAAATGCAATTTATACCCGTTTTTAACAATTAAACCAATGGACGTGCAGGTGAAATTAATCCAAAAACTTCCCAAAATAATTTTAAAATTCCCGGAATATTTCAAACTTAAATAAATATGAGTTTCATAATTTTTAGAAAATTTAGGAATTAAATACATATTTTACAAATAAATACAATCATAAAATCATACATGGTTAAATAATTGATGAAATATTGATTTCTAAATTCAATAAAATCCCAAAAATAATTATTATAATTATAAAACCATAAAAAAAAATTAGAGACATTTCAAATATTTATGCAAGTAAATTTGTATTAAATTCACTTTTAAAAGTGAAAACAATTCAACACAACTCCATAATTAATTACACGAACAACCCGGTACCCCATAAATCGCACATACATAATAATAAAACTACACTGAGTTGACAAAATCTATACACATATATTATTTATTTAATAATTCCATAATTATGCATTTAAATAATACAAAATACACGAGTCGTTATATCCTTCCCCCTTAAAAAGATTATGTCCTCAGAATCTGATCTAACTAAATAAGTGAGGATATTTGTCAAGCATATCTGACTCTAACTCTTAAGTAGATCCTTCTACTCAGGCATTCTTTCAAAACATACTCATTATAGGAATAAACTTATTCTTGAAGTCTCTCTTCCTATGATCTAGTATCTAGATTGGGTCATACACCTTGTTTTAATTAAATAAAGAATACCTTACCTTGACACAAAGACCCAAAACACTCTAGGAGTGTGCTGCCGCTATGGCAACAACGCTAGCTCATAGACAACTTATTTAATTTTCTTAATATCTCACACGATCCCAAATTTCTAGGGCTTAGCTTACTTTGATGCTCAAATCTTACTATTCCTTTTAAAGGCAAAACTTCTAGCAATATCAACATTCCAACTTTTATCTCTATATCCTTCTGACACGAATACGCATTCGCCCTTGATATACCATGAGTTACTTTTAATCTTTCTTAATCAATATTTCGTATTCATAATTTAGTGAACTGGTTCAGGATCAGATGATTCCTTTAACTCTTCAATCAATTTAGACTGAGGATGAACTTCATACAGAGGCTTCCTTTTTCACCTTCGATTGTTCAAACTTCAACCCTCACTCTTTATGATTCTTTTGTTAACTCCTCAGGGATCTTAATCACATATACTAGTCTTGCTTGAGTGATTGTTAATAAGATACCCTAATCTTTTGGTAATCTCAATCATAATTCATACCTTGAAATATTAATATACAGCTGCTCCCTTTTGAACCTTCGTAGGGAAATTCTTGGGCGTTCTATATGGATTCCCTAGAGTATAAATAGCTGAGGATGTTATCAATAAATACAATTACACTTAAATAAGTACTCCTTATACACTTTGTTTAATAAACCTTCAAATGCGACTGGTGTATTTGTTAATCTAAATAATATGTTCAGAACTCATAATGTATATACTTCATTCCAGACACAATCTTTAGTATGACCTCATACTTACCTTTAACTGTCGGTAACCTGATCTTAGGTCTTCCTCCAAGACCCAACACATTCTTTGTATTGAATCCTATAGATACTCAATCCTATGCAGGGATTACTTATTTCTTTTCATCAACTTCTCCAACTTCTGATAATCAGCACGTAACATCACACATCCATTCTTCTTTTCTATAAACCATATCAGTTCACAATATAGATTACACCTTGTTTCATTAGTCCTGTTACGACCGATATTTTATGTAATATTATTTGTTGATTGGGTATAATATTAAAGTCAAATGAAAATATATTCAATGATTGTACGCTAGTGTGAGTGAAAGTTTCTGCATTATAAATTTGCTTTGTGTAGTATATGATTTTTCAAAGCAAGAGTTTATTTAATTTCTTTATTTTTAATTTATAAGGAATATTCTAAGCTTTGGAAAAAATTTCTTTTAAAAGGTATTTTGTTCACAAATTTTGAAAATGATTTTATAAAGTCTCTAAAAATCCAAGTTATTTTATGGTATAAATTTTATAATTTTTGAACTTGTATTTTATTTTATAAAAATAAATCATTATAAATTTTAGTTGTCATATTTATCAAATTAAATAAGAGACCATGCATGCAAATCACCCTTCTATTCTCTCAAAGGGCAAACAAGACTTTTCCAACCCCACTAACTCATTTAATTATTACCAAATTACTACCTTAGCCTTGCATGCAAAATGGCCTAACTTTAACCAAGGGACATTTTTGTAAGTTCTCACTTCCACTCATAATTTGTAAACCAAATAGCATAAAACAAAGAAATCAAAGTGGGAGAGGTCATTCTCATTCCACACTCCAACACCCCACAAATTTTCTCTCCTCCCCCTCCCACATTGCTCTCGGCCGAAGGCCAATTCCCCACCCCCCTTTCATTTTTTCTTCATCTTCCCAAGTGTAAATCTTTTACCTACATTCATCTTATATACTTTCCAAGTGTTTTGTGACTTGGAAGTTGAAGTTCCATGGATGCATGTGTAGTTCTTATGTGATCTCCAAAGAGAAACTCTTGATTCTTGTGAATTCAAGAGCTCTCTATGAGATATATTATGTATATGTGCTAACTAAGTGTTTTATGGAGATATCATGCTTTAAAATCCTTTGCATGCTACTGAAATTTTATTATATATTTATGTTTAGCCATGCATGTTAGTTTTAAGACATTAAAATGATGATCAACCTTGCATGCTACTTTTTTTCGAAATCATGTAGTTATGTTTAAAAATCTATAAATTCGAAATATGTGTGCTTAAAATAGATTGTTTTCATGATAAATTTCTTATTAATACTTAAAAGAAGTTATATTTCATGATTATTAAGGATGAGTATTAGGTGCAAGTCGATTTTGCAAGCATTTAAAACTTTATGTCTAGCCGAAATCTTGTTATGTGCTTTCCATGAGTTGCATGTTATATATTTGGTTGCATGTTGTTGTTTTTGGGCATGGATGATCTCACCCAAGTTTATTTTGAGAATAAGGGAGTTATTTCAGTAGATCACCATGTATAAGTCTTGGTTTAAGTATTGAGTTGTTGTTAGTTGAGTTTGTCAAGTCAAAACCTTGGAAAATGAGAGTTATAGTTTCTGCAGAAAAATCAGTATAGCACCCTGAGGTTTAGAGTGAGTTTTGACCATGTCATTGGTGTGCACTTTGAGGCCCAAGCTACCAGAAGTTAGTATTGGGAGTATATAAAAGTTTTTAGGAGTTTGTTGGAGGATTGCATGTCATTTGGTTAGGTGCACAAGTAGAATCACAAAATCTGTCCAGCAGGGGACAGTTTTGTTGCAACTTAGAAATAGGGAGATTTGACCATGTCAAGGGTAGGCCCTCATTAGGCCCAATTGGGCCTTAGTTAGAGGGTATGTCAGAGAAGTTTTTCCAACCATAGTTCATAGGATATGAGCTAGAACCATGTGTCACAAGTTAATTCAAGTCAGGGCATTTTCTGCCCAGAAAAACAGGGGAACCTTGGACTTTTAGCTTAGGCCCAAGAAGGCCCAAACCAGACCCTTGAGCCACATCAAGTTTGTGAGATGCCCTTAGGTCAGGAGAGTCTTGTGTAAAAGTTTTGAAGAAAAACTTGTAGTTTAAGAGTGTCTAATGTACTCAAGAAACCATAGTTGTCATTCTGAAATTTGCACCAGTGAGCACTATCACTTATCACATAGTTTTAGAATACTTAGAAGTGAGTATTAGGTCGACCACCATAGTTGTAAGATAGTATAAGGTCAGTAGAGCAAAAGGCACAAGTGAGAGTCAATAGGTTTTGGATAATTTAGGAAAGGCACATCGAGTTAGGAAGCCGAAATTAGAAGACCTTGTCTAGTTTAGCGACCAAGAAACTTAAGTTGTGAGTCGAGATCATCCAAGCCTAGTGTTGCATTATGGTATATATGGTGTTATTTGGTGTTAAAATATGATATGTGAATATGTGGCTATGTGTGTGCAATTGTAATTTAAAAGTGAATATAAATTAAGTGCATATAGGCCTAAGTGCCATCCGTGTTTAATTTCGGGTTGTAAATAGGTTAAGATGGTAAGAATATATTATAATGAGGATTATTATTATTTATGTAGGATCTCGAGACGAGGGAAAACTTGCCATAAAAGTCGAGTGAAACTCCAGTTGCTCCTACCAGTCAGACCAGACCAGCCTATCTCAAGGCAAGTGATTCAACTTGACCTTCGTATTTACTACAAATAGTTCTTATATATTGATGCAACTATCCTGAGTCATTTTGATATATTTAAATCAAGCGTATCTTATGTTTATCTTTGAATCATATAAAATGCCATGAACCCTCAAGTACTTATTGCAAATAGATCAAAAGTCATACCATGCTAGTATACCAAAGTAATGGGGATGCCATGATAAAATAGAGAATTTGTTATAATACTTTATTGATCCTTTTGATTATCATGCTATTGATCCCTGAGAAATCTTGATATTGCACCCTGATGCTTTGATTCAACTCTTGAAATAACCTCGATAGAAACTTTATCTTGATACCTAAAAGCCAATCATTTCTTAAATTCATTCATGATTGTTTGATAACCCTATCATTACCCTAAAGATTGATACCCTGTTTAAATCTTGAGCTGATGATCACTTTCTTTATATTTTAACACCTCTATCCTATTGGAACCAGTGATGCTTATCTTCTTGATGTTCTAATACCTATACCTTGTCTACAACCATTGCTTTAAGCCTAGTTTGGCATTACTCTTTCATATTATCTAATAGCCTTGCTCAATTTCCTTGTCAAAGTTCTTGTTTATGGAAACCTCTCAATTACCCTAATACAGTAAAGTCTAGTGGATCATGGCCCTGAGATTTAGTATCATATTTCCAGTGTTTCAAGTTGATCTATAATCCCTTGATAAAAATACAGTCAAAAGAGATTTTGTCATAAATCGACATCAGTTTTTAAAATGATTAAAGTGTGGATTTTTCAGTCCCAAAGGGGGATAAATGTTTTCTTTGAATGGTGGATCTGGACTGAGACGCGAGTCCTTTCCGCACTTATATTAGGCTTAAAAGTTGCCTAGGGATTCCCAATAATGTTTTAGAACCCAGCGAGGTTCGGGATTACTTCGCGGCTGATCACCGGCTGTAATCCGTAGCGTCATAAAATGATTTTGATTAAGACATGATTTTAAAATTGTTTTGATGCAAGCAAAATGATGCCATCTCACATAGTTTTTATCTCTCATTACCTTTGGTTATGTCTTTCCATTATCATTCTTAAAAGTATATCTCAATTTATGTTTTGTGTCGTACTGTTAGCACTTGTTGAGCATTTGGCTCACTTCTTGCTTTACCCTTATATTACAGCTAGCAGCTATGGTTAGATTCAGGCAGACTGCCCGTAAGACCTGTGATGCTGATGCTTATGTTCGAGCTCAGGTAGAATAAGTAATAATAGTTGTGTGAGGACTCGGTATTCTAAATCAAATGTAATAGTTGGTAGTGTTGGGCTGTTCCAAACCCTAAACTGTAAGATCTTGGATTTTAGTTGTGTATTCTTCATTAAAAAGATGTAATAGCTATATTTATTTTGCTGTTTAAGTTGGGGGTGTGACAAGTCCTTCATCTCACAATCTTGAAGTTTCCCTCAATCGATTACTTGATTCCTATTAGGTCATGCAATACAGCTTTTGACACCAGTTCGACTATCTTATACTCCAAGATTATTCTGGTAAGTCATTCGATAAAACCATTGGGACCTCACTTGCTATCTGGATTCTTTCCAACTTAGGCACTTCCTTCTTATTATACCTTGCATGCGCTAACCATGCCTTATATACCTGCTTATGCCCTTGGATACTCATCCTATTATTAGCTTTCGTAGATATTACTATTCGCTTCTTCTGGCAATCAATCATTGTTCTGGTTCTTTATGAGGGTTTTGAGCAGTTGATCTTTTACTCTTATTATAAGTATTGGCCTTGGGTGCACTAGACGTCAACCCTTTTGATGCGCTACCTCTCATGCTATCTCGGGAAACGCTTCTACAGTTCTTGGCAACATGCCCCACCTTTCCACAATTGTAACAGGTGACTCCTGGGTTTTCCACCTTGCATTCTGACGCGTAGTGTCCTTTCTGTCCACACCTGAAACATTCAGTATTTGCCTTACACTTTCCACTGTGCCTTTTGCCACATTGTTTACACTCTGAGATAGGCGACTTGACCAATTTGGCTTGATTATAGCTGGCTGAGGTGTTACTAATCCTATTTAAAGAAATACTTTTTCCTCTAAATTCTTCATTCTTACTCCTTTCAACCTTTTTCTGAAACTTCTGGCCGGATCCTTCTTGACCTGATGCTTCTTCTATATTATTTATCTTTCGCTTCTTATCTTCTTTTTCTTTAGCGGCTAAGTTCTGATCAAATTCAATTACTAAGGTGGCTTGAACTACGAAAGAATACGTCTTGAGTTGTAATGCCACTACTCCACTACGAATTTCAAGCTTCAATCCTTGTTGGAACCTCCTTGCCTTCTGAGCTTCAAAGCATACATAATCTGGTACAAATCTAGCCAACTCTGTAAACTTAGCTTCATACTCAGCTACACTTCTATCACCTTACTTCAATTCCAAAAGCTCAATTTCCATTTAATTCCGCACACAATCTGGGAAATACTTTTCCAAAAAAAATTCAGTAAACTTAGCCCATGGAATAGAGCCTTCTTCTTCTAACGCCATGGTTGACTCCCATCAATAATTCACTTCATTTTTCAAGAAATAGCTTGCATAAACAGTCTTAAGATTCTCACTTACTTGAACAAGATTGAAAGCTTTCTCCATCTTTTTTAACCATGCTCCAGCCGCTACTGGATTAGGTTCACCTTTAAACTCAAGAGGGTTAACATTCTGAAAGGATTTGAAACTAGAACTTTGGTTCACTCCTTATTGTTGCTGCTGCAACAGTAGTTGCTGCTGCTGAACCTGTTGGATTAATCGCAACTGTTGTTGCTGCTGCTGGCGCAACAAATCTAGAATTTCATTTATAGTTGGATCCTCCGCAACACTACTACTATTTTCTTTAGACTGGGTAGCTTTCTTGGGTGGCATCTTTCTGAAATATATAAATGAGTTTATTCAAAATAGAACAAAATTATTTGACAAAAGGTATCACCGTTTCAACGGTGCACCGGTATCAGAAAATGCTGCCCAATCACAGTACCCAGGTCTTTAATATCGGGGTCCATTTATAAAAGAAATTTAGATTAACAACACTAGCAATCACAACAACAATGACAGTAGCAGAATCAACAACAGTTCAGGGAGACTAAAATACAAAGAAACTAAACACCGTTGCACGACTCCTTAATATAACAACAACTGACTAACTCCCCGTCACTACTCAGTTACCACACCTACTTTAATATACTACAAGACTTGGCTGGCTAAATCAACCACTAATTACATTGAACAAACTGATAGATCAAGTCAATTAAAAAAAATGCTGGGCTCTTCTAGGCACCAAATTTCAACCACTGATTTACTTTTTCTTAAGCTATAATTCCCTCATTGGATCCTGAACTCTCGCGGTTACCATTATTCTTAAATGACACTCGGATATAGAGCTTTTATTCTTCCTAACAATCAACTTTTGTTTGCTTCCAGTAACGGGGACCATCGAATCACAGAAATTCATTATCATAAAATATCAAATAAAATTTCAAAATCAAGAGAATCGAATAGGAAAGAAGTGAAGAAAATGTAGGTATGACTGAGGGCAACCATACGAGTACATAAGATGGCCATTCTTAGTACTGCATAGCTCACAACACATACTTCGGTGGCGCCCCACCAGACCCTTTTGTCACACAGACAAATGGTCAACTCATATGCATCATTTGCCCCAATCAACTGATAGAATCTCCGAGAAAAGAAACAATATTTAAATAGAGATTTACAAATAAGGAGGGAGAAAATCTTATTTATAACTAAACCAACAGAACCCTAAGTGGCTTACTCCGAGTTCTCAACTTTCTCACAGGAAAAGTAAGCAACTTATAGGATAAGAAACAATGACTCTGGAAATAAAATACATTTCAAGGAAGAAGTATAAAGGTTCAAAGATACCACCTCCCATTCTGATCCATATTCACTATAAAACTTGGTCGTCATAGTGGCCACTGACTATTATCATACTATCCGAACTCACCAAGGTCACACAATCGGGCCAATAACATTCTTTGACATAGAAAAGGTAATATTTAGAAATAACGTTGGTGTCTTCTCAACTGACACAACAAGGGCCCGCTCAACACTGAATCCTCACAATCAGACTCGTTTTCTCGAGGGAAAACTAGAAATCTCTATCGAACATTACTAATAATACATATGCGAAGGAAACGTACTCTAGGTTAGGGCAGTTTTAGTCAATCCTCAATAAACGTCAGGGTTAAGCTTCCGAAACCCTTGACTAAATTCATAGACTTGCTTCTCTGATTGAGTTGCTGACTCACATCTATATATAAACCTTCCTATAAACTTTTAACTCTACTCCTAACCTAAATCAGGGACTCAAACCTGTAGCTCTGATACCAACTGTGACGGCCTCAACCCCGGGGTCAGGAGTTGACGTCATCAACAACAACCATAAGATAAATAATTCAATAATAGAATATAACTATGACCCCTTTACCCAGATCTTTTCGAGGTTTAAGTATAATTTAGGTTACAACTAATTACAACACCAACTTACATAAGCCATACTGACACCACTAACTTAATACAGCAACTCAATAGACCATCTTTGGTCCAACACAACTACCTCAGAGGAGCCTGACATGGAAGGAACTGGAACTCTGCCCTGACTATCGTGAAAGAATCTCCTAGGCATCTGCAATACAAATATAAAACAGTCTACAAGGTTGAGCAATTAATTGCTCATCAATACCTCTATGTGAATAACAAGTAAAACAATTATGATAAACCAGTGATATGAACAGAAATTATAGCTCGTGTACAAAAGCAGAGTAAACATTCATAAACTGGATATTCAAAACTAGCATGCTCCAAAAAACAACAATATCAGTCATCTGATGTGTCTAATTACCAGAATGAAAGCTTAGCATGCTATTTCATTTTCAAATCATTTGTCTCAACAAGTTGAGTTGTTAATCAATTTCAAAACGGAATCAATCAAATCTATTGGACGTTCAACGGATGAAGATAGCTGATCAGTCTACCCTCACCGGACAGCGACTAACGGTTGTCCAGAATAAAGAATGTGTTCAGGTACTTGGGAAAAAAGTAGCTAGGTCTTTCCCCCAACGCTGGACTAATCGGTTAAACAGAGCGTCCAACCGAATTAGCCTCTTACACCACCACCTCCTGGGCCTTACGCAACTCCAATAGATAAACTGAATCCCTTTTTTTTTGCCTCTTTCCAAAATTCCAAGACATAGGTGGATCAAAACATTCCACGACATTGGTGGATCAAAACCTTGCACGACATAGGTGGATCAAAACAATCCACGACATAGGTGGATCAAAACATTCCAGACATAGGTGGATCAAAACACCTCTCTTTATCCAGTTTCCAAAATCACTATCACCTATCTCTTTTTAAAATCATTCTATCACAACACACTATTCAGAACTTCTTTTCATTTAAAACATGCTTAGAGATAGGTGCTTTCAGAAGTTACTTTTCCCCAAAAACATTTTAAACAACATTTTCAAATATAGGGGATACGTAACTTAAAATGTTTCTGTTCCATTACGAGATTAAAACATTAGCTATTCACATATACTGAACCATAAAATAATGGCCAGGGGTACTTGCCTTGCAGAGCTTCACGACTAACTCTGACTGATTTTTGATAGACTCGGACGTTCGGGCTTTATCACTTAGTTAGCAGACTATCCTGGATCTGATCTCAACGCTCAGGTCCTTCGCTTAGAACCTCGTTGCGCTTGTCGACTGATCACTAGGTAATCCTAGCTAGATATCAATTCTTGAGTCCTTCGACTAGAACCTACAGAGCCGAAATACCCTACGTTAGACGTCTAGGTATGCTTGACATATCCTCAATAACACATCTACCCTTCGATACCAAATCCCGACTCGTACTTATATACATAATTATAATACACAAATCAATTTATGGTTCACGTTCTCGAAAATCGGTTCGGTGTTTGTTTCCAAAAAATACGTATACTGGTTATTTTACGAAATTAGGGTTATTGGTTTTGGCAAAACAATTTACCACTACATACAATCAGGTTCCGCACAACATATATGAATATACTTATTTATACTCACTCGATGTTCCGATAATTACAGGGTATGTCCCACATTTTCAAATTTAATTTCCAAAAATTCGGGCAGCACCTCCTCTTTTTATCGGCCTCCCAGTCGAACAACTCGACGTCAAATCACAAACACAACCAATCAATCCCACAATCCAAAATTCCACGAATTCCAACCGCCGACTTATATTAACTAATTATTATTCGCATTTTTATATTTATTTATTTTAAAATATTAGGACTCAGAACAAATCATCACAATTCACCGTCAGCTCATCGAAATTCATCGCTGACGGCAGCGAAATTCACGGGTACCCATTTACTTCGGGTTTCCAACGTGAATTTCACCAATTATATTAATAATTCCTGCATAATAACTTTTTATTTCACGAAACTATTCAATTAATTTCTGCAGAAAATAAAAGAATTTCAAGACACCCAATTCGGAAAGAACAGAACAAGCAATCAGCGGACATAGTAACAACCGAAAAACTAAAACCAACATCAAAGACACAGGGCACAAACACGCCACGCGCGTATACCAACAGGTCCACCACCATCTCGCCGGAATCCGGTGAGAGGCGAAAGAAAATGCACAGAAAACTGTTCCCCGAACATATACATACCTACAGGTGTAATTATATACATTAATATAAGAAAAACAAAAGCCACGAATGGAACAACCGCGGCCAACCGGAGTCCCGGCGGCGACGGTAGTGACTTACCGGAGGAACCAGGCGGCGATCAGAGCAAAGAAAGGGGAGAGAGAAACGGGGGAGGGGGAGAACCGAGGGAAAGGGTGACTGCAAAAGAGAGAGAGCCGAGAGATGTAGAGAGATTGATGTTGATGAAGAAATAGGGATGGGGGTTGATTGATTTTGATTTTTTTCCCTGAATAAATGCTTGTCTACACCCTACATAACACGTGTATTCTAATTCATAAGAATTAGACACGTGCAATTGGACTGATAACTATTTCCCGTGAAGACCGGTTTCGCTTGCACTACGCTATTTTAACGACTGAATACACGGGTAGAGAAAGCCCGCAAAATTACCAAAATACTCTTAAAATTTATAAACATCTCGAACTTTATAAAAACATAATTTTCAAGAATTTAAAACAATTTCTAAAATGCATTTTATACCCCTTTTTAACAATTAAACTAATCGACGTGCGGGTGAAATTAATCCCAAAAATTCCCAAAATAATTTTAAAATTCCCGGAATATTTCAAACTTCAATAAATATGAGTTTCATAATTTTTAGAAAATTCAGGAATTAAATACATATTTTATAAATAAATGCAATCAGAAAATCATACAGGGTTAAATAATTGATGAAATATCGATTTCTAAATTCTATAAAATCCCAAAAATAATTACTATAATTATAAAACCATAAAAACAATTTTAGAGACATTCCAAATATTTATGCAAATAAATTTGCGTTAAATTCACTTTTAAAAGTGAAAGCAATTCAACACAACTCCATAATTAAATACACAAACAACCCGGTACCCCATAAATCACACATACATAATAATAAAACAACACCGAGCTGACAAAAGCTATACACATATTTAATTTATTTAATTGTTCCATAATTAGACATTTAAATAATAAAAAATACACGAGTCGTTATACTCCTTATCCGGGTATAACGCCCTCCAGACCCAGGGTATATGTAACGCCCCCAATCCGGGGTCAGAGGATTTGGTCGTCACTATGAAACCTCAATCCAAATCAACCTGTTTAATCAAAAAATAAATGCCATCGAAAGATATTTATTGTTAGGAATATATGTAATAGTTTGATGATAAGTTAAACAAAACACTTAAGTAGAAATCTAGTGTTTGTAGCCTCAACGGATAAGACCATCTTGGCTATCCGTTGATGGAGTAGCTTTACTTAGAAATAAGTTTAGTATTATAGCACATTTCAGTCTCTGCATTTAAGTTATAATTCTTAGAAGTTGTGGGAAATTATAAGTCATGTTGACTACTAGTGGATATACAAATAGGAGGGCTAATTGTAAATATTGCATGCCTTGTAATTTTGTATAAATGAAGTAGTATCAACTCATAGATTAAAGGCCTTCAACGAATGAGAAACAAAGCTTCAACGAATGTCTCTAAAGCTTCAACGGATAACATCCATCAACGGATGAGTGCATCAACGGATAAAGCTTCAACTGCTAAAGCATCAACGGATAAAGCCATCAACGGATGAAAGCTTCAACGGATGCTCAGTTCCATAGTAGTTGATAGTGACAATTCATAAGCTGACAGAGGCACATGGGTTGACAGAGACAATTGGAATGTGGTAGCCTCTTGGAGGAATCAAGAAAAAGCAGCATTTCTATTCTGGTGCAAAAAAGGAAGTATTCAAAGATTCACAGATTATCTTAGATTGCATTAGATAGAGAAATGAAGAAGAAACATCTGAAGAACTATTTTATAATTGTATTTTATCTTTGTCTTCACTTATAAACTTGGTGATATATAAACCAAGTTGCAGCTAGTAATTAGATGTGAATTTTCCAGAGCTGCTTAGAAAAACATAGAGAGAAAATCATCTAGTTTGTACTAGGAAGCATCTGTGATCAATTCTTTGTATCACATATTTTCTGAAATACACATCTCTGGTGGAACAACAAATCCACCAGAAAAGTTTTTAAAGCCTTTGTGTTCTTTACATTTGTGTCTTGAATATACATCTATCTGCACCTGCTCAAAGCAATTCACACACATCTGTTCATCATAACTCTTAGCTTTTGAAACTGTTCAAAACTTGAAAAAGTTTTGAGATTTACATTCAACCCCCCTTCTGTAAATCTCATTGTTAGTTCCTTGGGAATAACAATTGGTATCAGAGCAAGCTCTTGACATACAAAGAGTTTAAAGATCTATTCTACTAACATCATGAGTAAGAAGGATATTGGAGTGAAGATTCAAATCCTGGAAAGAGATAATTATCATCACTGGAAAGTGAAGATGCATCTACATCTTCTCTCTCAAGATGAAAGCTACATCAACTGCATTGAGAATGGTCCTCACATCCCTCACAAGGTGGCCACAGCTGCCACTGCCACAATTACTATTGGATAGTCTATTCCCAAGCCAAAAGCAGAATGGACTGATGAAGATATTGAAGAGGTTCATAAGGACAAGAAGGCCATGAACATTCTGTTTAATGGCCTAGACAAAGATATGTTTGATAATGTCATTAACAGCCAAACTGCTAAGGAAATTTGGGATACTGTACAACTTATCTGTGAAGGTACTGAACAAGTTAGAGAAAACAAAATACATCTTCTCATTTAACAATATGAATATTTTCATTCTGAAGAAGGAGAATCATTGAATGATACCTTCAATAGATTTCAGAAACTGTTGAATGGATTGAAGCTGTATGGCAGAGTGTACCAAGTCAAGGATTCTAACTTAAAATTTCTGAGGTCTCTACCAAAGAAATGGAAACCTGTGATTGTTTCACTAAGGAATTCTCAAGATTATAAGGACTTCACACTTGAAAGATTATATGGAATTTTGAAGACCTATGAACTTGAGATGGAGCAAGATGAGCTATTGGAGAAGGGAAAGAGAAAAGGTGGATCAGTTGCACTTGTAGCTGAAAATGAGAGAACTGAAGCCAAGAATGAAGAAAAGACAATGCCAAGTCTCAAAATTGGCACAAGAAAATCAGAATCAAGCAAGGGAAAGGAGCAAGTAACTGAGATTGAAGACAATTCCAGTCAAGATGACTCTGATGATGTTGATGAACATCTGGCTTTTCTGTCCAAAAGGTTTGCAAAGATGAAATTCAAGAAAAACACTAGAGCCACTAAGCCAAATAAGAACATGGTGGACAAATCTAAGTTCAAGTGTTATAATTGTGGCACAAGTGGACACTTTGCAAGTGAGTGCAGAAGGCCAACTTCTGAAAAGAAGAAATTTGAGCAAGTGGATTATAAAAAGAAAATTGCTCAAACAAAAGGAAAGGGCTTTTCTGACTCAGAAAAATGACCGGGCAGCTGATGGAGCCAATGAAGATGATGATGTGGAGTATGTCAACTTAGCCCTGATGGCTACTTCTGATGAAAATGAAACTAGTTCATCAAGAAAGCAGGTAATCACTACTGACCTCTCTCAGCTTTCCAAAAATAATTGCAATGAAGCTATAAATGATATGTCCAATGAATTATATCATTTATGTGTTTCCCTTAAATCACTGGCTAAAGAGAACACAAGAATTAAAGAGAATAATTTGTTTTTAAGTGATAGGAATGCTGTGTTAGAAGGTAAGGTAATTGAGCTTGAAAAGATTAAAATCAAATGCTTATCTGTTGAGAGTGAACTAGAAGAGTCTGTTAAGAAAGTAGAAGTTCTTTCTAACAACTAGAACGTGAGAAAGAGGTAATCAAGGTCTGGAAAACATCTAGGGATGTTAGTGCTCAAATTGTCAAGGTTCAAGGAATTGAATCACTCTGTGAGAATGCCTGGAAGAAAAACAAAAAGGAAATATAATTAATTGATGGATTATCAACGGATGTGGAATCAACGGATGATGAAAGTCATCCGTTGAAGGAAGAAAAAGAGCATCCGTTGAAGGCTCATCAATTGAAACAGGCAAATGATTCGAAGAGGAATAACTTGAAAAATCTTAGTAAGAAGTTTGGTTCAGCTTCCAAGAATTTGTCAAAGAAGAAGCTAGCACATCCAAAGATGCCAGTAAGGTGAATATAGGACACATGACTTTAGATCAGTTGAAAAATAGGCTTAAGTTGGTTGAGGATAAAAAGGAAACTAAAAGAAAATCTAATAGAAATGGGAAGGTAGGGATTAACAAACATAACAACTAGTCACCTGATAAGTATGCTCCTAGAAAAAGTTGTGTGCATTGTAGTAGTGTTAATCATCTATCTGCTAACTGCAAATCTGTTAAGAATGCTCCCATGCCTTTAACTCCTTCTATGCCTAACATGTCTATGTCACCACTACACGCTATGCCTGTTATGTCTCAACAGAATCCACATGCACATTTTGTAAACATGCCATATGTTAATAATCCTTATTTTGCTGCATTTAGTATGCCTCAAATGCCATACAACATGCCTATGTGGAATAATATGTTTGCACAATCTATGCCTTATCAAATTCAATCAAATGTGCTAAATGATTCTGTGACTAACCCTACACTTCAACCAACTACATCTGAGATCAAGGTTGACTCAAAGTTACCTAAGTCAAAAGGTGGAGGAAGTGTGACGTCTAGGAAAAAGACTAACAAGGCTGGACCAAAGGAAACTTGGGTACCAAAATCAACTTAATTTGATTTTGTTGTGTGCAGGGAAAAAGAAGGAATCTATGGTACTTGGACAGTGGTTGTTCAAGGCACATGACAGGAGATTTCACCCTGCTCACCGAGTTCAAGGAGAGAGCTGGCCCTAGCATTTGGAGATGATAGCAAATGGTTCACTATTGGATATTGCTTGATTTCAAAGCAAAATGTCATCATTGATGAAGTTGCATTAGTTGATGGTCTCAAACACAATTTATTGAGCATCAGTCAACTATGTGGCAGAGGAAATACTGTTTCCTTCAATTCTGAAGCCTGTGTTGTCACAAGTAAGAAGGACAACAAAGTGGTTCTAACTGGAGTTAGAAAAGGGAATGTGTACTTGGCTGACTTCAACTCTATAGATGCAGAATCAATTACTTGTCTTTTCAGCAAAGCAAGTCAAGATGAAAGTTGGCTATGGCACAAAAAGCTGTCCCATTTGAATTTCAAGACAATGAATGATCTAATAAAAAAGGACTTAGTTAGAGGAATGCCTCTAGTGGAAATCTCAAGGGATGGACTGTGTGATGCTTGTCAGAAAGGAAAGCAAAAGAGAGCATCATTCAGTAAGAAGCTTGAATCAGCAATTGATGAACCATTACAACTGCTACACATGGATCTTTTCAGACCAGTCAATTTCAAGGAAAAGATATTGCCTAGTGATTGTAGATGATTTCTCAAAGTTTTCATGGACCTATTTTCTTGGATCAAAGGATGAAGCTAGTGAAATCATTATCAATCATATCAAGCAAGTCAACAACCATCCAAATTTCAAAGTAAGGAATATCAGGAGTGACAATGGAACTGAGTTCGGGAATTCTACCATGAGGTTGTTCTGTGAAGAAAATGGGATCATACATGAGTTCTCAGCTCCAAGGACTCCACAACAGAATGGTGTGGTGGAAAGGAAGAACAGATCACTAATTGAAGTTGCAAGAACAATGCTTGAAGAGTCAAAACTCCCAACATATTTTTGGGCTGAGGCTGTTAACTATGCATGTTACACTCAGAATATTTCTCTAATCAATCAGGCAAAAGGCATGACTCCCTATCAATTGTTCAAGAGAAGAAAATCAACCTTAAACTTCCTTCATGTCTTTGGTTGCAAATTCTACATTCTAAGGAACCAACCTGACCACAAAGGTAAGTTTGATGCAAAGGCTGATGAAGGGATATTTGTTGGTTATTCTGCTGGAAAATCATATAGGGTCTACAATCTAAGAACCAACATTGTTATGGAATCTGTGCATATTGTGTTTGATGATAAAAAGATTGATGGACTAACAGATGAGGGACATCACGAAGGACTCAAATTTGACAACATTGAGATATATTGTGATGATAGTGAAGATGAGAATGATGGAGAAGACACCTCAAAAAGGATTCAAAATCTACCTTTGGATAATGCACCAAATGCTGCATCAGTTGAAAGTCATAATTCAGCATCCATTGACAGAAGTAATGCAGCATCTGTTGAAAGACAAAGTGCATCATCCGTTGAAGTACATAATGGAGCATCCGTTGATCATAGTTCATCAACGGATAATCAATTTACATCATCAGTTGATAGAACTCCCAGTTCCTCACAAAGGACCAATAACACAGGGGGAGTTTCAACCAATCAACACTCTATCTCACATCATGACAATACTGAGGCAACCACATCTAGAGCTAATCTACCACCTCAAAGGAAATGGACCAAGAATCATCCTTTTGAACTAATCATTGGTGATGCAATATCTAAGGTGCAAACTAGAAGGGCTACTCAAGATGAATATCTATACAGTAGTTTTCTATCACAGGAGGAACCTAAAAGAGTGGAAGAAGCTCTATTGGATCCAGATTGGATTTTAGCTATGCAAGAGGAGCTAAACCAATTTGAGAGGAACAAAGTATGGAAGCTGGTACCCAAGCCAAAGAACAAAAGTTCTATTGACACAAAATGGGTATTCAGAAACAAGATGCATGAAAATGGCATTTTCATAAGGAATAAAGCTAGATTGGTTGCCAAGGGCTACTCTCAACAAGAAGGAATAGATTTTGATGAGATATTTGCTCCTGTTGCAAGACTTGAAGCCATCAGAATTTTTCTAGCCTATGCAGCCCATGTCAATTTCAAAGTCTATCAAATGGATGTCAAGAGTGCATTTCTGAATGGAGAATTGGAGGAAGAAGTTTATGTGAGCCAACCTCCAGGGTTTGAAGATCCAAATTTTCCAGACCATGTGTATTATCTGTTGAAAGCACTCTATGGACTAAAGCAAGCACCTAGAGCCTGATTATGTCGGTTGCAAAATAGATAGGAAAAGTACAATTGGCACCTGTCAATTTCTAGGGAATAAGCTTGTGTCCTGGTTCAGTAAGAAGCAAAATTATGTTTCTACATCAACAGCTGAGGCTGAGTACATTGCTGCTGGTAGTTGTTGTGCACAGATATTATGGATGAGGAATCAACTATTTGACTATGGGCTAAATATTGACAAAATTCCAATATTCTGTGACAACACAAGTGCCATTGCCATTACTGAAAATCTAGTACAGCATTCAAGGACCAAGCACATTGACATCAAGTACCACTTCATAAGAGAATATGTGATGAATGGTATAGTGGAACTTTATTTTGTTCGAAGGGAAAGACAAATTGCAGACATATTTACCAAGCCACTTGACAAATCAACATTCATAAAATTAGTAAGTGAGCTAGGTATGCTTAATTATTCCTAAATTCATGTTCTAATTGTAATTTGTCTTGTAGCCTGAAATGAATTTGTTGCAAGAACAAAGTTGGCTTTAAGTAAAGTTTATTCTATCAATGGATATTCCCTATCCGTTGAAAGCCAAAGTTGTTCTATCAACGGAGGTCCATTATCCGTTGAAAGACAAATACATTTCTGGTAATTTTATCCTTCAACGGATAAATCTGTGTTAATCTTCAATGGATAACTGTTTACCTCATCCGTTGAAGTGTCACATCAGTCGTTTTGAGTGAGTCACATCCGTTGATTCTATTTACTTAACCGTTGATACATATATATATACACAGTTGTATGCATTAAAGGAAGTTTTTAGAATACATACAGTTTTTCTTTTATTCTCAAACGGTTGTAATTCACTTAAAAATATTGTTTAATTATTCTCTTTATGTTTTAATTTGAGAAAGTATAAAAGCCCCTTTGAATTCTTATTTTCACTTTACGTTTTCTTGCAATTTTCAAAAGCTTTTACTCTCTTTCTCTCCAAAAACTCTCAACTTTTCTCTGCAACTTCTACTCACAACAATAGCACCAGTAGTAAAGATAATGTCCAAATCTGGGTTTGTCTATGAGAAAAACAATTTCATAGCTTTGGTGGAAAAGAATGAAGCCCACTCAGATTATCACAAGATGATGGACTTCATCAAAAACTGCAAACTGAGCTATGCAATGATGGAAGCCCCAATGATTTACTGTGAGGTAGTTGAGAAAATGTGAACAACTGCAGAGTTCAACCCCACTGATATGACCATCACTTTCTCTCTCAAAGGTAAGGACTACTGTATTAACTGTGATGATATACAATACTATTTTAAATTACCTGAAAACAATGCCATGATACCACACACTGATAATGATGTATCTAGCATGTTAGATTCCATAGGCTATTCCCTTGATTCTACTAGTTTAGGCAGTATTAAGAGAAAAGGCCTTAGGAAAGAATGGAGTTTTCTTAGTGATGCCTTTATCAAGGTTTTCTCTGGGAAAATTAGTAATTTTAATGCAATAACTTCATCTCTTGTTAATATGCTCTATATGCTGGTTTCTGATAGGTACTTTAATTTTAGCAATTATGTTATGCTAGAATTGGGTACTAGGTTAGGTAACAAGGCTAATAGACCTCATAACATCTACTATAATAGATTCTTTATATTATTGGCTAACCATGTTGCTGAAGGTTTGGTCATAGCTAATGAGAGTAATAAACTCAAATGTTGGGCACAAGAGAAGAGGGTCCTTGCAGACCTTTTGAGAATTAACCTCAACAGTCAGGTGCCATTGGTATACTTACCAATCATGAATGCACCTCGGGTAAGTGAGGTAAATACTTCTTCAACTCTTACTTCTTCCTACCCCATCACTTCTTTGCCTTCAAGTGTGGCCATGGGATTTGTGTCAATGCCCCAATAGATTCCTACCAAAGCCACCAATCCTAGAAAACGTTCGAAAAAACCTGCTACGTTTCAAAACCCAAGTCAAATAAAGCCACCTCTGTTGTCTCTCAAAAGACAACAGTTGTAACACCTACCACGAACCTTCAGGGGAGTGTACAGGGTGTTAGTGGTGAGGGGAGGGGTGAACATCAAGAAAACCCCCAGAATAAGGTAGGAGAGGTGAGTGGTGATAAGTGGATTTTATATCCACTTGGAATGCTTTATTACAAGCTTAAATTGGTGTTCTGGACTCAAGTTGTTGGTATTTTGATGTGTTTTGGTGTTATTGCATTTCAGGTATCAGTTAAATGAAGAAGAGAGCTTATAAAGGAAATATGATGAAAAGTTATCAGAAGTGTAAGCCAAGGCCATTTTCAAGTTGTAGAGAATCTCGTTAGCTTCGCGTGGGTAGTTGAATCGCCTAATTCTGACGAGTAGAACTCAAGTTATGGCCAAAACAAGATTCATCAGCATATTTTCCCAGTCAGTAGCTGAGCGCCCGGTCAGCATAGCTGAGCGCCCACTCAGCAGAGCTGAGCGCCCGCTCAGGAGCTGAGCGCCCGCTCAGGAGCTGAGCGCCCGCTCAGGAGAGCTGAGCGGCCGCTCAGGAGAGCTGAGCGGCCGCTCAGGGCGCGGCTGGTCGTTGATTTCGCTGAAAAAGCCTTTTTTGAGTGGAATTTGATGATTTTAAGGGTTCAGGTCCACTAGGGGCGTATATATACTTAAAAAAAAGGGTTTTCATCATCCGGGAAGATTGGGATACCAAGGAGAAGACCTATAAGCACAGAACAACTCCGAAAAAGAAGATCTTGTTTTCAACTTGTGATTCTTTGAATTAGTTGTAACTTAGGATGCTCGTTTTCATTCTTGTTGAACCTAGATCTCGTTTATTCATACTTTGATTATTATTTAATTTATTAATAACTTGTTTATACCATGCTTTCATTGGAACCCATGGCGACGATGAGTTCGATTATGGGCTAATCGTTGTCATGGGGTTCTGGCGAATTTACTTATGGATTTCAATAATTAATTGTTTCGATATCTTGGTGTGTGGTGATTGTATGATATCCTAGTATTGGTTGTGCTTATTCGTCTTATGTGCGTAGCTAACATATAAGATAGCGTGTTAATCTCTATTGAAGCGACAGTGAATATAGAGGTTTAGAACTTGCCATGCTAGCATAGGTTCATGTATGTGTATGCATGATTCTTAGGTAACTCTAACCGTTTGACTTGCCCTATGTAATCAAGATAGATAACTTATGCTTAAACCGTTATGTTGTCAAATTCTATAGACATATAGGGTCTCAATATAATTAGTGCATATTCAGCTTCTATCACTTTTGTGGATGTCTGGTAGAATGGTAATCGTGCAAGGAAAGTTGGCGTTTATCAGTTTCGTGTTATCTGATTAGTGTCATCACCATCACATGTTAAGGTTAAGAACGAAAAGGTTATTGAATGAAGTAGTAATGAAGTTAGAATCCCATGTTTGTTATATATAGTAATTCAACCTCAATTCTCTTAGTTAATGTTATTTAGTATAATCTCTTAGTTTAATAAAAACCCAATTTGTTATTTGTCTTAGCATTGAGCGATAACCATACATTGTTGCATAGGTGCATAAATTGAACTTAACCTAAACTAGTCTCTGTGGGAACGAATCTGATTGATATCTTATACTACTTGCGAACGCGTATACTTGCGTGAATATTAGCGCGAGTTTTTACCCTACCAAGTTTTTGGCGCCGCTGCCAGGGACTCGGTGTTAATTTTTAGTTTATGTGCTTGTCATCAGTGGTCGTTAAAGTTCACTGACTCGGATTCTTTTACTTTCACGGTTTATTTGTTTGTGTTTCAGGTACTCATTACAATGGGAGATCCAGTAGCACAATCGAGAGCCTTGATGGATTTTTCTCAACCCAAGATTAATGACATTCAATCTAGTATTGTCCGGCCAGCTATCACAGCTAATACCTTTGAGATCAAGCCTGGTATAATTCAATGGGTACAGACTTCAGTCCAGTTTGGGAGTTCTCCAACGGAAGATCCCATTACACACATTAGGGATTTCATAGAGATCTGCGACACCTTCAGGTTCAATGGTGTTTCTGAAGATGCTATTAAGCTGAGACTTTTCCCATTCTCTCTGAGGGACAAGGCTAAGAGCTGGTTACACTCTCTACCAGCTGGTTTAATTACTACTTGGGAAGATCTTGCTCAAAAGTTTCTCACTAAATTCTTCCCTATGGCGAAGACAGCTGCAATCAGAAACGCTATTACTCAATTTGCGCAGCAAACGGGAGAATCGCTAAGTGAAGCTTGGGAGCGCTACAAGGAGATGCTTAGGAAGTGTCCTCATCATGGAATTCCTGATTGGATGATCATCACTTATTTTTACAATGGGTTGGGAGCACAGTCCGGACCCATGCTCGATGCAGCATCAGGCGGAGCATTATGGGCAAAGAGCTATGAGGAAGCTTATGATCTAATTGAACTGATGGCTGCTAATGAATATTAGTATCCAACCCAGAGATATCCATAGGGCAAGGTAGCATGAGTTCTTGAAGTGGATACAGCTACGGCTATCACTGCTCAACTAAAGGCGTTATCTATGAAGATCGATTCTCTGGCTAACTATGGTGTTAAACAGATAAATTGTGTTTGTGAGCTATGTGCCGGTCCGCATGTGACAGAGCAATGCACTATATCTAGTGACTCAGCTCAGTTTGTGAGCAACTTTCAGAGATCGCAGCAACCAGTTCTAGACACTTATCATCCTGACAACTGGAATCATCCTAACTTCAGCTGGAGCAACAATCAGAATACGATGCAACAGCCGTTCCAGCAGTTTGGAAATAAGTTATTCAACCCTCCTGGTTTTCAGCAACAACTCCAACTTCAACAACAAACTCATGATGCAGGTCTATCTTCAAATGAAAAATCGGAATTGGAGGAGTTGAGGCTTATGTGCAAAAACCAGGCTCTTATATACCAAAGCCAGGCTGTTTCTATCCAGAATCTGGAGAACCAAATAGGGCAAATTGTTAATGCCTTATTGAATCGACCATCAGGAACACTTCCTAGTGATACGGAAACAAATCCAGGCAAGAGGGAAGTTGAAGAACATGTGAACGCCATCACCTTAAGGTCTGGAAAGGTCGCAAGCCCCCAAGTTCAGCAAGATGAAGAGCCTGAAAAGTCTCAAGTTCCAGAATCTAAAGTTTTGGCTGAAGAAGATTTGCAGAAGGAAGTAGAGGTGGAACCAAGGAAGACTACTGTGGAACATACTCCTCCTGAGGGTAATACAGGGGAGAAGCAGATCTATCCTCCACCTCATTTTCCTAAGAGGCTGCAGAAGAAAAAGCTGGATAAGCAATTTGCTAAGTTTCTGGAGGTGTTCAAGAAACTTCATATCAATATACCTTTCGCTGAAGCTCTTGAACAGATGCCTAGCTATGCGAGGTTTATGAAAGGTATTCTCTCTCAGAAAGTGAATCTCGATGACTTAGAGACCGTTGCTCTCACAGAGGAATGCAGTGCTGTGCTGCAACAGAAGTTGTCTCCGAAGCTTAAAGATCCTGGGAGCTTCACTATTCCTTGCACCATCGGAAACTTGTCGTTCGACAAGTGTTTATGTGATTTAGGAGCTAGCATCAATCTGATGCCCTTATCTATCTTCAACAAGCTTGGTCTGCCTGATCCAAAACCAACATACATGTCATTGCAACTAGCTGATCGTTCCATCGCTTATCCATGAGGTATAGTGGAGGATGTCTTGGTCAAGGTGGATAAACTCTTCTTCCATACTGACTTTGTAATTCTTGATTTCGAGGAAGATAAGAAGATTCCCATTATCTTGGGAAGACCATTTTTGTCTACAGGCCGAACTATGATCGATGTGCAAAAAGGAGAGCTTACGATGAAGGTTCATGATCAGAAGGTCACTTTCAATGTGTTCAAGGAAATAAAGTTACCCACAGCTAAAGAGGAGTGCTTTAAAGTAGAGCAAATTCAGGTTTTGAATGCACCTCCGTGGAAGAGGAAGTTGGATATGCCATTCGATTCTCTTGGGTTAGTAGAGCTGAAAATTTCTCAGGAGCGTTTTGAACCATATACTCAAGAAGCTCCCATACTTGAGCTCAACCGACAGCCAGATCACTTGAGTTATTCATTCTTAGGTGCACCCCCTGACAAGGGGTTGGGATATATCTTTGATGATGTAGAGGGTAGCCGAATGGATCCTCCAGTGCCTATAGAGGGTTCTTCTCATGTGCAGCATGTAGTTGATAGGACTGGTGTTGGTGATGAGAAGTACAGGCGAGTAATTAGGCATATGGAGGCCATGCACGACATTCACCGTCATTTTGCTGAAGATTTGACACACGCTTTTGGTACTATTTTTCGAGACACTAGTAGCGAGGTTGATTGGCCACCTGATCCTCCACCCGACGAGGGTGAATCTCCCGCTAATTAGGTATGCCTGAAATCCTTATTATTGCCTTCAATGAGGACATTGAAATTTTAAGTTTGGGGGTGATAATGTAAGGATTATTAGTTTGTGTCCATATAGATTCATATAGATTCATGTTACATGTTTAGTTGTAGTTCATTCATATTTTTGTATGATTGTTCATTTAGGACATATTTGTTTGTTTTTATGTGATTTCATATAGTTGCATTTGCATGCATATTTAGCATGATCCCTTAAGATGAACTATGATATTTGATAAGTTGATGTTGATTTCAGTGTGGTGATGAGGAATAGAGGGATGTTTAAGTCTTAATGAATTGATTTGCATGCCAGAAATAAATATTTTCATAAAGTCTTATAGGGTTGCTTTTGATCTAGATCATGATCATACTTGTTTGTTGTTGAGATTTAATCACTTGGTTATATTTAGAATTTGTGATATTCTCGTAATGACGTAAAAACACTGATTTTTTTTTATCTGGAGAAAAACTTGGATTTCATTGCTAGTTGTTGTAAGGCTAGGCGTCAAATGGCTAGTAGCCGGCTCATATTTTTATGAGTAGTCTAAGGTTGAATGAGATGGAGAGAAACGCACTCATTAAGAAATTGTTGAAAAAAAGAAAAAAGAGAAAAAAAAAGAATGAAAAAAGTATGTGTTTATGCATAATTGATCAAGAGTGAGCTCTTTAATACTCGAGTTATTAATTTCTAGGGGACTTTGTGCCTAGTGACCTAAGGCTTTTATAGTCTGGGATCCGCTAACCTAACGCTCGCTACATGGGTATTATTGCATAAGTCTTTTGGGACCTCATTCATTGCACGATCAAATAAGCATCTTTGTTATGTGTTCAATAATAGTGTGAATCCTTGTATAACTCTAGTAGAAAGGAGGTGTTGTGAGTCTTAATGCGTTTATTATCTATTTTGTTTATAAACTTTTGATTATTTCGGTGATAGATAAGTTATGGTTATTGATCTAGTATCGAGAGATATCTGTTAAGCATCCACACACGCACATTTCTGGTTTGTGAGTTGGTTTGTGGGATTTATTCGAGCTCTGTTTAAAGTCATTGAATTCTTAGAGGCATTGGCTTATTCATTTGGTTATGGTTATTCTGAGGGGATCGATTGCATTATCATTTAGTTGCATTCACGTAGTTGCATTCATGCATTAGGTTTATTTTGTAGTTTTGAGTCTGTTTATGCTTGAGGACAAGCATCGATTCAAGTTTGGGGGTGTGATAAGTGGATTTTATATCCACTTGGAATGCTTTATTACAAGCTTAAATTGGTGTTTTGGACTCAAGTTGTTGGTATTTTGATGTGTTTTTATGTTATTGCATTTCAGATATCAGTTAAATGAAGAAAAGAGCTTTTAAAGGAAATATGATGAAAACTGATCAGAATTGGAAGCCAATGCAATTGTCAAGTTGTAGAGAATCTCGTTAGCTTCGCGTGGGCAGTTGAATCGCCTAATTCTGACGAGTAGAACTCAAGTTATGGCCAAAACAAGATTCATCAGAATATTTTCCCAGTCAGTAGCTGAGCGCCCGGTCAGGAGAGCTGAGCGCCCGCTCAGGGCGCGGCTGGTCGCTGATTTCGCTGAAAAAGCCTTTTTTGAGTGGAATTTGATGATTTTAAGGGTTCAGGTCTACTAGGGGCATATATATACTTAAAAAAAGGGTTTTCATCATCCGGGAAGATTGGGATACCAAGGAGAAGACCTAGAAGCACAGAACAACTCCAAAAAAGATCTTGTTTTCAACTTGTGATTCTTTGAATTAGTTGTAACTTTGGATGCTCATTTTCATTCTTGTTGAACCTAGATCTCGTTTATTCATACTTTGATTATTATTCAGTTTATTAAGACCTTGTTTATACCATGCTTTCATTGGAACCCATGGTGACGATGAGTTCGATTATGGGCTAATCGTTGTCATGGGGTTCTAGCGGATTTACTTATGGATTTCAATAATTAATTGTTTCAATATCTTGGTGTGTGGTGATTTTATGATATCCTAGTATTGGTTGTGCTTATTCGTCTTATGTGCGTAGCTAACATATAAGATAGCGTGTTAATCTCTATTGAAGCGACAGTGAATATAGAGGTTTAGAACTTGCCATGCTATCATAGGTTCATGTATGTGTATGCATGATTCGTAGGTAACTCTAACCGTTTGACTTTCCCTATGTAATCAAGATAGATAACTTATGCTTAAACCGTTATGTTGTCAAATTCTATAGACATATAGGGTCTCAATATAATTGGTGCCTATTCAGCTTCTACCTCTTTTGTGGATGTCTGGTAGAATGGTAATCGTGCAACGAAAGTTGGCGTTTATCAGTTTCGTATTATCTGATTAGTGTCATCACCATCACATGTTAAGGTTAAGAACGAAAAGTCTATTGAATGAAGTAGTAATGAAGTTAGAATCCCATGTTTGTTATATATAGTAATTCAACCTCAATTCTCTTAGTTAATGTTATTTAGTATAATCTCTTAGTTTAATAAAAACCCAATTTGTTATTTGTCTTAGCATTGAACGATAACCATACATTGTTGAATAGGTGCATAAATTGAACTTAACCTAAACCAGTTTATGTGGAAACGAATCTGATTGATATCTTATACTACTTGCGAACGCGTATACTTGCGTGAATATTAGCGCGTGTTTTCGCCCTAACTAGTGGTACCCAAGCCAGCCAAGCCACAGTTTCTCAAAAGACTGTGGTGGTTGAAAAGGATTCAAACTCATCCCTAGTTGCATCCTCCCAAAAGAGTGCAGCTATTGAAGATAGTCCCCAACCAGGGACACAGAACAAAAGAGGGAGGGACACTGAAGCCACACACTCACCTGTAAAAGCCTTCACAAGAAGAAAGAAGGTTAAAACCCTAGTTTCCACACAGGGTGCACACACTGCACAGATACATCCACCTGTATCTATGCCTTCTCAAATTCAGCTTGATGTGACTCCAACAAATGTGGAGTCACAGCCCCATTCTCTCAAAATTGACATACACCAATCACCAAATTCTCCATCACCATCTCTGGATGTGGACATGATATTCACATCAATTCCTGATTCCCCCTCTTTACAACTCAGGGAGGAGCCCCACTCAAATACTGGTGATCATCATCTTTTAAATGATTTGTTGGATCATCAGCCAATTCGTTCAGACGTAGTTGAAGAATCTGTGTCACCTAAATTAAAATCAATCCACACAGATTCAACAATTATGTCACTTTCAATTTCTACTTCTTTTCCTTCTTCAACGGATATTCCTCATCCGTTGACAAGTGGTTGTTCTTCAATGGATAAGCTTAACAGCAATTATCCGTTGATACCATCAGTTTCAACTTCAATGGATATTCCCTATCCGTTGATAGTCTCTACACAAACAACTGAATTAATTCCAAGTATATAAGACATGGTTACTGTACAATCACTTCTAGGATTGAGGGAAGGGAGTGAAAACTTGAGTGAAAGGCTGGGTTGCTCCCAGGCAAAAGGAGAGCTTGGGAGTCTACATATGCATGCTATTTCTTCCAGCATGGAAAAAGAAAGTGAGAGGAGTACCACCTTAGTAGGTGAAGGTGAGGGTGTGAGGAGTGTGAGCCAGGGGGAGCCCCTGATTCAAGAAAAGAGAGAAATTGAGAGAAAAGCAGGTACAGAAGGTATAAGGGTGGATCCAGCCATTGCTAGTGAGTCAATGATTGTGGATGATGCTGAAAAGGAAAGACAATTTCAGCAACATTACAAAGCTGTAATTGATAACATTTCCTTGGATGCTGACACTTTTACTCATCCTGTGTCAGCCTATCATCTGTTGGCGATTCAGGGCAATGAGGAGGCAGAAAAGACTTTAAATCTAGTACATACTTCAGAATCTCTACAAAGGGATAAAGCTGTTGTCAATAGGATGCCTTCTACAGCTGGTGAGCCATCTGAAGAATTTGGAGTAAATTCTAATGATGATGACTCTGATTCTTTTGATGGAAGCATAAACTTAGGGGGAGCTGAAGGCCCAAGTTCTATTCCAGAGTTACCTGAATGGGCATTGACAAAGGAATCTACACCAGGGCATTTCAATGTATCCATAGTCAAACAAGTCAGATGTTGAAAAGAAGATGGCCAAATTGGAGGAAAGAGTTCAAGCTATTGAAAACTCTATGGCCACCTTTCTTCACAATCAACAGTCAATGCAACTGGGTAAAGCACATGGCTTGACACCTCTCCTTGATGATAACAAAAAGGGGGAGAATAAAAGGGAAGGGGAAGGGGAGCCATCTACACATATACAAATATCAAAAGTGCTAGTTCCAGCCATCACTACTTCTCCAACACTTCAAATCAAAGGAAAGCTTGATGGAATTGATCTAATCCAGCTAGCAGCAGCTGAGATGAAGGTGAAAGAGCAAAGGAGAAAAATTGATGAAAGGATGCAACAAGTGTTTGGCTCTACAACTACAAAATCCTTATCTGTGAAACATAGCACAAAAGTTGAGCCAATCACAATGGAGCACAAGCCAGTAAGGAGGAATAAGGTTGGAGAAACTTCTTTCAGGAACCTGAAGCCCATGGTACTCAAGCCAACCACTAGATTCAACAAGGACTCTACAAAGAACCCTCTAAGCTTTGCTCAACTAAAAGAAGTGGATTTTCCTCTTCCAAAGCCTGATGAAGACAAAGTTTTGGGTGGTAACATCATAAAGCACAAAGAGACCAAGGATGTAGTGGAAAGAATGAATATGGCAATCATCTATAGAGAGGAAAAGAGCATCTGTGTGATGCAAGGACATCCCAAATTCTCAATAGCCAAGAGGGAAGAGACCAAGAGGCTAAAGGAAGAAGCTAAAAAGCTGAAGGCTGACAAAAGAGCACAAGCAAAGCTTGAAAAACAGCTAAAGTTAAGTCAAATTGAAGAAAAGAAGAAAATTGAAGACAAGACTGAAAGCATATATATGGATATGGGGAATATGGTTGGTGAGAGTGTGGAGGAAAGGAGTGAGGAAAGAAAGGAATGGCAGAAAGGTAACAGAAAGAAGGTCAAGGAAAAAAGGAAGAGTGAAGATGACACTGAGGAAACCCAATCAAAGTCCAAACCACTACCTTCTATCCCTGAACCTGTTGTGGTTGATCCCAGTATAAATATTCATGATGAAAAAATCATCCCTAAAGAGGAACCTATTGATTAGGACACCATCAAATTGCCTAACTTCCTAACTACCTCTCCACCACCAAAGAAACTGAAAAGAAAATCCAAATCAACACCTCCCCTAACCTCAAGTAAATTCACTCAGAAACATAAACCTAAGCCTAAGCCACAAGCCTCAAAGGATGATTATGTTCACATTTTTGACATAAAAGAACATACAGATATTGAACTCTTCCTGGATGAGCTGAAGGAAGTAAGGAGAATAAATGCCTATAGACAGCTACCAGAAAGGCTAGTGTTCAAATATAAAGGAAATGTGGAAAGGACTTGGCCTCTTCAAAGAATTCTAAGTGAGGGCTATTCTACCTTGATTAGAGTCTACTCAGCTATCAAAAGGGATACTGGCTTTACCGGGACTGCCAAAACTGAGATTCTTAACAAGATTGCCAGCATAAGGAAGAATTGGTGGGAGTCAAATTCCTTGCCTAGAACATTACTCAACCCTGAGCATGGAATCACAATTCATAAATCACCTCATTGGTTGATGGAGTTCAGAGACAATAAAGGAGTCAGAAGATTTTTCAGACTTGAAGACTAGCTTAAAATTGCCAATAATGAAACTCTCAAGGACATGCAATCTAAGTTGGACATCAGTGAAGAAGATGAAGCTGAATTCTACAGACAACTCCAACTCCAAGTAGAGGAAAATGACTGGACGCTTGGGAAGAAAACAGGGGAACAAAGGAAAAGAAAATGATTTGCTCAGACTAAAGGAGCACTCCTTGGAAACACTGTAAATCTTCAATTCTATCTCAGTACATACACTTTTACAGCACTTTTGAATTTCTACTTAATTTCAACTCATATATCTACTAAGTGTTTTGTTATCATCAAGTTAACCCTGAATTTATGCCTACAATTCTAGTAAACATAAATAGGAGAGATTGTTAGGAATATATGTAATAGTTTGATGATAAGTTAAACAAAACACTTAAGTAGAAATCTAGTGTTTGTAGCCTCAACGGATAAGACCATCTTGGCTATCCGTTGATGGAGTAGCTTTACTTAGAAATAAGTTTAGTATTGTAGCACATTTTAGTCTCTGCATTTAAGTTATAATTCTTAGAATTTGTGGGAAATTATAAGTCATGTTGACTACTAGTAGATATGCAAATAGGAGGGCTAATTGTAAATATTTCATGCCTTGTAATTTTGTATAAATGAAGTAGTATCAACTGATAGATTAAAGGCCTTCAACGGATGAGAAACAAAGCTTCAACGGATGTCTCTAAAGCTTCAACGGATAACATCCATCAACGGATAAAGCTTCAACTGTTAAAGCATCAACGGATAAAGCCATCAACGGATGAAAGCTTCAACGGATGCTCAGTTGCATAGCAGTTGATAGTGACAATTCATAAGCTGACAGAGGCACATGGGTTGACAGAGACAATTGGAATGCGGTAGCCTCTTGGAGGAATCAAGAAAAAGCAGCATTTCTATTCTAGTGCAAACAAGGAAGTATTCAAAGATTCACAGATTATCTTAGATTGCATTGGATAGAGAAATGAAGAAGAAACATGTGAAGAACTATTTTATAATTGTATTTTATCTTTGTCTTCACTTGTAAACTTGGTGATATATAAACCAAGTTGCAGCTAGTAATTAGATGTGAATTTTCCAGAGCTATTTAGAAAAACATAGAGAGAAAATCATCCAGTTTGTACTAGGAAGCAGCTGTGATCAATTCTTTGTATCACAGATTTTCTGAAATACACATCTCTGGTGGAACAACAAATCCACAGAAAAGTTTTTAAAGCCTTTGTGTTCTTTACATTTGTGTCTTGAATATACATCTGTCTGCACCTGCTCAAAGCAATTCACACACATCTGTTCATTATAACACTTAGCTTTTGAAACTGCTCAAAACTTGAAAAAGTTTTGAGATTTACATTCAACCCCCCTTCTGTAAATCTCATTGTTAGTCCCTTGGGAATAACAATTGGTATCAGAGCAAGCTCTTGACATACAAAGAGTTTAAAGATCTATTCTACTAACATCATGAGTAAGAAGGATATTGGAGTGAAGATTCCAATCCTGGAAAGAGATAATTATCATCACTGGAAAGTAAAGATGCATCTACATCTCTCTCAAGATGAAAGCTACATCAACTGCATTAAGAATGGTCCTCACATCCCTCACAAGGTGGCCACAGCTGCCACTGCCACAGTTGCTGTTGGACAGTCTATTCCCAAGCCAAAAGCAGAATGGACTGATGAAGATATTGAAGAGGTTCACAAGGACAAGAAGGCCATGAACATTCTGTTTAATGGCCTAGACAAAGATATGTTTGATAATGTCATTAACAGCCAAACTGCTAAGGAAATTTGGGATACTGTACAACTTATCTGTGAAGGTACTGAACAAGTTAGAGAAAACAAAATGCAGCTTCTCATTCAATAGTATGAATATTGTCATTCTGAAGAAGGAGAATCATTGAATGATACCTTCAATAGATTTCAGAAACTGTTGAATGGATTGAAGTTGTATGGCAGAGTGTACCAAGTCAAGGATTCCAACTTAAAATTTCTGAGGTATCTACCAAAGGAATGGAAACCTATGACTGTTTCACTAAGGAATTCACTTCACACTTGAAAGATTATATGGAATTTTGAAGACCTATGAACTTGAGATGGAGCAAGATGAGCTATTGGAGAAGGGAAAGAGAATAGGTGGATCAGTTGCACTTGTAGCTGAAAATGAGAGAACTGAAGGCAGGAATGAAGAAAAGACAATGTCAAGTCTCAAAATTGGCACAAGCAAATCAGAATCAAGCAAGGGAAAGGAGCAAGCAGCTGAGGTTAAAGACAATTCCAGTCAAGATGACTCTGATGATGTTGATGAACATCTGGCTTTTCTGTCCAGAAGGTTTGCAAAGATGAAATTCAAGAAAAACATGTGTGCCACTAAGCCAAATAAGAACATGGTGGACAAATCCAAGTTCAAGTGTTATAACTGTGGCACACTTTGCAAGTGAGTGCAGAAAGCCAACTTCTGAAAATGGGGAATAAAATAAAATATTAACTGATTTTATTATGAATAAAGTGAATAAAATAAGAATAAAATAGGAATAAATCAATTAATAATAATATTAACTGATTTTTAAATACCAAAAATATAACTTTAAATGTTTAAAAAATGATTTTTTTGGAATTATTTGAATTAATTATAAATAATTGTATTTTATTTAACTAATTATAAATAAAATTAATTGATTAAATGAATTAATAAACTAATTAAATCTATAAATAATCAATTAAAATAAATTATAAATAATTAAAACAAATATGGATTTTTAAAATCAATAAAAGAAATCATTTTTAGAATTTAAAACAATTAAGAAAATATTTTTTTTAGAATTATAAATAATAAGTAATCGATTTTTAAAATTAAAGTAAATGGTTTTTGAAAACAAGAAAAAGAATTTTGCATTAAAAATAAAAGGAAATAACCAGAAACAGTTGTTATTCAAACATGGGAAAGGATTTTGGATTCAAGGGCGGAACAGGAGGGAACTTCGCCGGAACCACAGGGAAGACGCCCGGCATCTCGCCGATTTCTGGAATTTTCAGATTCCGGCCGAGAGGTCCGGCCACTTCCCGGACTCCGGTTGCGCCCCAAAACCTTCCAAAACACGATTCTTAACTCGATTTTGAAGCCAAAACAACCCAACAATTTCACCGGGACTAAAAACACCATCAAAACGTGATCGTTTTCCCCCGATTCCGATCAAAACGAAGCAAACTCGGGAATAGTTCGGCCAAAAACCGATTCCGGCAATTACTCAACCAAAAATCATGATTCTAGTACCGAAATAAAGCTTGGATCAATTGAAAACTATTCTAATCACCAAAAATCATCAAGAACCTCAGGATTAATCAAAAATTTGAAATTAAAAACTCAAAAAACAAAGAACTCGTCGATATACATCCGGGACTTAAACAACTAAAGTAAATATGTAAATCGACTCCAATAAACATTTTAAAGCTATTTACAAACCCAGAATCATTCAAAAAATCATCATATCTCAAAAACGAATTCATTCTTCAAAACCTAACCTCAAATGCTGAAATTGATATGGTTAGAAAGAGCTTGAAACAAGGATCAATTTGGTATGTAGAGCATTTGATTTGGTTTCCTGGTTTGCCCACAATCATCAATCAAAGGCTGGACAAGAAATTTCACCCCCAAAATGTGTTCATGGGTTTTGTTTCTATTTTCTGAATTTTTGATAAATAAAATGAATAAAATAAAAATTTTGCAACTATTTATACTTACAGAAAATTATATCCCCAAAAATTAATTAAGGGTGTTTTTATCCCTTAATTATAATAATTAGGCCCAAAAATACTAATTACAGGGAATAATTTTAAAAGCGAAAAAATATAAAATTTGTATCGAAACTTCCCGAAAACACATAAAATACACTCAAACACGCATAAAACGATATAAAACGAGTACCTCGATATAGACGCAAATAAATACGCGTCCAGATTATAGATCGATTCATATAAATGCATTTTTAAACACGTAACAAGTATTCTACTGGATCATATCAGATCCAAAAATAGATTACTTAGCCACTAAGTAACTATAAACCGATACAACTTAGTATCAGATTTGGATAATTATCAAAACTGAGCTTCTTACAAAACACTTTATACGAAAATAATGTAAGAATATCTTGTCTTCCGATAATACGGGTTTTGTTGATTTATCAAAACGATTGTCGTATCGAAAATTTTGCGTTGGGACGCTTATAGGTCAAACCGTAATCCGGATCGAAAAAGTTAAAATACGCAAAATGCTCAGAATATCCAAATTAGGTTAGGAAGGAGTTTTCGGAAGAGTTTCGGGTTGTAAAAACGTAAAAACGATTGAGGTTGGATGATTCCCGGTGTTATAAAATAGTTTTATAATTATACCGAAATTAATTATTAAATCTGTAAATCATTATAAAAATCATATAACAGACCAAAAATTACCAGAAAAATATCACAATTATCTATATTTTATTCTAGACATATAATAATTAGAATACTCACAGAATATCACATATAAACATCCTAAACATCAATTCCATTTACCAGATAATTCACTAAAATTCATATAAAAATCATATAAACAACTCCAAATAATAATAATAATAATAATAATATTTAAAAATATGGGATATTACAATCTACCCCCCTTATAAGGATTCTGTCCTCGAAATCAACAGAAGAAAGCACTAAGGGTTTTCTGGCCAACTTTCTAATCTTGCATATGTAACTTTTCTCAAAATTTCTAATAACACTGCAATTCCTAATACCACACAGTTATCACGGAAGTTTCACTCTGCAACATTGTTCCATCCACATTCTTTGACCAATTTCTCAATAGAATCACTTTTACTGATTTGCGAGAAAAAGAATAGAGGAAGATAGAGAGAAGGAAAAAGAAAGAGAGACAGAGATAAATAGAGAAAGAAATAAAGAGACAGACTGACTTCGTTATACGTCACCAATATTTTCATTGCATTGCAATTCACTGCTGCTGTTGGTAATCCCATCTCATAGCCTTACTTGGACTTGACAAAGATAACTCAACTTGATTGAATTGGCATACCTTCGAATTTTGATATGATAAAATCATGGAATTTCAAAGAGAAAAGAATTTCATAGCATAACAGGACCAAAATCTGAATTTTTGACAAAGTGTTGTGGAAATGAAAGAATAACTGAGAGATCAGTATGATCAAACGAACTTGATGTTGCGTGCCAAAATCAAGACACTACTAAAGGTTGTAATCCTTCATGTATTCACAACATACACAAGTGATGGCGTCCCATCCAACTCTTATCACACAGACAGGTATACCTTGTGTCCGATATAGTTAGGGTTGTCCATCTCAGTCAGAATAAAAAAATATGAAAGGAATTCAAAATCAAATAAATAAAACTGAAAAGATTTCAAAGTTGATATTTCTGGAAAAAAATGAAATCCAGAAAATAAGATTCTGGCATAAAATAATTAAACGAGTGTTAGGGAACATATCCTCTAACAGATACCTCTTTTTGAGAGATGGTAAACAAAGTTATAGAAAGAGAAGGTATTGCCAAAGTCTTAATACTTATCTTCTTCTTCCTTTTTTTGAACTCTTCGGTTGACTCGTCATTCGATTTTAGACACTTCTTCATGTTCTGAGGATATCGATAATCTTCATCGTCGTCGAGTTATTGTAGCCTCGGAAGATTCCACGATAGAAGTTTGCAACTGCCAGGAGTTTTGTCCAGCTCAATACAACCATCTCAAACGAACGCGCCTATCTTAGCTTACTCATTGGTACTATATCCAATAGTCCAATAGGAACTCGATATGAACTCAAGCGTCCTCACATAGCTATACACACCCCTACACACTCTCGTTTCTAGTTTACTATAACCTCAGCTCTGATACCAACCTGTAAAGCCCCCAAATCTGGGGTCAGAGGATTTGGTCGTCACTATGAAACCTCAATCCAAATCAACCTGTTTAATCAATAAATAAATGCTAGGGGAAGATATTTATCATTTATGACCCCAAAATAATCCAAGATCTTTTGAGGTTACAGTTCTAGAAACAAGAATTCTAAATTCCACCAATAAATTTTTCACTTTCTTTTAAAACTCTTTTCAATAATTCAGAACCTTAAAACTTAACCCGCTAGTATATCTTCGAAAAAAAGTATACTATGCCCAAATACAATACACAACTATAATATAATATAATATAAACAATTTTACACAATAGAACTTACACTAGTTCGCAAACCCTGGACCAACCACCTTCCAAAAGCTTCTTCCTTGCTTCCTCGAATTACGCGGCTAAACAGCGCAAGTTAATCCTCACTGGAGGTTAAATTTAAAAACAGGCAAGTATGAGCGAAATAAATGCTCAACAAGATCATTATAGCAAATATAGGGTCATTTTGATATAAAACCGATATCTGCAATGGCGCAGAACATTTTAAAATCATAATTGCTGAAATAGAAGACTTATTAAAGAATCGGATAATTATTTCTCACTGTATTCAAAACTCTTTTTGATATTTGAAATTTTTCAGCAATACTTTGAATCTGGACGAGAATAAAACTAATAAAACAGTGTTTACAGAAATATCGTAAACAACAATAACAAGAAACAATAATTATGGAATGAATCACAAACTTTATTCAAAACCGAACTCTTGATATTAATACTCATTTTGTTGTCATATCAAATTAGATATCAAAATGAACTTTGATGCTCGCAACATCCCATATTGAAGTCAACATCAATCATCTATACTAATACCACCTTTGATACTTAACAACAACCTAAATATCCATAACAAGCGGAAACTGAATCAAAACCGCATTTCACCTTTTATTCAAAACTAAAACACTTGATAAATCATTTATTCTATGATCAGCAAAAGGAATATAATAATTTAGATTGGGATCATTCACCGACGAACGTACTATCATATGTTGATCAGCCCGTGTGATAGCACAAGGTCATGATTCATTAAAACATGTCCCCAAAACACGAGTACTCAAATAAGAAGGCAATATATCTTCCTGTGGCACAAATTATGTCATAATATTTCATATGACACTTAGAAATAGCCCTCCGCTGGACCGTCCGCCCCGTTCACTTACGTATTGATCCAATCTTAAAACATTTTGTTGAAAAGGGGTCATAATAATTAACACCCAAAATAATTTTATTCCTCCATTTACTTGGGTAGGAATATTCACAACCAAATCATCTTTCTCAAAATCTAAAACATTTATAAATCTAGTAATTTGATAAGTAAAATCACTAAGCTATTCTGAACATAGAATAGCAGAAGAGTACTTGCATAAACAGAATCATTTAATTCAGCGATATGTAAAACATTTATCTATTCCAAACTAAGAATAAGGAAAGCAATACTTACCAAATAGGAATCAAAATAAATATCACTTGAACAATAAGTGATGATAGGGATACTTGCATTTGGTTTTTAGCAGGTAGTCACACTCGCAATAATACAATCCCTCATTCCGACATCTCATGGCATCACCGTCTTTCTTTTCAATACTTTATTTATATGCTGCTCCTGCGATTACTAGAAGCCAGTTATCCAATACTATTCCATCTCATTCTTCCCAATGTATTATCCTGATCAACTCGAGCGTTCCGCATCTATAATTAGATGATACAATTTTAATCACCTAAACGATAATTACTCGATGCACTGTGCGTCAAAAATCCTATTGCCTACCCATACGATAGCCCACACATAAAGAAAATAGTCAAACACAAGACCATTGACCCACTTACACACATAATTCATATAACACGTAAGCACATAATCCACGTATCACATAATTCATATAACACAGGACTCGACTCGTCAAAAGGTTCGACTCGGTACTTTTAAAACTAAAATCGAGTCAAAAATATGATTTATCGCTCAAAATTGACTCAAAATAACTCGTAAAACAAGAGAACCTTCGAAACAAAAGAATTTAGGTCTCGAAAGTGTTTTTAATGAAAGCATAATATTTTTCTGAGTCTAGAGGCGTTCGTTTCGTATTAAACGGACGAACGGTTTATTTATTATGAATAAAATGAATAAAATAAGAATAAAATAGGAATAAATCAATTAATAATAATATTAATTGATTTTTAAATATGAATCATTTATAACTTTAAATGTTTAAAAATGATTTTTTTAGAATTATTTGAATTAATTCTAATCTTTTTCCCCCGATTCCAAAAACACCATCAAAGCGTGATCGTATTCCCCCGATTCCGATCAAAACGAAGCAAACTCGGGAATAGTCTGGCCAAAAACCGATTCCGGCAATTACTCAACCAAAAATTATGATTCCAGTACCAAAATAAAGCTTGGATCAATTGAAAACTATTATAATCACCAAAAATCATCAAGAACCTCAGGATTAATCAAAAATTCGAAATTAAAAACTCAAAAAAACAAGAACTCGTCGATATACATCCGGGACTTAAACAACTAAAGTAAACATGTAAATCGACTCCAATAAACATTTTAAAGCTATTTACAAACCCAAAATCATTCAAAAATCATCATATCTGAAAAACGAATTCATGCTCAAGAACAAGAAAATCGATTTTCTTCAATACCTAACCTCAGATGCTGAAATTGATATGGTTAGAAAGAGCTTGAAACAAGGATCAATTTGGTATGTAGAGCGTTTGATTTGGTTTCCTGGTTTGCCCAAAATCATCAATCAAAGGTTGGACAAGAAATTTCACCCCAAAATGTGTTCATGGGTTTTGTTTCTATTTTCTGAATTTTTGATAAATAAAATGAATAAAATAAAAATTCTGCAACTATTTATACTTACAGAAAATTATATCCCCAAAAATTAATTAAGGGTGTTTTTATTGCCTAATTAAAATAATTAGGTCCCAAAAATACTAATTACGGGGAATAATTTTAAAAGCGATAAAATATAAAATTTGTATCGAAACTTCCCGAAATTTGCGAATAATGCAAAGATGCAGAAATACTGGGTATTTGAAATACGAATGATTTTATAAAAATAAAAACTCGATTTTTGTGAACTTTGACGTCCCGGTGGGGTCTCAGTCCGTTTTTTTTAAAACAGAATCGCTTCCTAATTTAACATAAAATCCCGAAAACACATAAAATACACTGAAATGCATATAAACGATATAAAATGAGTACCTCGATAAAGATGCAAATAAACATGCGTCCATATTACAGATCGATTCATATAAAAGCATTTTTAAACACGTAACAAGTATTCTACTGGATAATATCGGATCCGAAAATAGATTACTTAGCCACAAAGTAACTATAAAACTATACAATTTAGTATCAGATTTGGATAATTATCAAAATTGGGCTTCTTATAAAACACTTTATACGAAAATAATGTAATAATATCTCGTCTTCCGATAATACGGGTTTTGTTGATTTATCAAAACGATTGTCGTATCGAAATTTTTGCGCCGGGACATTTACGGGTCAAACAGTAATCCGGATCGAAAAAGTTAAAACACGGAAAATGCTCAGAATATCCAGATTAGGTTAGAATGGAGTTTTCGGAAGAGTTTTGGGTTGTAAAAACGTAAATACGGTTGAGGTTGGACGATTCCCGGTGTTATAAAATAGTTTTGTAATTATACCAAAATTAATTATTAAATCTATAAATCATTATAAAAATCATATAACCGACCAAAACTTACCATAAAAATATCACAATTATCTATATTTTATTCTGAACATATAATAATTAGAATACTCACAGAATATCACATATAAACATCCTAAACATCAACTCCAATTACCAGATAATTCACTAAAATTCCTATAAAAATCACATAAACAACTCCAAATAATAATAATATTAAAAAATATGGGATATTACAGTATAAGTCTGGGGGTTACTAGCTAATCACCAAACCTGCACAACCTATATAATGGTAAAGCAGCAATATATATAAACCCCTTTAACACTAACCAAGATCTTTCTAGGTTGAAGTATGAAAACAAGAACCACTAACTAACTTTATTACAAACCAAATTTAAAATCTAACAATTCTCGTTATTACAAACCATTGTCTATCAAATTTTAAACTAAGTTCATCTTTATTCAAACACACACTTTGACTATCTACACTCCACCTGCTCAGGTATCTCAAAGCTTTCTTCCTGAATTGGAATCAACACTTTGGGTATAAGAGGGTTTTGCGGCTTGACCCGCTTCTTTACCACTCGGGTCCTGATAGTTTTATTTTCCTTCTTAACTGAAAATAATAAGGTGGATAACAACAAGAAAGGGATGAGCCATAAATTGCTCAACAAGTCCGCAAAATATAAACAGTGTTAGTGTAAGTTAAATGAACCGGTAACCTGGTTACATCTGCAAAGATAACCGTACGAGAAAAGAACGAAGGTCATTACTAGCGAATACAAATGAATTAAACTGGACACAAGTTCGCACATATACTTTGCTGATCAGCCAGGATACATTGCAGATCTATATCTCACTATATAGATCCAGTCGGGTACCCAGGCTCTTCGACCCATCTCAAAGATCTGGTTATGTCCCGGTCCTCAGGATCAAGTATAAACTCAATCCCAAACATCACTATCCAGTCCATAGAGGAGCAAACAGAACAATCAGTATGCTTTGATATATCCTAATCATCAGAATATATCAACATGTATATGTAACTATTGAAATATGAATAGAAAATTTAAAGAATAGGAGAAATCAAGAATCAAAATGAAATATGAACAAAGGAATAATAATTGTGTATCAGTGTTTATAAATAGGAATCAAAAGAATGCAAGTGTGATAATAATCTGAAGAAATATCACTATTCTGAAATTAGAATAGGGGAAAAACTTGCCTTTCACGCGATTCACTCCAAGTACTTCACCGTTGTCTATCACCGGCTCGACTTGCCTTGCTGGCTTTTCTTCTATCAAAGAAATAGACTGATTTAGTCATCTTATATCTTCATCACATCTCGAACCGACTTCATATCGCTCATATTGTCTACCCATGCGCGTATTATTGACTCATTTACTATTTAATAGCATATAGGACTCAATTAACCACATAATACACATAAGTACATAAGTCACATAGTCATTTTAGGTTTAAAATAATTTTTAGAATCGAAATCGACTCGCTATTCGCTTAACCGATCATTAACTAACTCGTTTCCTATTTTGTGGGATTTATCGGACTCGTCTCTACACGCAATAAGGCTTATAATCAAGTAAATATCAAAATTCAGCTAGTTTCTAAAATAAATTAGGTTTTAATATTATTTTTAATGAAAACAAATAATTTTTCTAAGTCAAAGGGCTTTCGTTTCGCTCGAATCGGGTAAACGGTTCAATTAATATTAATTAAACACAGATAAATCAATTTATTATTCCATATAAATAATTATTACTAATTATTATTCCCTCTAAATATTTTTATATAATTATTTGAGAAAAAACAGAATTAAAAAAAAATCTATAATTTTTGGAATTAAAATAAATTTATTATGATTTATTGAACATTATTTGATTAATTATTAATATAATTAATCATTTTTAAATAATTAATAACTAATAAATAAATAAAATATAATTAAAGAAATAACTAATTATGAATTATCATAATTTAAAATAATTATTCCCTAATTTTTGGAATTAAATACAATTTATTACAAATTATTTGATTAAATTGATTAATTTTAAAGAATTATTCGCTACGAATAATTATTACGTAATCTAGACGAAATTAAATGAATAAATCGATACTCGTACTTCGAATTCCTAAAATTCGAAACGCAACTCGAACAACTACGAGTCGCTCGCTTGAATCGATTAATTATCGAACCATTAATCGAGTTAATCGATCTAATTATTTAATCTCATTTATTAAATAATTAATTAAATACTAAATACTAAATAATTATGTAGATAAATAGATAAATAAATATTTAAATAAATACTTTTCGAATTTCTAAATTAATAAAATAATTTAGAATTTATTTACAAAATATTTCAGATTTTTAAATCTGATTTTTATTTGATTTTATAATTTACAGAACTAATTTTCTGTTTCATAAAAATAAAAGTAAATAATTAAATTATAGAAACATAATTCAGGGAAATGGTTTGGGGGCTGAGGGATCGAAACCGGGTCAACCAATCGGGTTGACACCGGGTTTTCAAGAACTCGAATGGGTCGGGAAGAACGCCACCACGGCACCGCCCCCGGTGGTCGTTCCGGCAATAAAACGGAGACGGAACGCCCAGCTTTCAACTCGTTTCTTCTGTAATTTCAATCCTTACTATCCCAGCCACCCTCCTCCTTCTTCCTCGACGTCGCAACAGCCGGAGATGCCAAGAAACGCCGCCGACAGCGGCGATTTCCGTCGAGTGCAAAACTGAAGCCAACATCGATGAAACTTACACGAATCGATTCAAACTCTCGCGATCTACTTACTTACAGCAACATAAACATCAATCCATTAACGATTAACAAGACCTGGATTCGAAGTTTAAACCCTAAAATTAAAATCAAAAATCGATGCATCTAAACATGAAATTGATAACAAAATCAGAAAGTAGAGGTCAAGAGCTTTCGATTGAATACTTACATGAACGATTTGATGCACAGAATCACGTTCAATTTCCGATTTCCAAACCCTAATTTCTGGGAATTTGGGGATTTTTCTGAATTTTTCTGATTTTTTATGATTATTTAGTTAATAATTAACATATAATTCATTATTTATACTAGCTCAAATAATACCCCTTAATAAAATTAAGGGTCTAATTACACATCTAATAAAATTATTTGGCCCCAATTTTTATAATTTTTGAGTATTAAAATTTAATATTTAAATATTTTATATATGTAATATATGTGCCAAAATTTCCTAAAAATTGTGAATAATTCAAAAATACAAAGAATGGTATAAATGAAAGTCCTAAAATTTTATAAAAATAAAAATGTGATTTTTGTGGGGTTTTTGACACCCAATGGGGCCCGGAAAAGTCATTTTTCGCGAAACAAGAAAATTTATAAAATACCTAGATATTCAGAATAACACGATGGTAAAAGCCGTTTATTGAAAAATAAAGCCCATTATTTTATTTGAAATATCAGCTATAAAATCATAGTTCGGGTCTTATAACTTTTGATACGAAGGCTATAAATACAAAATAAAATACCAGAAAAATATCCTGAAAATACCCGGACGATACAGAATACACATAGCACGTAACAGTTAAGTTTTATAGGTAGTTGCACATAAATGGCTGATTAAAACACATAATTTATCATAAATATTATATAATACAAGCGTAATTACCCAGGCGTCCTTCCAACCTTAATAAGATTATGTCCTCAGAATCTCGCTAAGAAAATAAATGGGGATACTTTTTGTTAGATATATTTGAGATGTCATGTCTAATATGATTCATGTTTAGTTTTCAGATCTTAACAAACAAGACATATCAGGACTTACTGAAATCAGGACTTACTGGAAGTCAGAACTTAATTTCAGAACTTAATGTCATATCAGAACTTAAGTGCAGGAAGACTTACAATTAAGGAAGGAAGCTGATTTACAGGAGAAGATCGAGACTAAAACAAAAGAAGATATGCATGGAAAGAGTTAGAAGACTGGAAGACTTGTAGAAGATATCTGATTGATATATTTTAGGAGACAGAATTGTATTCCATATCAATTAGAAGTTATCTTGTAACTGTTTACTATATAAACACAGACTTAGGGTTTACACTATACTTGTTATCATTATCGAGAAGATTATACATTGTAACCTAGCATCTCTTAGTGATATTTGTTCATCACTGAGAGAGAACAATAGTTCATATTGTAACAGAGTTTATTTAATATATTTGATCTTTGTTACATACTTGTGTTAAATCGATTTAATTGTATAAACACTGTATTCAACCCCCTTCTACACTGTTGTGTGACCTAACACTTTTCTAACATCTCACTCTCAAGTTCCCAGGTTGACTCTTCAACCATAGGATTTCTCCACAAAACTCGCACTAAAGATACAAATTTATACCTTAACACTCTCTCATGCCGATCTAAAATTCTTATCGGCTATTCTATATAAGACAAATAGGTTGGATTTCTATCGGCTCATATTCTATTACATGTCTAGAATCAGGATTATATCGCTTAAGCATTGACAAGTGAAACACATTATGGATATGCTGCATGTGAGGCGGTAAAGCTAACTCATATGCAACTTTCCCGACTTTCTTCAAGATTTCAAATGGACCAACATATCGTGGCTTCAATTTACCCTTGTTCCCAAATCTGGTCAATCTTTTCCATGGAGATATTTTGAGTAATACATGCTCTCCTTCTTGATAGTCCATATCTTTTCTGGCTTGATCCGCATATTTGCGTTGTCGATCTTGTGTCGCTTCAAGTCGCTTTCGAATAAGCTCTATCTTCTCTTTAATTTGTTGAATCAATTCTGGACCCAAAATTTTGCGTTCTCCAACTTCATCCCAATACACTGGTGATCTGTATTTTCTTCCATATAAAGCTTTGTAAGGTGGCATTCCAATGCTCGTATGATAGTTGTTGTAAGAAAATTCAACTAAAGGCAAATGCTCGTCCCAACTTCCTTCAAAATCAATCACATAAACTCGTAACATATCTTTGATCATTTGGATAGTCCTTTCACTTTGCCCGTCTGTTTGCAGATGATAAGCGGTACTCATATTTAATTTGGTTCCAAGGCATTCTTGAAACTGTCTCCAAAATCTTGAATTGAAATATGGATCTCGATCAGACACAATGGATATTGGAACTCCATGTCGCATCACAATTTCTTTGAGATATAAGTGTTAGTGTGTGTGCCCTAGAGACAACACTATGATGTTTTAGTTTAAGACATTAGAATTATTAATATTTATGTTCTATCGATTATTCCCTTTATAATTTATTAATTCTTAATTTACTGCGATATAAATGTTAGATTAATAAATGTCCTTGGAATATGATATGCAATTCTATATCTCTAAGTACGTGACTTAGAAATGAGATTATGAGAATATTACAATATTCCTAAAGGTCACTAGTCGAGTATTATTATTAAGGGACAATAATAATGCATTAAGACTGGTGTGTTTGTTGACTGATGATCACATCTCATTGATCATAGGTATAGTGATACTAAAGTCAAAAAACACAGGAAGATGTACATGTACATGGTGTTGGACAGACCCAATGTGAGATTCTACATGTCTGTTGTGTCATAAGTAATTCTCACAGTGATAATGATGTAATGGTCCTTAGACCTGAAGTCATTATATTTCTATACGAGAATTAATATACATTGATTCCATTAAAAGTTATCCTTGACCGGGTAATGACAAAAGTGGATATTGGGTATATTATGAATCGTATGAGAAATATGAATGATCTATATGGGATTTAACCCTCCTATTATAGAAGTGATATTATCGGCCTCTTGTGTGAGCTAGACTACGAAATGCGTGGCCACACTCAAATGTTGATTTGATATAATAGTCTACTCATTAATCAAGGAAACTTGGATTAAACTATGATGAGGATGACACATTACATGCCTCTAGTATAATCTATAATATTTGGTTAAAGGGATTATATTACATTGTACATTATTCATGAAAGGTTTAATCGATCACCGATTCAATTATTATTACTTGGGTACCAATGATGTATTACGAGATGCCGCTCATTGTTTACGATTTTAAATTAGATTTAAAATTCGTTGCCAGCATAATATTAACCTATATGGTCACACACTAAGAATGCTTGAAGGATTATTTAATTTAAATTAGATTTAAATTATATTAAATTAATTCAAATTATTTATAATATTAATTAAATATGACTTAATTAATTAGATAAATATTGATATTCGAATTTACTAATATTAATTATGAAATTTATTTGTTAAATAATTAAGTGAGACTTAATTATAATACAAATATGTTAGATATATTTGATAATGTCATGGCTAATATGTTTTATGTTTAGATTTCAGATCTTATTTGAACAGAACAAATCAGTACTTAACTGATCAGTACTTATACTGGAAGTCAGAACTTAAGGGATATCAGTACTTATGTTATCAGGAGATAGATATCAGAACTTAAGTGCTGAAGGATGATCAGATAAGGACAGTAGCTGATTGAAGTTAAGAAGATCAAGATAAACATAAGAAGAGATATGCATGAAGAAGGAATTCCGTGAAGAATGGAATACTTGGAATAGAAGATATCTGATTGATATATATTAGGAAACAGAATTATATTCCATATCAATTAGCGATTATCTTGTAACTGTGTAGTATATAAACACAGACATAGGGTTTACACTAGAAGTGTTATCATTATCGAGAATATTATTTACTATAACCCTAGCAGCTCTCGTGATATTTTGTTCATCACTGAGAGATAACAGTTCCAGATTGTAACAGAGTTTATTGTTTCAATAAAGTTTGTTTTCTGTTACATAAGTTCTTGAAGTTTGATTTGATTGTAATAAACACTGTATTCACCCCCTCTACAGTGAAAGTGTGACCTAACAAGTGGTATCAGAGCCTTCTGTTAACACACATACAGTTAAAGATCCAAACACAATCATGTCTGACACAGAAACTCCAACTAAGCCTACCAAAACTGAGGAATCATCAAAGACATCAACTCAGAGTCGATATGAGACTATCAGAGTTCCCATATTGAGACCATCTGAATATCCCATATGGAAGGTAAGGATGACCATGTTTCTGGAAGCAACAGATCCAGAATACCTTGATAGAATCAAGGAAGGGCCTCACAAACCTACCAAGCTCGCTGTTGTAGTTGCAGGTGAAGCAGCAAAGACCGTACCAAAGGAAAAGAGTGATTACACTGCTGAAGATATAGCATCTATTGCTAAGGATGCCAAGGTACGACACTTATTGCATAGTGCCATTGATAATGTAATGTCAAACAGGGTAATCAACTGCAAGACTGCTAAGGAGATATGGGATGCACTGGAGACAAGGTGTCAAGGAACTGAAACAGTTAAGAAGAACAGGAAGACAATACTCACTCAAGAGTATGAACACTTTGACTCTAGGACTAATGAGTCATTGACTGATGTATATGATAGATTTGTCAAACTCTTGAATGACTTGTCATTAGTTAATAAGGAGTATGATCTTGAAGATACAAACCTTAAATTCCTGTTAGCTCTTCCTGAATGTTGGGATTTGAAGGCAACAACAATAAGAGACAACTACAATCTTGATGAAACAACTCTTGATGAAATCTATGGAATGCTCAAGACTCATGAACTTGAGATGGAACAAAGAAGCAAGAGGAAAGGAGGAAAGTCAAGGACAGTTGCTCTCAAGGCTGAAGAGGAATCCCTCAAACCACCTTCCTCAAAGAAAGACAAGGGTAAAGCTCTTATCATAAAGTCTGATACTGAATCATCAAGTTCTGAGAGTGATGATGACTCAGATTCTGAAAGCTTGCCTGAAACTGATGCTGATGAGGAGATGATGAAGCTGTGTGCTCTTATGGTGAAAGGAATCACAAAGATTGCATACAGGAAGTTCAGGAAGGGAAAGAAGTTTTCCAGAAAAGGCATAAGTTCTGATAAGAAGAATTTCAGAAGATCTGAAGGAAGAGGAGGAAAGTCTGACAGAGGAGATTACGCTAATGTTAAATGTTATAATTATGGTGAGAAAGGCCACATATCTCCTGATTGCAAGAAGACCAAGAGTGACAGAGGCAAAGCTCTTGTCACAAAGCAGAAAAGCTGAACAGACACCTCAGACTCTGAAAGTGAGGAGAACTATGCATTGATGGCAAATGCTGATAAATCAAGTTCTGAGAGCAGTTCTGAAGCTGCTGAAACAAAGGGCAACAGGAAAAATATTTTAGTTCTGGACAGTGGATGTTCAGGACATATGACTGGAAATAAGGCCCTGCTATCAGACTTTGTGGAGAAAGCTGGCCCAAGTGTTTCTTATGGAGATGGCAACATTGGAAAAACTTTGGGATATGGCAATATCAATCTTGGGAATGTCATCATTAAAGATGTAGCTCTGGTCTCAGGACTTAAACACAACTTACTGAGTATAAGTCAAATTTGTGACAGAGGTTATCATGTTGATTTCTTTGCAGAACATTGTGAAATAGTTAGTAAATCTAAAGGAAAAATTGTTCTGAAGGGATTCAAGCGTGGTAACATTTATGAAGCTAAGCTTTCAACAAGTTCTGATGGTTCTGCAATCTGTTTAGTAAGTAGAGCCTCAACTGAAGAAAGCTGGAATTGGCACAAGAAACTCTCTCATTTAAACTTCAACAAGATAAATGAACTGATCAAGAAAGATCTTGTGAGAGGACTGCCAAAATCAGTGTTTGTTCCTGATGGTCTTTGTGACTCATGTCAGAAGGCTAAACAAAGAAAATCTTCGTTCAAGAGCAAGACTGAATCATCAATTCTTGAGCCTTATTATCTGCTTCATGTTGATCTATTTGGTCCAGTGAATGTCATGTCTATTGCAAAGAAGAAATATGCGTTGGTCATAGTAGATGAGTTCACCAGATACACATGGGTGTATTTCTTGCACACAAAAAGTGAAACTGCATCTATCCTGATTGATCATGTCAAACATCTGGATAAATTGATCAAAGATTCTGTGAAGATTTTGAGGAGTGATAATGGCACTGAATTCAAGAATCTGATAATGGAAGAGTTCTGCAAAAATCATGGAATAAAGCAGGAATTTTCTGCTCCTAGAACTCCACAGCAAAATGGAGTTGTTGAAAGGAAGAATAGAACTCTCATTGAAGCTGCACGAACAATGCTTGAAGAAGCAAAGCTTCCAACCTATTTCTGGGCTGAAGCTGTGCAGACTGCTTGTTTTACTCAAAATGCAACACTCATTAACAAGCATGGAAAAACACCATATGAGATGGTGAAGAACAAGAAGCCAAATCTCAAATACTTTCATGTATTTGGATGTAAGTGTTTTGTTCTCAAGACTCATCCTGAACAGCTATCCAAGTTTGATCTAAAAGCTGATGAAGGAATCTTTGTTGGATATCCACTTAAGACAAAAGCCTTCAGAGTCTATAATTTGAGAACAAAAGTGGTCATGGAATCTATCAATGTCTCTTTTGATGACAAGAAGATCACTGGACTTGAAGATTGCATTGATCATGATCAGCTGAGATTTGAAAATGAAGATTCATATTCTGATACCTCAAGTCCTGACAGTCTAAGTCCTGATACTGTAAATTCTGATGGATTAAACTCTGATGTTATTGAAACTGTGGTGACTACGTCAAAGGAAGATGCACCAATGCAGGGGGAGCATACTCAAGATATTATCACATCTCAAGAAGCATCAGAACATACATCTGGCTCTTCAAATTCTGATTCGTCAAGTTCTGATAAGCCAAGTACTGACAGTACTGAAAAGCTAAATACTGAAGGATCCAACTCAGAGAGCATAGTTTCAGGGGGAGCATCAGAAAATGAAACCGAAGACAGCATGAATCATGGGGGAGCATCCAGTTCTAGAGAAAATCTTCCATCTGCAAGGAAGTGGACAAAATCACATACACCTGATTTGATAATTGGAAATCCTGAGGCAGGTGTCAGAACTAGAACAGGTACTTCGAATGAATGTCTTTACAATTCTTTTCTCTCTCAGTCTGAGCCAAAGAAAGTGGAAGAAGCTCTTCAAGATGCTGATTGGGTGCAAGCAATGCAGGAAGAGTTGAATGAATTTGAAAGAAACAAAGTCTGGACCTTAGTGCCAAGACCTAAGAATAGATCGGTTGTTGGTACAAAGTGGGTATTCAGAAACAAAACTGACAGTGATGGCATAATTGTAAGGAACAAGGCAAGGCTGGTTGCAAAAGGATATTCTCAACAGGAGGGAATTGACTATGATGAAACATTTGCTCCAGTTGCTAGGTTAGAAGCCATAAGGATATTCATGGCTTATGCTGCTCACAAAAAGTTTACTGTCTTTCAAATGGATGTGAAAAGTGCTTTTCTCAATGGAGAATTGGAAGAGGAAGTATATGTTGAACAACCTCCAGGCTTTGTAGATTCCAAACATCCAGATTATGTCTACAGGCTTGATAAAGCACTTTATGGACTTAAGCAAGCTCCTAGAGCATGGTATGAGACTTTAGCTCAATTTCTTCTGGAAAGTGGATTCAACAGAGGAACTATTGACAAAACACTGTTCTATCTCAACCATGGCAAGGACTTACTTTTGATTCAGATTTATGTTGATGATATTATTTTTGGGTCTCCAAATGACAAACTTTGCAAAAAGTTTGCTAACCTAATGCAGTCAAGATATCAGATGAGTATGATGGGAGAACTTAGTTATTTTCTGGGCCTTCAAGTCAAGCAGAGTGAAGAAGGAACTTTTATTTGTCAATCTAAGTACACCAGAAACTTGCTGAAGAAATTTGGAATGCAAGACTGTTCAAGTGCATCCACTCCCATGGCCACTGCAACAAAACTGGATAAGGATACTGGTAATTCAGTAGATATTACTGATTACAGAGGTATGATTGGCTCACGTCTCTATCTAACTGCTAGTAGACCAGATATCATGTTTGCTACCTGTCTTTGTGCAAGATTTCAAGCAGATCCAAGAGAACCTCACTTAACAGCTGTAAAAAGAATCTTTAAGTATCTTAAAGGAACAGCTGATCTAGGATTATGGTATCCTAGAGAATCAGATTTTAAATTAATAGGTTACTCAGATGCAGATTTTGCAGGTTGTAAAATTGACAGGAAAAGCACAAGTGGTAGCTGCCAATTTCTTGGAGGCAGGTTGGTTTCTTGGTATAGCAAGAAACAAAAGTCAATTTCCACATCAACTGCAGAAGTAGAGTATATTGCTGCAGGAAGCTGCTGTGCACAGATTCTCTGGATGAAGAATCAGTTACTGGATTATGGGTTAACATATTTCAAAATCCCTATTTACTGTGATAATCAAAGTGCTATTGCTATGACAGGTAATCCAGTTCAACACTCTATGACAAAGCACATCAGCATCAGGTACCATTTCATCAGGGAACATGTGGATGAAGGTACAGTGGAATTGCATTTTGTTCCCACAGATCAACAAGTAGCAGATATCTTCACAAAACCACTGTGTGAAGCTACCTTTTCAAAATTGGTAAATGAACTTGGAATGATTTCAGGTTCTTTCTCTAAATCTGCTTAAACTTGTTCTATGTTATCAGACTTTATGATCAGTATTTACAGAATTAATCTCTTTGTATATTCTGTGCATTAATTGATAAATGTCTTTAAGTACTGAATGTTGTCTGATATATGTTTCTAAACTCTGATAAGTGATATGTCTGTTTCAGTAACTATTCAATCCTATGAGGATAATTGTGCTAGATACTGACCTACTAGTCTTCAATAAACAAATGATCCCATGAAAGAAGTAATTATTTCTGTGGAAATCTAATGACACAAGCAAATTCTGATACTTGAGCTTAGTTTAGTTTACTTTATTCATCTTATTACTAAGTCCCAAATTAGAATAATGCTACTCATCTGTTAAGTTCTGATACTAGTAAAACTGCTGAATGTACTAAGTGCTGATAGACCTCTCTTATTAAAAAAAAAAAAAAAAAAAAAATCAAAGAATAAAATCAGGTACTCCTTTGAGATCTAGAGTAAAAATGTGAAAGGGACGACCCAAGTGCATTGCTGGTATTAAGTAAATATGCATTAGAAAAGCAAAATATTTTCTTGGTGACTTTTCACACTCTATGATTACTGGAGAAATACTCTGATAATAGCATAAATTCTGATAAGCAGTTGTGACTCACTTACACTGAGAAGCCATTGTAAAAGAGAATTTTAAAGATGCATAAAATTAGCACAAAAACAGTTGAGGTGGACTCATGCATGAACTCATTTATCAGTAGGTTTCAGGATAATGACAGCTCTTTAGCAAAATTTTAATTATGACTTATTTCTAAGATGTACTGAAGTAGATCAGACTTTACTCTTTGTCTGTTATTTCGCTTAATGCACACACTAATCACTCCATCTGAAAGATGAAAATTTCTGTGGTGGTCTATGTTATTTTAGATAAACAGTCATTGTGTCTTTTTTTCACAAATTCTGAGGACAAGTTCTAGTTACACGTTCTGATGTTTAAGTTCTGACGTTCATAACTAAGAACTTGTATGAGTATTTACTAAGATGAGCATTCCTTTTTCGAGTTAAGAAATTATGTTCTGATGACTGTTAAGTTCTGGTATAGGTCTAAGTTCTGATTTCTCAGTCTAATCCTTTACTTGGCTTATCTTTGAATGAAATTTAATAACAATCTCAGTTTGTACTCGCATATGTTGAAGTGGAAGATTAATAGATACTATGATTAGGATTAATGGTTTTGTACTTGAACAGTCCACTGTTTCTTGTGTCTTGTGCGGTCTAGACCATGATTCCTCTTTCCAATGACTGTTATTCTTTTTCAAAGTCTAGGGAGACGAGGTAGAATTAATTCTACCTGTCAGCATTAAATATCTTTGTGTCTCTTGGCATTCTCTTGCCTATATACACAGCCACTTCACATTAGTCTTCTCATCACACTTGTATCACAAATTCAGACTTGTTTTTCATTTACTATCACAAATGGCTGAATTTGGCTGGTTCTACAATTACGGTGATGAGACTGTGCATGTCATTTTGAATGGAATTCCAACTCCCTACCCTATCACCAACATCCCTCACAATCTCTGGATTCAATTTCCAGAGGTTATCAAACGTGATCTGGTGGCCGTTCGAAGAGACCTTCACCTTCGTCGTATCCGTCAGCAAGAGCGAATCATACGACTCGCCATCTTGTTTGTCAAAGATAGGAAGAGGAAGATGACTTAATCTTGTCTTCTTCATGTTCTTCTTCATCATCAGCTTTGTCAGGCTTCTTAGCTAGGACTAAAGCTGTTGACGTTAGGATTAGAAGCTTAGGGAAAATCTTGTATTGATGTAATTTCTATTTCATATATGTATTGACTTGATATATTAATGAAAATTGTTTTTACTTCAAGATTTTGTCTCTGAATTATTTTATCTTGTGTTGTTAAATCCTGCTTGATATTCTGATGACCATTTAAATTTTGTCTTTATTTAAGTTCTGATTCTTTGTCAGCACTTATTCATCAAATTTATCTCGGTCATTTTTAACATGATTCATTTTCAGAATATTAATGTTGTAGTGAAAAATAATTCAATCAGTGCTAACGGTTTCAATTTTGAATTAAAACTGTGTCTCTTGATAACTGAAATGGTTTTTCCTTGAAACAAGGCAACTGGGTAAGTAATCATTCCTGTTTTCTCGAGCCCAGTAACTATCCGTTATTACTGCATGTCTGACAGGTGTCCAACGGTAACATTTTTTCCAGAGTATAAGAACAACAGAGAGAAGATTTCTTTAATCTTTTATTTTCTTTATACTTTATCTCTCTTCTTACTTTTACTCTCTTTCTCATTCTTTCTCACGTTGGTTTTTCATACAGACATTATCTCAAACACCTAACAGGCATACTTGAATTTCAATATTTTTTCACATGGCACCAAAGGATTTAATCATTGATGGAGCAAAGTTTATTCCAAACAACTATGCTGCAATTCTTGATCATTCTGAAGCTCCATCTGAATTGCATTTTGTGCAAGATCTTCTTGCACATAGTGAGGTTGGGTACGCCTTAACTCAGCCTGAATTATTTTCAAGTCAACAAGTTCTGTGGTTCTGGAGGACTGGAGTTTTTGATGATGGTGGTAAACGAGGAACTCCCAGTATTATCTTCCAAGTGGGTGATTCATCCTATGTAGTCACTCCTGGTACAGTACGAAGAGCATTACATCTTCCAGAAGATTGTACCTTCTCTATACCAGAGGAATCAGAACTCCGGGGGTTAATGACTGATTTGGGATATGAAAAGAGTCTGACGAAACTTGGACAGTTGAAACAGGCCAATATCAGAAGAGAATGGAGTTTCTTCTTCGATTGCATCACCAAGGCTTTTGGCAACAAGTGTTCAAATTTTGATGCCATCCCAATTCTGAGTCAGCACATCGGGTATGCTATTATCCATCAAACTCATTTTGATTTTGCAACTGGAATAATTGGTTTTATTGGGGATAGGATGACAGAGGATCGAGATGTTGTTTATTTTGCTAGATTCTGTCAACTTATTTATACGTATTGTACTGCTGAACCCCAGTTAGTCAGCACTCAAACCCCACCTTTTAAGGTTGCAAAAAGGTACTTTAACGACCTGATAAATGCTGACACAAAGAAATCAATGGTGAGACAATTACAGATTCCTCAGTCTGTGAAACATATTCTGGTAAATGCTGATCCTGTTAATTACAAATCTGTTTACTCAAATGTTCAACCAACTCACCATAACCAAAATCCATCAACTTCAGCACCTACCTCTCATTCTACTCAACCTACCCTCAGAACTTATCTCAAATCCTATCTCTCCACTTCACAGACTGCTCAACCTTCTTCTTCAGCACCTACTGTGAAGCCTACATCCTCTAAACCAAAGAGAACAAAGACTGTTCCTCAAACATCTCAGAAGAAGAGGAGGATTACTTTGAGAGATGAATCAGATTCTGAGGATCAGATTCCCTCTTCAGAACCTGTGGTAGATGAAGCTGAGAAGGCAACTTCTCAGAAGGATTCTGCAATTGGGGGTTCTAGGCTTCTCAAGAGGCTTAGACGTATGACGGTTCCTGAAACTCCCACGGAATCCAAATCAACAAGGATGTACAAGAAACAGAGGGCACAAAGGCCAGTTTCAGATGATGAGGAGGAAGCAGCTAAGGAAGGGGATCAGGAATCTCTGATCTCACAAGACAAGGAATTTGCTCCAGTCACTTCTTCTCCATCAACTCCATCTCAGGAACCTGAATCTGACAAGGCTAATTCACCTTCTATGTCTCTTGTTGATCCAGGCACAAGTGCTGAAATTGATATTCAGAACCTGGTTGTGCCTGAAATACTTTTCTTAGAAGCTCCAACAGCAAATAATCCTTCCACAACACCTGTTACTGATGCTGTTCAAACTCCTGAGTTATCACTAACACCTTCTCTGCATCAAGATGCTGATGATCAGATTTTAGGTGAGTATCAGGATATGGCTGTTGATCAGAACTTAGTATCAGATCAGCAATTAGAGGATGTTGAAGCCTCCATTGCTACTCACACAGTTGTCTTATCAGAAGATACTGATTCTCTAAGTTCTGATGCTGCAAATGTTGGAGATACTGGTGAGGCTGCTACAACTATAGATGCTGATGAAGCAGGTCCTTCAGGACATACTCCTCCACTGACTCTTCCTAAGTCTGAACTGGTAAAGGAGTTTGTTATCAGGGATGCACCAGTACCTTGGAGTGAAACTCCTGCAGGTCAGGAGTGGACTAAGGAATGGAACTCAGTTTCATGTGTTCCAAATGCTTTACATCTTGCTGAGCACTTGACTAAAGCTGATGAAATGTTACATTCTGATGATTTTAAAACCCAGCTTAGAGTCACTGCATTGAGTACTAAACATCTACAAGGTCTTCATTCCAACACTCATGCAGAGCTACACAAGATTCAGGAGAACTTTATCAAACAGGAACAAGTTTGGAAAATTGATAAGAAAAAGTTCTTCCAACCTACCATTGACAGGGTTGCTTATATTGAGAAAACTCAAGAGAAGCAACAAGCTCAGATTGATCAAATTCTGACAAATCAAGCTTCTCAGCAATCGCAACTTACTGAAATCCAGACCTCAGTGGAACTACTTATCTCTCTTTTATTACCTGCTGATGCCAAAAAGGGGGAGAAGGTAATTAAGTCCAAATGCAAAACCAACAAGACACTGCAAGGAAAGGATGATGGAAAAGATGACCAAGGAAACTCTGGAATGGGTAGTGGTCATAGTCAAGGTAGAAGGTTTACATCAAGACAAGCTAGTCACAGAACAAGTTCTGATACTGGGAAAAGAATAAGTTCTGCTGCTGGTAAAAGGATAAGTTCTGATGAACTTCTAGATCTTGATGAGGAAATGTCAAGACAGTTATTTCTTCAAGAAAATCCAGGGATGGACTTGGAAAGTTTAAAGGAAGAAGAAGCCAGACTTAAATTAGAGAAAGTCACATCTAAATCTGAAGCTTCTGGTAAAAAGTTACTTCCAAAACCTAAAGGCATTGTGATCAAAGAAAGGATACATACTGAAGAAACTTTGGCTAGATCACAACCACAGATAGATCCAAGATCCAAGGGTAAAGAAAAGGTTGGTGAACCTATCAAGCCTTATGTACTTCCTGAGGAAGAAGAAATTACTGATGGAAAAGATGATCTTGCTCTGACTTCAAGAAAAGTTCTTAAAACAACCTCTGACATGGCTCAAGTTGTTCAGAGTCAAGAAATTGTAAGTTCTGATATTCAGAAAAAGCAAGTAACCTCTGACAGTGCTCAAGTTAACTTGATATCAGAAAATAAATCTAAAACACTCCTACCAGGATTCACTAAAGCAAAATAGACTCAATCTTTGAAGGCTACTCCAAGTGGTTTTGAAGCAAGAGTAGTTACTGGAAAGGAAGCTAGAGATAAAACTGGATTGGGAAGTGCTGATGAAAGAAGAGTACACAACACTACCGATGATCCAACTTCCTTGAGTGAACCAGGTATTGGAGCAACTCCTGAGAGATTGAATCAACTAGAATCTGTACAGATGGTTTACCATATCTACTTGAAAGAATACATCATGTTGTATTTCATGACAGATGGTAGGGTTTATCATATAAGACAAAATGCCATTCCTTTGAAGTATTTTGAAGAATTGGAGCATGTACTTTTCTTACTTCAAGTGGATGACAGAATAACAGAGACTGCTGCAAACTACTTAAAAGAACAGATTCAGAGACAGAAAAGACTTTATTCTGTTAAGTCTGACAGCAGATATGTTCCAAAGTACAGAGATCACAATGGGGATATTGTTGATATGAAGCCTAATACTGCACAGATCAGAACATATCTTGGTATTAAGGGGCTTGAATTCAATCTAGAGTCTAACAAAGCTTATGTTATAAGACTAGATCGGGAGTTGAGAAAAGCAAAGATTAATGATCTCAGAGCTGCAATATTTCAAACTGGTGAAGATACTGCAGAGCTTAAAGATGTCAAACGGAGAATGGTTGATGAACTCAGATATGCTGAGAAATGTTTGTTAAAGAATTATCTCAGAACAACTCCTGACATCAGAGAGATTAGAAAATGATGAAGCCAAGTCAAAGATCTACAACTACTTAAATTCTGATGTGTATACAGACCAAAGTTGTTATCAGAAGTTGAATTGGTAAAAGCTTTAAGGACTGTAAGTTGTAGTTATCTTGTCTATTTCTCATGCATTTGTACTTAATGTTTTTGACATCATCAAATATCTGTTAAACTTGTATATTTTGCTAATTTACAAGTTGGGGGAGATTGTTAGATATATTTGATAATGTCATGGCTAATATGTTTTATGTTTAGATTTCAGATCTTATTTGAACAGAACAAATCAGTACTTAACTGATCAGTACTTATACTGGAAGTCAGAACTTAAGGGATATCAGTACTTATGTTATCAGGAGATAGATATCAGAACTTAAGTGCTGAAGGATGATCAGATAAGGACAGTAGCTGATTGAAGTTAAGAAGATCAAGATAAACATAAGAAGAGATATGCATGAAGAAGGAATTCCGTGAAGAATGGAATACTTGGAATAGAAGATATCTGATTGATATATATTAGGAAGCAGAATTATATTCCATATCAATTAGCGATTATCTTGTAACTGTGTAGTATATAAACACAGACATAGGGTTTACACTAGAAGTGTTATCATTATCGAGAATATTATTTACTATAACCCTAGCAGCTCTCGTGATATTTTGTTCATCACTGAGAGATAACAGTTCCAGATTGTAACAGAGTTTATTGTTTCAATAAAGTTTGTTTTCTGTTACATAAGTTCTTGAAGTTTGATTTGATTGTAATAAACACTGTATTCACCCCCTCTACAGTGAAAGTGTGACCTAACAAAATAGTAATTTCAAATTAATAATAACTCCTAATTAGTTAAGAGTTATAATTCATTTTTCTACTCTCTATATAATATCTCTAGTGTGGTTGATTTTGTGTGTGCAAGATTTTTACTATAACTCTAGCCACAAAGAGAGAAGATGGAGAGAGAAGAAACGGGTTTGTGCTAGTACACATCCAATCCTTGAGTTCAAGCATTCGTGTGGATACTGATAGAGCGTAGATCGCGAGAGCGGGATGCGTGGTGATTGAACAAGCTTTGGATCTCCATTAGTCAACCAATTGGTAAAGCTTCTTAAGGTAAATATTCTGATCTACGAATTAAATATATGTTTTTTGCATGGATCCTGCGGCGGGTTTTGAAAATTCTGATTTTTTACATTTTTAATTACTGTTTCCGTTGCGTTTATGTGCTCGAAACCCTTCAATGGCATCAGAGCTACTTCCGAAAAGTGTTTAATTCTTTTATGTGTTTACTAGTTTTATGAACATGTATACAATATTTCATGACTATTATGTATGCTATTTTATACATTTTACATGTTGTTATGTTTATATATGCGTATGTATGTATATAGTATAATCATATGATGATTGTATAATCTATATATATATATTGATATATACATGTTTTGTGTTTGTTCTTATTATATGAATCGTATTTGATACGATTCTGAATCGGATGCAGCGGATTTGCTGAAATCTGTGTCTGGTGTCCGATTTTGGTGAACGAATACGCTATTTCATATGGAATCGAGCTTCTGAACGTAACAGATAGCTAAAGCTATCATCGACTGATCTAGTAGGCATTTGACGTCGTTTAGGCCCAATAATCTGTGATTTAATGTTATCAGATTTAATTTTGAATTTTCTGATTTTTTTCAATATTTGGTTTTTATGATTAGATCATGATGGGTATGATATGTTAAGATCAGATTATGTGTTTCAACATGTTATTTTGTGTTAATTGAGCATGATGGATGGTTATGGCTTATGACCTTAGGTTAATGGTTTTGGTTTTTCAAATACGGCTTGCATGTCGTTTAATCTTGTAATTATTAAATCTCGAATGTAACTCGAGTTCTTCTTAAAAATTCATTAGATTAGTTTTCATATTTCATTCTTGTAATGTACATGAAGACATGAAGATTTGAAGATCAAAGGTAATCCCACACGGAGGTCATCCAAGGAAGCAATACAAGAAAGAAGACATGTAATAGTTAGCCTATATTTATTTTTCACCTTAGATTGACCTAGATCTTTGTCATTAGCTTGATAAAGATCACATAGGATGAAGCCATAACTAACCATGTTTATTTATTGCACTTTACATATATATGCGCATATGATGAATGTATGTGTAGAGTAGTTTATAAAGATGCATGCTTAATTAGATTAAGGATGTATGTATTAGATACGACACCCATGCCATGCTTGCTAAACAAGATACAATCTGTAACGATTCAAGATTTTAAAATGAACAAACGATTATGAGATTCTCGTGTTTATAAAACACAGAATAAAATACAAATTTTCTTTATCTCTGACATGGGGCGATTTTGTCAAAAGTGAGTTCTTTTAACTTGTAAGGTTGTGAGTTTTAAGCGAGACCGTTGTGACTCCCTCACTACCTGGAAATTAAACCATTTACGAATATTGATTTGAAGTATTTTATTCAATGAAAAATTGGGAATCTCTTTATGATGGGATCATGATCATTTTAAAATTAACAAAACCCTAAAGTTAATATTAAGTTGATTAGATGCCTTCCAATGAGTCCAATATGTTAACCCCTAGATCGACCAGGAATGGGTTCGCCAAAGCGAAGTACTCCTATCTATCATGGGAGATGTGTTGAAGTATATTGATACTTTTTGACTATTGGGTTTGACTTAACTAAGTTACCGCAATAGGATTGTGAACTTAGAGGCATAGAGTTTGGCGAGATTTATTAGATAAATATGAACAAATGTTGTTCCACCAAACGATCCAAGAGTTATATGGTTGATATAATTGACAAATGTTGTCTACCTAAATAATCATGTTTTAGGAGAAAAGCCAAAGCTGACCTAATGCATGGTGAAATATGGATCTTGGCTCACTAGAAAGGATATAGAAGATATTCTTTCCGAATTAATAGTTAGGGCTATTGATTTGATAAAAATAGTGGGAGATATAAATTGTATATATATGTATGAATAATCACTTGAACATAATTTAATGATCATATGTAGACTAAGTCATTTCACTTTAATATTGTAGATATCAAATGACAAATAACAAAAATAACTTCTCTATGTAATAGTCCCTGAGCAGGACAAGCTGACATGAAATAATTTCCTCAATTGAAACGGGAACTTGAGGATTGTCCTCAGGTTCAAAGATGTCACTCAAACCCCTCCCTTATTTCTTCAAGCTGAGAATGAAACATGTGCTGAACAAAATGCTTACTAGAAGCAAATTAATTATGCAACTGATGTTTCATGTCTCATGCTTGTAATTATGAGTGCTGAGCTTTAGAATCAACAAGAGCATAATGATGCTTATGATATCATTGAGCACCTTCAAAGGATGTTTGAAGGATAGGCTCGTCAGAAAGATTTGACAATAATAAGGTACCATATTTTTGCATTAATGGGAGAATGATATCTTGTTAGACCACATGTTCTAAAGGTGATAGGCATATGTACCTTGATATTTTGGGTTTCAAGAATGGTCTAGAGACTCAGCTTGATTTGATCAAACGATCTTTGAACAACTTATATTCTCAGCTTGTTAAGAACAAAAGGAATGAGATAGACTGAACACTCATTGAGTTGTTAAGCATGTTTAGAACTGCTGAAAATAACATGGTAAAGGCATGAATTACGTCCATATTGATGATGTACACATGGACTGTAAATGGGAAAGGAAAGTGGACAGGCAAGGTGAAGATTTGATTTTATTGGGTGCCAAACCAAAGTCCAATCTCAAAGGGCTTTTGAAGCCTGATAGTGGTGTTGCTAAAGGAGATGATTGTCAATTCTGTGGAAATAACTGGATGATTGGAAGTTAAATTGTTGAGCTTGTTTGGAAGATCTAAAGAAGAAGACTAGCAATGGTCAAGCTTCAGGTATAGGGTTAGAATTGGAGCAAAAGTTGTTGTTCTAGTTGAAGGAACTCGATAAGTAATTTTGCCCATATAGGCAAAATTGAGAACTTGATAAATTGTTATTATGTGCCTGCCTTTAGGGGATACATTAAATCAATTTCTTGTCAGGACAAGAAAGGTTTTCATTTTAATTAAATAAACAATAGTTGTTTATTCAATTTTAATGATAAGGCCTATAATGTTGCACAATTAGTTAACAATTTATATGTTCTAAGATGACTCAAATCAAACACTACCTCTATCATTATCGTTAAGCCATATTACTGAGAAACGCATTTCTGAGTTACATATAGATGGATACTTGGATAAGTTTGATTTTGAATCATACGAAAGATGTGAACTTTGTCTCGTTGGCAAAATGACTAAAGCTTCTTTTACCTGATCAGGTGAAAGGGCCACCGAACGATTATGACTTATACATAATGATGTATGTGGTCAAATGCGTATGATGGAAAGGGGTGGCTTATACTACTTCATAACATTTACTGATGATTTTAGTAGATATGGATATGTGGTTCTTTTGAAGAATAAATCTGATTCTTTTGAAATGTTCAAAGAATATAAGGCTGAAGTAGAAAAGCAAACAGAGGAAAGTATTAAAGTTTTACGATCAGATCATGGAGCAGAATACTTAAACCTTAATTTCAAGAGTTTCTTGAAGGAGTGTGATAGTGTATCATAACTTACTCCTTCTGGAACACCTCAATGGAATAGAGATTCTGAGAGGAGAAATCGTACCTTGTTGGACATAGTGTGATCGATTATGAGTCAAGCGGATCTTCCATTCAGTTTCTAGGATTATGCTCTAGAAACGGTTGCGTATACACTTAACCAAGTTCTGACTAAAGCGGTTCAAAATACTCCGTATGAGATATAGAGTGATGAATGTCATAGCATGTCATTTATGAAAATTTGGGGACGTGAAGCATTTGTAAAACGGTTAGCCTCTGACAAGCTTTGACCAAAATTAGATATATGTTATTTTGTGGGATATCCAAGTGAGACTAGGGTATAGTTTTATAATCCTTTCGAGGACAAAGTGTTTGTTGCTCGGGCCGCTGTATTTCTTGAGAGATAACTACTTTCTAAGAAAATCAGTGGGAGGATAATACGTCTCGATGAAGATCAAGAACCACATGATAACATTGAACCAGAGTTGGAATAAGATCAGGATATACCTCAAAATGTTGAAAGTAATCCTGTTTAGGAAACACATGTTATTCGTAGATCTAGTAGGATTCACCATGAGTCCGGGAGAAATTATGGATTTCTTGTGACTCAAGATGGTGATGTGATGCTTATGGATAAGGATAAGCCTCACACCTACCAAGATGCTATGAACAATCCGAGATGGAATCCATGTATCAAAATAAAGTATTGACTTTAGTTGATCCACTCGAAGAGGTAAAACCTATAGGGTGCAAGTGGGTTTTCAAGAAGAAAACTGACATGGATGGTAAAGTACAGACTTATAAGATGCGACTAGTGGCAAAAAGTTTCAAACAAATTCATGGTATAGACTATGATGAGACTTTTTCATCGGTTACTATGGTCAAGTCCATTAGGATTTTGTTAGCAATAGTTGCTTACTTTGACTATGAGATTTGGAAAATGGATGTCAAAACTGCTTTCTTATATGGGAGCCTTGAAGATGATGTATATATGTTACAACTTGAGGGTTTTGTCGATCCAAAGTATGCTAAGATAGTTTGTAAGTTGCTTCTATCTATTTATAGATTGAAGCAAGCCTCAAGGAGAATGAATATTCATTTTGATGAAACAGCCAAAGAGTTTGGTTTTATTCAAAATGAAGATGAACCATGTGTTTGCAAGAAGGTTAGTGGGAGCCATGTGGCATTTCTAGTATTATATGTAGATGACATATAACAAATAAGGAATGTCATACCTTCTCTACAGACTGTTAAGACTTGGTTGAGAAATAATTTCTCGGTGAAAGACTTAGGCGATGTTACCTATATATTAGGGATCAAGATCTATAGAGATAGATTGAAATGATTAATCGACCTAGTCGGAGTACATACATTGATAAAGTATTACATCATTTTATGATGCAAGAGATAAAGAAAGATATGGTTCGATGTCTCATGGGATAGTGATCTCAACAGATAATTACCCCTAAATCATTTGATGATAAGGGCCGTTTGAGATAGCTCCATATTGTAATATCTGGGATATATCGTGTAATTATTTTTGCTAATAAATAAATATTATGTATGTTCAGTATTTATTCTGCGAATTATTTGTTAAGTGGTATATGTGTTTGGATGTTTAAAAATAATATAAATTGAGTATTTTAATTTTTATATGTCAAAAATAAAATATAGATAATTGTCATATCTTCCTATTTATTTTTATGTTGATTTATGATTTTATAGGAAATTTATGGATTTTATAAATTCTTTTTCCAAGTATTTATAAACTATTTTATATAATCGGGAAGCAGCCGACTTCACCCATTTTTACATTTTTATAACCCGAAACTCTTCCGAGAACTCCTTCCTAACCTAATTGCAATAATCCAAGCATTTTCCATGTTTCGACTTTTTCGATCCGGCGTACGGTTTGTCCTGTGCGGGTCCCGACGCAATATTTTCGATACAAAATTCGTTTCGGTAAATCAATAAAACTCGTATTTTCGATAAACGGGATCTTTTTATTAAACTATTATAATTATCACTTCGTAATACGTGTAACCAGGCGCTGAGACCAAGACCGCAGTACAAATTGTACAAATTTTGATAATTATCCCGAAAACTTGTACCGTTTGGATCTGTTTTTCTAAATAAACGTACTATTTTATATCTGGAATGATCCAACGGGATACTAATTTTCCGTAAATATAAATAGCCTTTACCGTATTTCATTTCGTACCGAAAATTAATTGCAAACAGTAATTTTAGAATTTTCCAGAGAAAAAACTTATATTCATATAAACTTTCTGAGAATCAAATCAACAAATCAAGGTGTTATCGATATCCGTTTGGAAAGCTCTGATAATCAAAATGAAGGGTTGGAGGAGTACTATCAGATTATCCAAGTTTCAGAACTGCAGAATCAAAGGTTGGTTTTATATATTTTTATTTATTTATGATTATTTTGATTAAAATTATGAATTTTTGTTCGGATGATTATTTGAATGATTTGATGCTTGCATGTTGTAGAGCTTGTCTTCCTGATGATTTTGATATGTCATATGACTGATTTGGAGTTCAATAACATGTTCAAAAATTAGTTTAATTTTCGAATTTTTAAAATTAGGGTTTATAATTCGTTTGAATGTTCTTGATTGAATTTGGGGGTTTCTTATTTAGGATTTGTAGACGTTCTAGATGGGTGGGTTTTGTTCCCCTTGAAATTTAGAATCGATTCATGTATAGTTTGTTATCAGACGATCCCTGGTTTGAACGGAGTTGTCTTTTAAAGTTCATCGAAAACCGGCGAACTTTCCGGCCAATTCTGGGATAGGTTGTGTGTTTTGATTGCATGGTTGAGTTCCTGGTGGTGAGGAGATGTGATCTGGAGGTGGTGGTGGCCTGAGCATCCCTGGATCGTCTTCTCCGGTGAGACAGGGGTGTATTCCGGCGAACCCCTACAAAATTACAGTTTAGTACCTGTAGTTTTGAAAGAGAAACAATTGAGTCCCTGTAGTTTCCAGAATTTGCAAATTTAGGATTCCTATTTATAAATTATGTAAAAATCATATTTTGTATTTATTTTAATTATAAAAAAAATTGTTTTAAATTATTAAAAAATCCAAAAATTATTATTTTAATTCCAAAAATTATTTTTTAATTCAAAAATAAATCAGAATTAATTAGTTAATTAATTTTTGTTAATAATTAATTAGTTAATTGGTCAATTAATTCGGAAATTAATTGATTATTTGATCTAATTAATTATTAATTGATTTTAATTAATTATTTAATTAGATTTAATTATTTATTATTGATTTAAAAATTCCGAAAATAGTTTCAAATTTTAAAATATTATTTTAAATTGTTTTCAAGGCTCGATAATTATTATGAAATTATTTTGAAGCCAGATTTGGCCAACCGAACTCTGTTTATTGCTTTAAAATTTATCCCACGACCCGTTTTGACTCCGAAAAATGTTTTAAAAACCATATTAAATACCCGAAAGACTGTTTATGACCCGAGACTTCCTTATAAATGAAATTTCATTGATTGTTTGACGTGTTATGTGTTATATGTGACTTGTTTGTTTGACTGTCGAACTATGTGATCAGTGTTTACTTATTTTTAGTATAACTTGCAATCCGTTAATCGGATTTGGGTAAAACGAAGGGTAGATAGAAGTGCATACCGAATAGAATCGTATGAGTTGAGTATTGATAGATACTTATATTATGTGAGCAGAAGAGGTAAGGCGTAGGAAAGGGAAGCAATTAGTCGAGGAATAGGATATTGTGATTGAAAGTCAGTGAAGTATAGCAAGCTAATATTAGGCAAGTGTTCTGAACCTTCTCAAGATATATTGTAGATAATTGATAGTCCTGTTTAATATTGCAAGTGCCTTGAAGCACTGAACCCTTAACCTTGATTCCATCTATTGATCTTTGAGTCGTAAACCTTATTCTCTCTGAACCATTGATTGTTGATTACCCAAATACAAACTACTGAGATACGATACTACTCCACAAATACATACAAATTAAATACCAAACATTGAACCAATATTGCTTATATACTCAAACCATTATACCTTACACCTTGGAAGATCAAATCCTTGTAAACCTGAAACTTTGATTCTTTTATTATCCATTTCTTTCACCATTTGATAGTCATACCTTCTTTGTGAAGATTGAAACCATCTCATGATTGGAAATCCATTGTTGCTTATGATTCTGTTTATTGCTTTACATTGTTTATTTTGTTATTATGATAGAATTAGATTGTTTTATAAAATTGTGGACCAGATTCATGGTCAGACCAGATTGGTGGTCAAGTTAGGCCAATGTGTGCCTTGGATCCAGTAATTAGAGCAGAGCGGTGTGCCTTGCTCGGGGTTAGTGCATGACTGATCAGCAGCCTAATGTTGGTTTTTTAAATGAAAATATAATATCCAATTTTAAATCATTAATCATTGTTCACTTGATACCTTAACTCTTTTCACTTGATGATCATTATTCTCAGTCTTGTCAATATGACTTGCTGAGCTAGTTAGCTCATTTGTGCGATGTTGTTTACGTTCTTTTCCAGTTAAGAAGGAACCTGTTGGTAGCGAGGATCCCCAATCCAGTGCGAGAGCTAGGGGTCCAGGTTGATCGAGTTAAGCTAGCTGACAGCTTTTGGAATAGTTTAAGTTTGTAAAGTTTGTAAGATGTTTATTGTTATTCAGTTGTAAGTTTAAATAGTTGGGAATTTGGGCGTTTGTAATATAAGTGTGTGTGTGGCTTGTATGCATACTTTAACCTGTTACGATCCGTGGTAGTTGGTAAGTAGGGTCACTGCATATTATAATTATCTTTATTATTGTTATTAGCAGGTTATAAATAAGGGGGTGTGTGTGGACCCCAAACTTCTGACCCGGGTTTGTAGGGCGCCACAGGTTTGGTATCAAAGCTACAGGTTATAAGTCACTGACACAAGCCTAGGTTGACGGGAATGGGTAGAGGGTTAGGATTAGAAGTAAGAAAATAGAAAGATAGAATGTCGAGAGGTTGAGTGCGACGGTATAGCAGGTATTAGTATGATTCGCGTTGTGGTTCGAGATTCTTATATTATGATATGATTTCAGATAGCAGCGATGGCCGACTCTTTCATCCCCGTATCAGCTGATCACTCAGAGCCCTCATTTGGAGGACCATCTTTGGATCCACGTCCTGTTGTTCCACCGATGTTGGCTATTTTACCTCCACATGTGTTACAGCCCATACCACTGCAGGCTATTCCACCCCCAGGCATGATGCCACCTGTTAGAGGACACCCACCTGCTGATTCAGGTCTTACTGGTCACTCAGTTACAGGTGTACCTTTTCAGTTCTCTTCCTATCCTATCCCATATCATCAGTTCGAGGCTTGCCTTATGAAGCAGCGATTCCTACGGGGTCAGATTTAGGAGTTATTACATATCATGCATACCAGAGAGGTCAGGAATGGTGAGAGGCGACTCAGAGAGAGGCTCCAGGTGTTTCAGAGAGCAACTGCTGTGAGGATTGCTGAGGCTACTCATGAGGATATCACCCCTGATTTTCTTGTGGAGTGGGCTAAGTGGGTTCTAGAGGAGCTTAAGGAGATTGGAGGTCCAGACTTGCCATGAGTCAGAGGCACAGAGATGGAGATGGAGATGCTGAGCAGTGCTGTTGTGGTTGTTTAGTATGTACAGTAGTGTGTAGTATGTATCAGTAGACTTTTGGGTTGTATTTATAGACTAGATCTGCTGACTAGTCAGTAGGTTTGTTGTACCCTTTTGCTTTTACTTCCGAAGCGTTTTAACGCTTGTACTACCTAAAACTTTCGATCTATATATATCAGTACCTTTCCTTTCCAGCATTGTCATTTACATTACTGCACCTGTTTTACTTTACTTCACTTATTACACCAGTTATACCTTCTGTGATACCATGTACCCTACCCCCTTTTTACTGTTTACATTCTGTAAAGAAGCATGCAATTTACTTAGTTCGACTGTTACAACTGTTTTTAAAAAGAGATATTTCTGTTTTACAAAATTTTTCTTTTATGCAAAGGATTTGATTTAAAAGCTAAATAAGTTGTTTGATTCCTTACAGAAAATGCCTCCCAGAAGAAATACCCGCACCAACACCCAGAATGAAGAAACCAACAACAACAACAACCAAGACAATACCAACCAGAATGCAAACCCAGGACCCATAGACCCAACAGTAGCCCAGATTCTTCAAATATTGGCTCAACAAACAGTTCACCTGACTCAACAACAACAAAGATAGACCAATCCCGAGGTAACTTTCAAAACTTTCCAGGCAGTGAACCCACCAGAATTAAAGGGTTCCTTAGATCCGATTGAATCCAATTTATGGCTAAAGGAAATAGGGAAGTCGTTTGCTTTAGTTAAGGTAAAGGAAAAATAGAAGGTTGAGTTTGCAAGTTATTATTTGAAGAATGAGGCCACCTATTGGTGGGAAACTGTGAAGACATTGGAAGGTCCAGATGTTATTACTTGGGAGAGGTTCAAAGAATTGTTTTTAGAAAAATATTTTCCCCAGTTTGTTCAGGATCAGATGGAGCTGAAGTTTTTAGAGTTAAAGCAATGATATATGTCTTTAGCTGATTACGAGAGTAAGTTTGAAGAGTTGTCAAGGTATGTGCCATCATATGTGGATACTGACCGGAAGAAGGCTAAGAGATTCCAGTAAGGTCTGAAGCCATGGATCAGAGGGAAGGTAGCTATATTTGAATTGGATACCTATGTAGGAGTTGTAAAGAAAGCTATGATTGTAGAAACAGAGAGCGAGATGTCACAGAAAGAGAAGGAGAGTAAGAAGAGAAAGTTTGAAGGGAATGAAGGACAGTCACAACCAGGGAAGTTTCCAAATTTTAAGAAGGGCAAGTTTCAGTCAGGGAAAAATTTTAATGTTAAGAAACAGAATGCAGGCGACGGAGGTCAAGGCAACCGTCCCGTCAATATAAATCGGCCGAATCAGTTGAGGCTAACTTTTCCAGATTGTCAAGTAAGTGGGAAGAAACACGGAAGAGTTTGTAATAAGTTGAACGTGGTCTGTTTCAAGTGTAATCAGAAAGGGAACTATTCGAGAGAGTGCCGCAATCAGCCAGCAAGAGAGCCAATGAACAAGGATCAGCCTACTCAAAATCCAGCAATTAAGGTTCCAATTATTGGATTTACATGCTTTAAATATGGGAAGCTAGGACATATAGTCAGGGATTGTAAGACACCAGCCCCAGTTAGTAATGCATTGAAAATTATGGGATCTACTCCAGCAGTGAATGAGACTCCAAGGGCTAGAGTTTTTGATATGTCGGTAAAAGACGCTATCCAGGATACTGATGTCGTGGCAGGTATGCTTAATGTGAATTCTTTATGTGCTAAAGTGTTAATAGATTCGGGGGCAACTCAATCGTTTATTTCTCAAGATTTTGTAAATAAGTTAAATTGTCCAGTTGAGCATTTAAATGAAATAATGACTGTGGAATTAGCAAATCAAGAACGTATATTTGTTAATCAAGTTTGTGGGAATTGTGAGATTGAGATTTCTGGTAGTAAGTTTTGTGTGGATTTGATACCATTTAAGCTAGGAGAGTTTGATGTTATCTTAGGAATGGATTGGTTATTTAAGCACGATGCCCAGATAGATTATCGAAATAAGAAGGTAATGGTGAAGACGCCAGACGAAAGAATAGTAACGTTTAAGGGCCAAAAACAAGCAAAGAAGTTCTTAACGATCATCCAAGCTAAAAAGTTACTACGATAAGGATGCGAGCATTTTGTTGCATATGTGATTGATAGAAGTCAGGACCCAGCAAAACTTGAAGATATTCCGGTAGTCAATGAATTTCCAGACGTATTTCCGGATGAGTTACCAGGACTTCCTCCAGATAGAGAAATTTAGTTTGCGATCGACTTAGCACCTGGAACGGAACCAGTGTCCAAGGCCCCGTACAGAATGGTGCCCATTGAGATGAAGGAACTAGCAAAGCAATTACAAGAGTTGTTAGAGAAAGGCGTAATCAGACCCAGTGTATCCCCGTGGGGTGCACCGGTGCTATTTGTCAAGAAGAAGGATGGAAGCATGAGAATGTGCATCGATTATCGGGAGCTCAACAAGCTTACAATCAAGAACAAGTATCCGTTACCCAGAATTGATGATTTGTTTGACCAGTTGAAAGGAGCCAAGTACTTCTCCAAGATTGATTTGAGATCGGGATATCACCAACTAAAGATTAAGCTAGAAGATATACCAAAGACAGCTTTCAGAACAAGGTATGGACATTATCAATTTCTAGTGATGTCTTTTGGATTAACTAATGCCCCGTCAGCATTCATGGACCTAATGAATAGAATTTTCAAGGAATACTTGGACAAGTTTCTTATTGTGTTTATAAATGATATTTTGATTTATTCAAAGACAGAAGAAGATCATGTAGAACATTTGAGGACAACTTTGCAAATTTTGAGGAAGAAACAGTTATATGCTAAGTTCTCGAAGTGTGAGTTTTGGTTACAGGAAGTTCAGTTCTTAGGACACATAGTCAGTAATGAAGGGATCAAAGTTGACCTAGCGAATATTGAAGCAATTAAAAATTGGGAAAGACCGAGAACACCGACAGAGGTAAGAAGTTTCTTGGGATTAGCAGGATATTATCACTGATTTGTTCAAAATTTCTCAAGAATTGCAACACCATTGAAAAAGCTTACACGAAAGAATGGAAAGTTTATATCGAACGACAAATGTGAAGAAAGTTTTCAGGAATTGAAGCGAAGATTAATTACAGAACATATTTTGTCACATCCAGATGACCAAGGGAATTTCGTAATCTATAGCGATGCTTCTCATAAAGGACTAGGATGTGTTCTGATGTAGCACAAAAAAGTTATTGTGTATGCATCAAGGTAATTGAAACCACACGAACAAAAGTATCCTACCCATGATTTGGAGCTAGCAACCATAGTATTCGCTTTGAAGATTTGGAGACACTATCTATGTGGAGAAAAATATGAGATTTATACGGATCACAAGAGCTTGAAGTACATATTCACACAGAAGGAGCTTAATATGAGACAAAGAAGATGGTTAGAGTTAATTAAAGATTACGACTACACGATTAACTATCATCCCGGTAAAGTAAATATTGTGGTGGACGTGTTAAGTCGGAAAGAAAAGTTGAATGTGTTATCAGTACCCGAAGAGATATACAAAGAATTTCAGAAACTGGAATTGGAAATCAGAGTTTGCAAGCCTGATTAAGCGAAAATGTATAGTATGACTTTCCAGCCGGAGTTGTTAGAGAAGATAAGAATGAAATTTTACAAGAAGCTCATAATTCAAGGTATTCAATCCATCCAGGGAGTACTAAGAAGTATAGAGATTTAAAAGAAATTTATTGGTGGCCAGATATGAAGAGGGAGATTGCATAATGGGTTAGCAGATGTTATACATGTCAAAGAGTTAAAGCAGAGCACCAGAGACCAAGTGGATTGTTGCAGCCATTAGAGATTTCAGAGTGGAAGTGGGATCACATTGCCATGGATTTCATAGTCAGATTACCAAGGACAAAACCCAATCATGATACCATTTGGGTTATAGTGGATGACTTAAGTCAGCTCATTTTCTGCCTATGAATGAAAGATTTTCACTAGACAAGTTAGTCCATATGTACCTGAAAGAAATCGTAGTTCGTCATGGAGTTCCTGTGTCTATCGTATCAGATCGAGATCCGAGGTTTAATTCGAGGTTTTGGAAAAGTTTTCAAGAATGTTTGGGAACGAGACTGAATAAGAGTACGGCTTACCATCCATAGACGGACGCCATAGTGAAAGAATAATTTAGACAATCGAAGACATGTTACGTGTTTGTGCTATTGATTTCAAAGGAAGTTGGGATGAGCATTTACCCTTGGTAGAATTTGCTTACAACAACAGTTATCATGCCGATATTTGGATGCCACCCTATGAAGCTCCTTATGGACGCAAATGTCGATCTCCCGTATATTGGGACGAAGTGGAGAACACAAAATACTTGGACCTGAATTAGTGCAACAGATGAAGGAAGTTGTTGAAGTTATCCAGAAGAGATTGATAGCAGCACAAGACCGTCAAAGGAAGTATACAGATCAATCAAGGAAAGATATGGAATTCGAAGAAGGAAATCTAGTATTATTGAAAGTATCGTCGTGGAAAGGATTGACAAGATTCGGGAAGAAAGGAAAACTGAGCCCTAGATATTTCGGACCTTTTGAGATTCTAAAGCGTGTTGGCAAGGTAGCTTACGAGTTGGCGTAACCCCCGCACATGGAGCACATTCACAATGTTTTTCACGTATCGATGCTTAAGAAGTATAATACAGACTCCATGCATGTAATCGAATATGGGCCAATAGAACTTCAAGTAGAATTGTCGTATGTAGAGAGTCCAATAGAGATTATAGAAGAAAGAGAGAAAGTGTTAAGAAATAAAGTAGTAAAGTTAGTAAGAATACTGTGGAGAAACCCGAAGGTTGAAGAATCAACCTGGAAGTTAGAAAGTCATATGAGAGAAAAGTATCCTTATTTGTTTTCTTAGGAGATTCTGAGGACAGAATCCTTTTAAGGGGGGGAAGGATGTAATATCTGGGATATATCGTGTAATTATTTTTGCTAATAAATAAATATTATGTATATTCAGTATTTATTTTGTGAATTATTTGTTAAGTGGTATATGTATTTGGATGTTTAAAAATAATATAAATTGACTATTTTAATTTTTATATGTCCAAAATAAAATATAGATAATTGTCATATCTTCCTATTTATTTTAATGTTGATTTATGATTTTATAGGAAATTTATGGATTTTATAAATTCTTTTTTCGAGTATTTATAAACTATTTTATATAATCGGGAACCAGCCGACTTCACCCGTTTTTACGTTTTTATAACCCGAAACTCTACCGAGAACTCCTTCCTAACCTAATTGCAATATTCCGAGCATTTTCCATGTTTCGACTTTTTCGATCCGGCGTACAGTTTGTCCTGTGCGGGTCCCGGCGTAATATTTTTGATACAAAATTCATTTCGGTAAATCAATAAAACTCGTATTTTCGATAAACGGGATCTTTTTATTAAACTATTATAATTATCACCTCGTAATACGTGTAACCAGGCGCTGAGACCAAGACCGCAGTACAAATTGTATAGATTTGGATAATTATCCCGAAAACCGGTACCGTTTGCATCTATTTTTTTAAATAAACGTACTATTTTATATCTGGAATGATCCAACGGGATACTAATTTTCCGTAAATATAAATAGCCATTACCGTATTTCATTTCGTACCGAAAATCAATTGGAAACAGTAATTATAGAATTTTCTAGAGAAAATACTTATAATCATATAAACTTTCTAAGAATCAAACCAACAAATCAAGGTGTTATCGATATCCATTTGGAAAGCTCTGGTAATCAAAATGAAGGGTTTGAGGAGTACTATCAGTTTATCCAAGTTTTAGAACTGCAGAATCAAAGGTTGATTTTATATATTTTTATTTATTTTCGAATTATTTTGATTAAAAATATGAATTTTTGTTCCGATGATTGTTTTAATGATTTGATGCTTGCATGTTGTAGAGCTTGTCTTCCTGATGATTTTGATATGTCATATGACTGATTTGGAGTTCAATAACATGTTCAAAATTGAGTTTACTTTTCGAATTTTAAAATTAGGGTTTATAATTCGTTTGAATGTTCTTGATTGAATTTGGGGGTTTCTTATTTAGGGATTTGTAGACGTTCTAGATGGGTGGGTTTTGTTCCCCTTGAAATTTAGAATCGATTTATGTATAGTTTGTTATCAAACGATCCCTGGTTTGAACGGAGTTGTCTTTTAAAGTTCACCAGAAACCGGCGAACTTTCCGGCCATATTCCGGCCAATTCTGGGATAGGTTGTGTGTTTTGATTACATAGTAGAGTTCCTGGTGGTGAGGAGATGTGAACTGGAGGTGGTGGTGGCCTGAGCATCCCTGGATCGTCTTCTCCGGCGAGACAGGGGTGTTTTCCGGCGAACCCCCTACAAAATTACAGTTTAGTACGTGTAGTTTTGAAAGAGAAACAGTTGAGTCCCTGTAGTTTCCAGAATTCGCAAATTTAGGATTCCTGTTTATAAATTATGTAAAAATCATATTTTCTATTTATTTTAATTAAAAAAATTCATTTTTAATTATTAAAAATTCCAAAAATTATTATTTTATTTCCAAAATTTATTTTTAATTCAAAAATAAATCTGAATTAATTAGTTAATTAATTTTAGTTAATAAATAATTAGTTAATTGGTCATTTAATTCGGAAATTAATTGATTATTTGATTTAATTAATTATTAATTAATTATTTAATTAGATTTAATTATTTATTATTGATTTAAAAATTCTGAAAATAGTTTTGAGCTTTAAAATATTATTTTAAATTGTTTTCAAGGCTCGATAATTATTATGAAATTATTTTGAAGCCAGATTTGGCCAACCGAACTCTGTTTATTGCTTTAAAATTTATCCAACGACCCGTTTTGACTCCGAAAAATGTTTTAAAAATCAGCAGCCTAACGTTGGTTTTTAAAATGAAAATATAATATCCAATTCTAAATCATTAATTCATTATTCACTTGATACCTTAACTCTTTTCAGTTGATGATCATTATTTTCAGTCTTGTCAATGTGACTTGCTGAGCTAGTTAGCTCATTTGTGCTATGTTGTTTACGTTCTTTTCCAGTTAAGAAAGAACCTGTTGGTAGCGAGGATCCCCAATCCAGTGCGAGAGCTAGGGGTCCAGGTTGATCGAGTTAAGCTAGCTGATAGCTTTTGGAATAGTTTAAGTTTGTAAAGTTTGTAAGAATGTTTATTATTATCCAGTTGCAAGTTTAAATAGTTGGGAATTTGGGCGTTTGTAATATAAGTCTGTGTGTGTGGCTTGTGTGCATACTTTAACCTATTGCGATCTGTGGTAGTTGGTAAGTAGGGTCACTACATATTATAATTATCTTTATTATTGTTATAAGCAGGTTATAAATAAGGTGTGTGTGTGTGGACCCCAAACTTCTGACCCGGGTTTGGAGGGTGCCACGCATATGCTTTAGCAATTGGATCTATAATGTGTACAATGATATGTTTTTATCCTGATGTTTCGTATGCTTTGAGCATGACGAGCAAATACCAGTCTAATCCAGGTGAGGGTCACTGGATAATATTCAAGAATATTCTTAAGTACTTAAAGAGGACTAAATATTTATTTTTGTTGTATGGAGAAGATAGGGAACTGGTTGTAAAGGGTTACACTGATACTAGTTTTTTAACCTAATTTCTGGATAGAGAAAGATGATTATGTGTCTATGTCTAGTTTGTTTTTTGTCTAAATATAAGTTATGTTAGCTGGAATGGTCACAGCAAGAACATTGATGATTCTATAATGGAAGTCGAATATATTGATACTTTTGAAACAACCAAGGAGACTGTTTAGGCATGTCCTTAGGCGATATCAACTTACTAATGAGATTAATGATCAAGGAGATATAAATGTAAAGTGCATAGTAATGATAGTGTTGCAGACCCACTAACTAAGGCTTTGTCGCAGCAGAAGCACGATGGTCATACTAGTTCCATGAGTATTAGATACATGGGTGATTGGCTCTAGTGCAAGTGGGAGATTGTTAGTGTTTGTGCCCTAGAGACAACACTATGATGTTTTAGTTTAAGACATTAGGATTATTAATATTTATGTTCTATCGATTATTCCCTTTATAATTTATTAATTCTTAATTTACTGCGATATAAATGTTAGATTAATAAATTTCCTTGGAATAAGATATGCAATTCTATATCTCTAAGTACGTGAGTTAGAAATGAGATTATGAGAATAGTACAATATTCCTAAAGGTCCCTAGTCGAGTATTATTATTAACGGACAATAATAATACATGAAGACTGGTGTGTTTGTTGATTGATGATCACATCTCATTGAATATAGGTATAGTGATACTAAAGTCAAAAACACAGGCAGATGTATATGTGCATGGTGCTGGACAGACCTAATATGAGATTCTACATGTCTGTTGTGTCATAAGTAATTCTCACAATGATAATGATGTAATGGTCCTTAGACCCGAAGTCATTATATTTCTATACGGGAATTAATATACATTGATTCCATTAAAAGTTATCCTTGACTGGTTAATGATAAAAGTGGACATT